>NC_069135.1:29000737-29600737 GCF_026914265.1 Mya arenaria | reverse complement strand
TTTCTTTGTTCTCAAGATTTATAGGTAATCATATACATTTTATGAATATAAATACTGAAAGATGAACTCAGGGTAAATGATTTAATTACTTCCCTTGGTGTTGTAATGGCCATTTGCATTTTGTGGGAAATAGTGGCTTAATTAATGTTCATGCCATGAGTGTTTTATACACACAAGTAAATGGCTTTAAATTATTTAATTCTTTTGTATCTGATACAACAAGAATATAATCATTAAAGATAGCTTTGTAGAGCATTATGGTTACTTAAAGTAATAAGTTTATAAGAGTACACTTTAACAATCTCATCAACAATACTTAAGATACATCTCTTGATACTCTGAAAATAAGAAATGTTTACTTTAGTACTTGCTTTTTGTCATGGTTTGGATTATTTGAATATTTACGATCTCAGTCAGTCTGTGCGTACGGTGTATTTATTTTACCCCAAAAACAAAGTTTGCAAGGTATAGTGTGCTAGTCGGTCGATAAGTCGGTTACTTGAGAGTGTTGCCCGGGTGATAAGTCATGACAAGATCAACGGATTTGAATATCATTTGGTTCACATTTTTAACACTATTGAAATATACTTCAAGTTTGACTTTTGCTACAAACTACTACTTTTTGCCGGATATGGCCCCTGTTCAACTTAGAATTTGCCAAGAATACATTGTCCGGACAATAACTCATAAAAATGACATACTCAAATAACGTTTTTTAAACTTGTTTAACCCATACAGATCAAGTTCGACTTTGATCAATTCGACTTTCTGTAGTTGACCAGCAGGAATATTCCGAGCGTTTGCATCATCACGGCAAATATTCTCATACCTCTCATTACCTTAAAGCTGGTAATAGTAACTGCATCTTCTTGCCATGTTACTGAAATAGCGCAAAAGTGGAAAGCTCCGTTCAGATGGAGATACATATTGAAATGTATCAAAAAAGTTCCTTCTTTGTGGCAGACATTTTATAACTGCGAAGCGCTTTAATTGTACGTGCTTTTGCGAAACCAATTGCTATACATACTCTTTGGAATATACATTTCCTAAGAACCTGCGCTACAGCTAAAGAAACAAATTCTGACAGTTTTGTAAAATTCTTATGTGAAAAACTACAGAAACAAGCTCAGTAGCCAAAAGTTTAAACAAACCCCGTTTAATGACTCAGGGTAAACGCCAAAGACATAGAACACAAAGACTCACAAACAAGAAACATGGAACAACAGCACAAAACTCCACAGCACAGTGCATATATACTAGTATATAAAAAAACTAGGTATGTTTATCAAGGAGTGTAAGGTACCGCCTTGGAACGGTCTGTAAAATGTAAATTTACTGGGGGGTTAAACCAGTTTACGTGCACAAACCTCACTCTTATCCCAACAATCCCGAATAAAAAAAGAAACGTAAAAGGTAAATATTATCATGGTATGCAGTAACTTGAGGAAACTTAATAATAAAACCAATAATAATTAACTAATAGGTAAACCCCAAGTACTCCAATGATAAGAGATCCCAACTTTATCTGCAGCTTAGTAGAGTCAGCCAAAGAGGGTTTTAAAGATAACATGAATTTGCAAAATTTTCATAAAATCAAAGGACTGAAAGCTTAGTTATGTAATGATATTCAACCCTATTTTTTGTTTCAGGAATTCATTTTTAAATACTAGAAGCTAAGTTTTCTTCTGTACCCACTGTATAAAAGCCAAGTAATTCATTGAGTCTGCCCAACTACCTGCTGGAAACATTTTAATTTTACGAATTTTCTTTAAAACATTACCTTACTAATGTACATGATATAAGATAATAATGACCATTAAGACATTTTGAGAATGGTTTGCTTAATTTAAAATATCTAAAACTCTGTTTTAGAAGTTTTTCCGTCATAAGTTTACTGCGAGAGCTGAACAAACAAGTTTGCTTTTTTAATGTTGTCAATAATACCATGATGAAATAATACAAGATTGAATTAACTTCTAGAGAACCCATTGTCATATGAAATGAAGCTTTAAGTTATGACAAGCATAGTCCGTTAAGATTTTACCAAATGATGTGGTTGTTTTTTCTTTATTTAAGTCATATCCCATGCAGCATGTGGTCTTTTTATTACAAGAGGGTGCAAAAATTGCTTGCGTTGGGTATGTATGGTTTGGGCTTTTCCCAGTAGTTTTCAAGATACACTTGTTTTTGATCAAGACTGACTTGTGGGTTGGATGTGACCAGCTGATGACCCTTATTGTTTTTGAGGTCATAAGGTCAAAGGTCAAGGTAACGGTGACATTGGATGCGAAAAGCTCGTCAGAATAATAACATTACAGTGCTTGTAAACAAAACCCCCAAAATTTGACATGAAGGTTGTGCGGGAAACAAGTAGATGTCCCCTGTTTGTTTAAAGGTCAAAGGTCAAAGTCGCTATGACATTAAATGCGGAAAGCTTGTCCGAGTGATTTCTAGACAATGCATAGACCTTTGGTCATCAAGCTTGCCATGGATGTTGGGTTTGACCAGTACACTTCCCCTTTTTGTTTTAAGGTCCTCAGGTCAAAGGTCAAGGTCATTGTGGCCTTGAATCCGAAAAGCTTGTCCGAGTGATAACTAGACAATGCATAGACCTCAAACAGAAAATGGATGTTTGGTGTGACCAGAAGATGGCCTATATATATTTAAAGTTGTGCGTGTTTTTCATGCAAGTAATTAGCATATTTAAATCGTCTCTAAATTAATCTCTTCCAACAATTTTCCAATGCATACTAGACTTAAAATATCTTTTGTGTTTATTGATATGATCCAGTTTGTTCTCACGTCCTCAAATCGTTGACAGATGAGATGCATTTTCCATATAACTCTTCAAGATATTTCCGGTATACCGTATTGGAATATCAAGTCAATATCAATTTATTTCAAAAAACGGAATGAAAGACTGGTGTTAGGGCATTGCGTGCTAAATATAGAGAATCTGGAAAAGAGGGGAATTGATTGACGTTTTCCAGTCCCTGGAGGTATTGTCACTTTTTTGCTCAAGAATATACCTGCCAAAATTGGTTAAAGGATTATAGATTGGGAACTCACTTGAGATAGTCCTTTTGTGTTTCGCACTTTCTGGTAGTGGTGGTGTCAATTTGGGGACAATGAATATAGGGTAAGCTTTTTGGTGCCTGTTGTTTTTAATGTATTCTCTTCATTTGATGGGTTTAGGAGAAAGAGTATTAGGAAATGTCAGTATCCTCATTTATAGAAATAAAAGCGTTCCAAGCGATAACAAGGTGTATGCGCAACAATCGTGAGTGAACAATTTATTAAACAATTCAGTTCACTGTAATAAAAATCGATTCCATTTTAGTAGCCCCAAAGTGTTACCGATAAGTACTAGTCATAACCTAAGAATAGGGTAATGTGAGTTGATGAATTTTTAATACAATAAGTTAGTTTCATAACAGATAGTGATAAACCAACCGGCACCAATCGCTTTGATTGTAAATAAGGTTTTAAGTGACATAAAATAAGGAAGCACCTTATTCATTTACTCATCGAATTTGTACTGTTCTCGTCCTGGAATTCACGTAATTTGCCGCTATATGCTATTGCAATAAGTATTTTTAAACATACACTTATATAGATTTAGATTTGGATTTATTTGTATATTTACATCACATCTATTACATTTACTATTATCCAGGGCGTTCTTTACCGTTTATCCATATTAACACATGGTCATGTCATATTATCACTAATTACAGCCTGGGTAAAATAAAAAAAACAACAACGCATTTTTAGCTCCTATTGTCAAATGCAGGTAGGGTAAATGTTCAATCCTTTGATACAAATCACTGTAAACGTTCTTACTGTTTGGCCTTCGTGGTGTATGCCACGAAGGCCACATTCCATTTAAAGCATACAGAAATATTTCCTCCTCATCCAACCGAAATATTTTCATTGCATTTTTAACAAACGTCTATAATGCACATTAAGTAAGGTTTTAATCACTTCAAAATGTTGTTATTGTTAAATTTGACAGTCCTTTTTTATATAGGAAGATTTTGTCCCTCCCCCCACCTCCCTCAGAAAAAAAATGAAAACCGTTATTGCATTTTTGACAAGGTCTTTTTAACACATTTAACATATATTTTCTAGACATTAGCCGAGACATTTGGATACTTTAAATTAAGAGTCAGGAATACGGATGAAATATCTTCAGGAGATGGTATATGTAAAGAATGGAGAATTCAAGATTTTCAGTAACCGGAAATATTAGAAGAAGTAGGTGAAAATACAGTCCTTTATTGAGTCTAGAAGTTTCTCATAAAGTACATACATTTTTACAGTGCATTAGGGAAATCTAACATAGAAATAGAGATATCTGAAAGGAAGATTAAGAAGGAATTCGTGTTGGCTTTTTTTCTGGCTTTGACCGCGTGCTATTAAACGGGGTTTGTGTTTTAGGTTTCGACTAATGGACTTGTTCCTTAATTTGTTCATTTAAACATGTAAATGTTATATTCAGCCAATCTTGATGATGTTTGGCAGTACAGAAAAATTACAATATTTATCCCAGTGCAGTTGAACTTGATGTAAAAAAGAACTGCCTGCATAAACACAGTTCTTGCCAACAAAAATATTCCTATTATTGCTGTAATATTGTTTAAAGATTATATCACCAAGTAACAATCAATAATACTGACGATTGCATCATGCATCTCATGCATTTAATCTTTTCGGAAATAAAAGACTTTTTTGCTATCACAAATGTTCATGAAGACATTATCACCATGGTTGTAACTGTTAAAATTCAAAAGTTATTAAAAAAACTTAAACCATAATATAAACATTTGAGTGAAATATTTGTAAATGTTTAAAACGCAAGAAAATGCAAATAATTATACAATGTCAACAGAATCGAATTAATTCCATCAGACTTGTCTTTCTTTTGTTGGCTGTTCCTAGCTATAATGGGCGAGATAATCGCGCGGTTTATAGGTTCTTTCCGTTATTTACTGTCACGGTTAAAGCTGCCTGTCGCCAGATAAAGCGTTTTCACGCTAGATTTATTTTTATCACTGTAATCATTAGGCCCGTAGACTGTTTGAGACTCATTGTATTCTAAAACCTTTCCTTTCATTTTAAATTCAAGTAACTTGTAAACTTGTATTATGCCGGACTGCTCCTGACAAATTACAGGTCTTTAACACCATCTTAAACCTTTTGCATATCCAGGTAAAACATAGGAAATTTGTTTAGGTGTCATTCAAATCGTATTTTTCTGTAACGCAATAAAAGGTAGATTTCTTCTAGTTCACCACCATGTTTTGGATTTCAGAATAATTTACCAAGCTTTGGTAGATTTAAGGATGCATAATTTACTTCGAAATTTTATATTTGTTTGCATTTATTATCATTTCCGAATTGGAGATCAAACTGATTGCCCTTTTATAATTAGAATAAATTACTTATTATCATATAGTAGGTTTAATTTGCATTAAATTAAACTATTCATTGTCTGGATCCTTTTCTAACATGAGTCAATTTATTTTTGTAAATTGATATCTTCGCAAGTTCATATATCTACTTTTTGGACCTCATGTGTGTCAACAATTATTTCAAATATAAAATAGTTTTTAACAGTTTGAAATGTTACATTTTTGGAAACGCAACTTTTAAATTTCTCTTTTTAAATTTGATATTTTGTGTTATATTGATTATTCCATTAGTTATATTGTTTCCTAGAATTCGTTATACCATGGAGGAAGTTTTATTACAAACCTTGATGTATGTTACACATGTTTTGTTGCATCAAATAGTTTCTAGCGATACCGTTTAAGGACTAAATGAAAAACTGATTTAACTATACAACTTTTCCACTAAGTGTTAATGCAGTCTTGCATCACCAGGTAACAACCATTGATTCTAAATTTCTATCTTGCATCATGCATGTCTCTCTTGGACAGATGATCAGACAAGACAAGCATCAATTACTTAGCCTTAATATATTTCAAAGGAATAGCATTAAGAAGTTTTCTGTATACTTTGGTACTGTCTGTCACTAGATGTGATTCATTTTTAAGACTTCAGTTTGTTTTCGTCCATTATGTTTGGACTTTTGGTGGTAAAATGTAGAGCATTTCAAAGGTTTTCAATGGTTTGCAAAGCCATTTTGCAATTCATTTCTTACCTTTTAAGGCTTTAGAAAATGGATTGTATGATTTATACTAATTTTGTATCAAAATCAATTTATTGCATGGTCGTGTAATTTGCACATATTGTACAGGGCCAACAAATAATTTGAAGGCAAGTGTGGTGTAGTGGTATTGCTGTTCACTTTTAACCCAAAAGTACCTAATTTCAAGCCAAATAAGTATCACTTTCGCTTGGCCTCGCGGAAAAAAATACAAAGTCAGTCCTCATTTCACTAAAGGATTTTAGTCGTAACAAACTCAAATCAGTAGGAACATAACTGTTTGAAAGTTATTTACTTGCGTTTTCTGAACTGTGTACACATTTCAGCCAGGCACACCGAAAAAAGGGCGAACCGCCATAGTAATGCCATCTCTAATTCCCGATTTCGAATCTACAACTGGCGACTTCCAATTATTAGTTTGCATCTTCTTTTTTTTTTACTAATTTTCTCTGCTCCATTTTTATACGAAAAACTACAGAATACCAGCAGTCGAAAGTTCCATGTTTTAATAGTGCCATATCTTACGTTACATCAGCTTGTATGAATAGTAATCAATAATATTTTTACAGAAATATCTAGGTTCACCGGTATGCTGGTCAAGAGATATCAATATTGAATTGCTACAATATGTATAGGATGTGCTCATTTACTTAAAGATGAGGGTTTTTAATTATGGGTCATTTCACAAGTTGATAACATCTCTATCATTGCAGAGACACACTATAATTGTTGGAGCTTCCCATGGTGAAGTGTTGTGATATTGAGGATATTGTTTGAAACGTCGGTTATTATGAAATTGTCTTAATTCAATGTGTCTGTGTTTCGATGAAAAAGGGTTGAGGTTAGTGTCAGTGACTTGCTACGTAGTGCGAATACTTTTACCAAGGCCATAACTCAACGACAATACGTAATGTAATAAAGTAGATGCTTGATTTGATTTGCTGTACAGAAGTATGTAGAGCAGCGACCTACAGCCTACAAACCCATCAGTATATTCGAGTAACTCTGATACAACGAAAGGTTTAATTAATTTCAATTGTCCCATTGCAAGGGATCCAACTTGAAGGCTATGTTTATTTGAAGCTGCCTTAACCATCTGAGAATTATGGTCCATCAGTGTCATCTGCTTGCCGTGCTCTTGCTTTGGTATTGGGATAAATGGCACAATCGTCTTGCTTGGATTTCTTTCTATTTTACACTTGAAAGTTATTATCTCCCGCTGTAAAAAGGCGAGGGGATATAGTAATGGTAGGCGCGATTCCGTGCGTGCATGTGTGTGTGTGTGCGTGCGTGCGTGCGTGCGTGCGTGCGTGCGTGCGTCCGTCCTACATTCATTTCTTTACAAGCTGCGCATATTGTCAGGCTTTCCTGATTTGACCATTTTTGAAAGATTTATTGCCCTTTGCTTATTTTACATTTAAAATTGGTTTCTTTGCAATTCCTCTTACGTTTTTCATGCGATTTCTACCAAACTTTTACAGATTGATAATTATATAGTGACGCAGCGCATATTGTCGGGCTTTCCCGATTCGGCCATTTTTGAAAGTGTTATTGCCCTTTGCTTATTTTACATTTAAAATTGGTTTCTTCGCAACTCCTCTTACGTTTTTCATGCGATTTCTACCAAACATTCACAGATTGATGACTATATAGTGACGCAGCGCATATTGTCGGGCTTTTGCGATTCAATCATTTCTGAAAGAGTTATTGCCCTTTTTAACATTTAAAATTGGTTTCTTCGCAACTGCTCTTACGTTTTTCATGCAATTTCTACCAAACTTTCACAGATTGATGACTATAAAGTGACGCAGCGCATATTGTCTGGCTTTCGCGATTCGACCATTTTTGAAAGAGTTATTGCCCTATCTTTATTTTAAATTTAAAATTGGTTTCTTCGCATCTCCCCTTACGTTTATGACAATATAGTGTGACGCAGCGCATATTGTCAAGCTTTTGCAATTTGACCTTTTTTGAAAGAGTTATTGCCCTTTCTTACTTTTACACATTTCTTATGTTCCTGAGAAACTACCCTTACCATTGATTTGCTTTCGTTACAAAAAATGCCCCCATGAGGCGGGGGATATTAGGGATAAAACGATGATCGAGTATTGTCGAAAGTCGATTATTTGTGTCCGAGGTCGGCTATAATCGATTTCATTATTCCATAATCGATTATCGCTAATGTACAGCAAAGGGAAGTAACCGTGTTGTGTATGTACTGATTTTCTTTAAAACGGGAAACGGTACGGACTTATTCGGGGTTATACGGCAATTTATTCTCAACTATTTTAGAATTAAGTTATCTCCTATAAACATTTAACTAAATTATCAATTGTAACCTGGAATGTATAACAAAACAGCATATAAAATATAATTGATTGTAATACTTTTTTTATTTAAAGACATGTATGTACAAACCAATATAGTTTTGGATATATTTGTAATATATTCACTTGTTCCGTTTCGATTATATAATCGATGATTGATCGAAATGGCTCGTCCGATTATTTCCGATGATCGATTATGGCTTTGGTCCGATTTTCAATCCCTAGGGGATATAGCTGTCTGTGACCTCTCTTGTTCTTTATTAAAAAAGTGATCGTTATGAAAGGCTTAGAGTGTCCTATCGCTAGAGATTAATACATAATGGTGTATATTCAGATATGTGCGATATACAATTTTCTTTATTGCAAAACGTACAGGTATTCCAATGAACTCTCAAAGGCACAGATTGCAATCTTTTCATTTTATATCGTATAAATCTGACTCTAATAAAGAGTGATCAGAATCAGTTATCCGCATAAAGATATCAATGAAATGCGAGAATGAGTTGAATGGCAGGAATGAATTGCCTTGTTTGTTTGAGCCATGAGACGAAATTGTAAAATGATCACTGATTACTGATGGTCGTCGTCAGGCGTTGGTGTTCATTCAACTTGACCTAGGAGAGATGAAGAAGAATTGCGGCTACTTTTGCTGGAGAATGACGGACGCCAACTCTGTTGTATCTCAATCACTGGCATTCACATACTTTATTGCTGTTATTTGTAGTTTGCGTTTTTTTTTTTCGATGATCTGTTTTCGCAATAATTGAATGAGATTATTTTAGCAATCGCATTTATCAAGTTGCAGAGTTTGAAATATTTAGGAATTTGAGCTATATTGATATAGCTGACGAACTGAAGAAAACACAATCTGTACTTTTGATAAAACATTAGCAAGAGTTCAGAATACAGTTCTAAATAATAATTAACAGATTTGACACGAAGTGATTTCCTATGCATACAACCGTTAGTAACGCTATTGACACTTGATTAGTTTAAGCTCGGGAATAACCAAAATTAAATGAGTATTTGATGATTGCTGTTGATGTTTTTTTCATAGACGTTACTTATGTTTTTCCATTTGAACAATGCTGTAGAATATGTCGTTACAATGAAATATCTGAGTGAGTCTAAAACATTTCTACATTAAATTTGCTGAATAAAAATTAAAATGCCTTTCGTGTCTATTGACTTCTTCCAGTTTGAGTTTCTCGTTCTTATTTTTCAGACAGATGATATGAATTTCACATATAACTCTTAACAGATTTTTCCTGTATAGAGAACTGTTTTGGAAGATCAAGTCAATATAAATATCTATGAGAGAATTATCAGACTTGTTTGGACAATTGCATGCAGATCTAGTACTGAATATATAGAATGTCAAAATTGGAAAAAATGATGGACATTTTCCAGTCTCGTGAGGTATTGTCACTGTATTATTCCAGAATATACCTACCAATATCAGTTATAGGACAATTGATAAGGAACTTATTGGAGAGCGTCCCTTTGTGTGTTACACTGTCTGGTAGTGGTAATGTCTTTTGGAGGACATTGAATATGTTTTTGGGTTTCGATATGCCTGGTGTCTTCATTTTGTGTCTTCATTTTTAATATTGAGGGGAAGAGAATTAGGAAATGTCATTTTCATTCAAGTAAGAATTAGCTGAAGGTCTTACAAATAATTTAGATATATGCATCAAACCTTTTACATACAGATAATGACCTTATACATACAGATACTATTATACAGGACGTTCGTTACAGCTTTTTCATATTAACACATGGTCATGTCATATTATCACAAATTAGAGCCTGAGTAAAACGATTAACGCATTTTTATCAAAGAGCTAGTTGCAAATGCAAATAGGGTTAATCTTAAATACTTTGTAAATTCTTTGATACAAATCACTTTAAGCGTTCTTATTTTAAGGCCTTTTTGAGAAATATAAAAAACGTATTTTTAGCTGCAAGTGCCAATTGCAGGTAGGGCTAATGTTAAATACTTTGAAAAATGCTTTGATTCGAATCACTAAGCGTTCTTTCTGTAAGGCCATTTAACACACATCCCCCCTCAACCAACCGTAATATTTTTATTCTATTTTTAAAACTAAAATGCACATTTAGTAAGATTTTAATCCTCAACACACTTTAAAATGTTGTTATTGCTCCTTTTGGTAGCCCTATTTTACATAGGTATTTATTTCCCCTCCCCGTCCGTAAAAAATGAAAACTGCTATTGCCTTTTTGACAAAGTCTTTTTTACACATTTGTCATATATTTTCTTGACCTCAGCCGAGACATTTGGACACGTTACATTAAGAGATAGAAAAACAGGAAATGTTTTCAGGAAAGGGTGTATATAAAGTTTGGAGAAATCTGAGATAAAGAACAGTCCTTTATTGAGTCTAGAAAGTACAAACATTGTCATAGTGCATTCTGGAAATCTGACATAGATAGAGATTAGATAGATATATCATACGAACAATAAGAGGGAATACGTGTTGGGGGTTTTCTGGCTTTGACTCAATGCCATTAAATAGGGTTTATGTTTAAGGTTTCGACTAATGGACTTGTTTCTGTATTTTATCATACAGATATTGTAAAAAATGTCAATATTATATTCAGTCAATCTCGATGAGGTTTGGCAGTACAACGTTATCTCAATGCAGTTGAACTTGGTTTAAAAAGAATGCCAGTAAAAACAAAGTTCCTGCCAACAAAAATATTTATATTTTTGGTGAAATTTTTTGTTTGTTTGTGTGTGTTTTTTTTTCAAAACAAAGATCATATCAGTTGGTTGCATTCATTGATTCTCGATTGCTGTCGTGCATCATGAATCTCGTGCATTTAATCCTTCTCAGAAATAAAAGACTTAACTTTGTCTCGTTGAACCTATCACAAAATGTTCATGCAGACATAATCAGCATGGTTGGTTCTGTTAAAATTCAGAAGTTATAAGAAAACTTGATTCAAAATATAAACGTTTCAAGGAAATATTTGTATTTAAAACGTAAGAAAATTCAAATAATTTTACAATGTCAACAAATTCGAATTAATTTTCTCAGAGGTTTATTTCTTCTGTGGGATGTTTCGAACTATAATGGGCGAGGTAATCGCACTGTTGATAGGTTCATTTCGTAATTTATTGTCACAGTTAAAGCTGCCTGTCGCCAGATAAAATGTTTTCACGCCAGATTTATTTAAATTACTTGTCATCACATGGCCAGTTGTCTGTTTAAGACTCATATTATTTTACAACCTTTTTTTTTTAATTTTAAAATACAACCACACATGTAACTTATTAACCTTTTAAATCGGACGACTCCTGACAAGTAAGAGGTCTTTAACACCACTTTAGACATTTTGTTATCCCCCGCCTTGAAAAGGCGAGGGGATATAGTAATGGTAGGCGCGATTCCGTGTGTGTGTGTGTGTGTGTGTGTGTGTGTGCGCGCGCGCGCGCGTCCGTCCGGCACACATTCATTTCTTTGCATCTCCTCTTACATTCGATATCTACCAAACTTTCACAGATTGATGATCATATAGTGAAGCAGCGCATATCGTCAGGCTTTCCTGATTTGACCATTTTTGAAAGAGTTATTGCCCTTTGCTTATTTTACATTTAAAATTGGTTTCTTCGCAACTCCTCTTACGTTTTTCTTGAGATTTCTACCAAACTTTTACAGATTGATGATCATAAAGTGAAGCAGCGCATATTGTCAGGCTTTCCCGATTCGACTATTTTTGAAAGAGTTATTGCCCTTTGCTTATTTTACATTTAAAAGTGGTTTCTTCGCAACTGCTCTTACGTTTTTCATGCCATTTCAAACAAACTTTCATAGATTGATGATCATAAAGTGAAGCAGCGCATATTGTCGGGCTTGCCTGATTTGACAATTTTTGAAAGAGTTATTGCCCTTTGCTTATTTTACATTTAAAATTGGTTTCTTCGCAACTCCTCTTACGTTTATGACTATAAAGCGCATATTGTCAAGCTTTTGCAATTTGACCTTTTTTGAAAGAGTTATTGCCCTTTCTTAATTTTACGCATTTTCCTGAGAAACTACCCTTACCATTGATTGGCTTTCGTTACAAAAATGCCCCATGAGGCGGGGGATATAGCTGTCTGTGACCGCTCTTGTTTATCTAGGTAAAATTAGCAAACTTGTTGGTCTGCAACACAAGATTAAAAATATACATTAATGGTAGATTTCAAAATACGTGACCACATGTCTTGTTTTTCAAAATAAATGACCAAATTATGGATAGATTTCAGGATGAATAATTTACTTTACAATTATTTTTTTTCTTGTATTTATTATCAGTTCTGATTTGAAGATTAAACTAGTTGCGATTTTAGGATCGGAATGCTTATTATTTATATTAATATAGTATGTTTAATGCAATTAATTAATTTAATTTAAGCTTTATATTATCCGGTATCATTTTCTACGATGAGTCAATTTAATTTTATGAATTGTGTTTAGCTTTCTACGAACAGTCATTAAATACTTCTGGAACCTTTTGTGTGTCAAAAATAACATCAAATATAAATAAATATTTACAGTTCGATATGTAATAACTTTTGGTAATGCAACTTTCAAATTTCTCCTTTTAAATTTGAAACATGTTGTTAAATTTATTGTCCCAGCCTTTATATTGTTTCTCAGTTTTCGTTTTACTATTGAGGAAGTTTTATCACCAATCTCGGAGTATGTTGCATATGTTTTGCTGCATCAAATATTTTCTATTGAAACCTCGCTTATGGACTAAATGCAAATCTGTATTAACTATACAACCTTTCCATCAAGTGTTAATGCAGTTTTGAATCACTACGTAATAAGAATTGATTCTCAATTTCTATTTGGATCACGCATGTCTCTCTTGGACAGGCGATCAGACAAGAAAAGCATCAATTACTTAATATATTTTGAGGGATAAGTATTTCGGGTGATTTGAAAGTTTTCTGTAATTTTGGTACAGTCTGTCACTAGATGAGATTCATTTGTAAGAATTGTGTTTGTTTTTGTACATTATGTGACTTTTGCTGGTAAAATGGAAAGCATTTCGAAAGCTTATAATTTGTTTGCAAAGCCATTTCGCAATTACTTTCTTACCTTTTAAGGCTTGAGAAAATGGATTGTATAATTTATACTGTATTGTGTATTAAAATGTCATACTTGGTTATGTTATTGCTTTCCACATGTAGTACAGGGACAACAACAAAAAAGACGAGGAGTTTGGTGTAGTGATATCGATGTTCACCTCTCACTCAAGAGAACCTAGGTTCAAGCCAGATTAAAAGCACTTTCCCTTGGCCTCACAAAAAGGACACCACATTTCCATTTCAATAAGGTGTTAAAGTCGTAACTTAAACAATCGTTAATATGTAAGAACAGCACACTTTGTACGTTATTGACTTGCAAACAAAATAAAAACAGCCAAAACATTTTGTAAAATCGTGATGGACTATGCTTGTTGTAAATTAATGGTTTGTTTCATAATCAACCTCCTTGTTTACCGTAAGATATGAGTACAGAATGTTTTTCTTCAGTATTTCAGCTCTTTCAATTAAGCTCTCACTCCTAAATCTCAGCAACTTTTTAGCGTGTCTGCTAAAACAATTGACAAACTGCTCATTCCACTATTGGGAAAACAGATAGAATAAAAACAAAGTAAAAACAAAGTACAAATACTGATAATGAAGTATACGAATTGCCAGCGATTTTTATCCTGAGATATAACAGATTTGCCGTCCATCATTTTCCAGCAATAGCAGCAGCAAGTATCTTCTCCTATGTCACGTTGACTGATCCCCAACGCATCAGAGGACCATCAGTAACCAGTGATATTTTCACCCTTGCTTATCATTGCTCAGATATACATTCTCATTCATTTCTGCCATTTAACTCTTATTAATACGGGGAATAATGTGAATTTTGAATGTATTTTTTTCCAATAATAACACCGTTTACAAACAAGATAATTCTAGAAATCATCTAGGTTTTCTTTTATTTCAAAAATGGGCATTATTCGACAAAAAATAAAATCATGGGCTCTACTGTACACGTTCTCTGGCAACATTTATACCAAATATCATTCCAATATTTTGAATGGTTTTTGACATAATGACTAAACATAAAATGCACTATGACGACAACAACATGTCTAGGTTTTTACCTCAAGACTATTATACAATGAGCCAATGGTTCAAACAATATTTTCACTATCATAACATCGTGCCACAAGGACCTGTTACTCAGATATACGATAAGATATATTGGGAAGTTTCATAATTTTATTGTGTCTCTGCAATATTGGAGATATTATCAAATAATGAAATGGAACCATAAAATGACACCCTCATTTTGAAGTTGATGAGCAGTTTTCATTCATAGCGTTACACTTTAATATTGATATCTATTGACCACAAAACAGTGTTGGACCTAGATATTTATGTTAGCGTATGGCTAAATTATTTTGCTGACATTGCTGAAGAACCAAAATATATAGCTATATCAATAGAAACAACCGGGCCAATGCAAAAAATAATGTTAAAATAGTGTTGGTATTTGCCATTATGGTGTCCCAAGATTTTGAAGAGCCAAAAGAACGTTCTCCTGATAAGGTCTGAATTAAAGTCGTCTTGGATCAGAGGTGGACACCAATACCACTACACCACGCTCATCTTCATATAATCCCTGTAGTGCATGAGCCAAGCAACACTTTCATCATTACCTAACCATACAAAACAGAAAATATCCTACAAAATAATTATAAATCACACAATCCATTTTCTCAACCCGTAGGAAGTAATTGCAAGATAATTTTGCGAACATAAAGGAAGCCTTTAAATACTGTTCATACCTCTAAAAGTAAGGAGTAATGTAGGGAAAATCTTAAAAATGAAACCCGTCTAGCGGTGTCAGACAGAAAAGTTTCCCTTGAAATTTATTGAGACTAAGAATTTGATGTTTGCAATGCTCATGTTTTGTTTAATCTTCTGTTCAATAACACACGCGTGATGCAAGATGGCAATTTAGAACCGATGGGTGTTGCATTACCAAAACTGTTACTAACTTAACTTTTAATAGTTACGTATATTTGATGATAGTTTTGACAAATAGGGTCTTAAAGTTGATCTGTGAACATTCGTGGATGATAGACTTCTACTCAGTCAGAAGAAGGCCGATTTAATTATTTTTATATGTAGGTTTTCATTTGTAACTGAAAGGCAAAGTTCTTAAAGAGTTTTCGAACATTTTACTTGGCTTGTGATAACAGTGATAAAAATAAAACTGGCGTTGAATGTAATATCTGGTGACAGACAGAACTGTGACAGAAAATTACGGATATAACCTATAAATCGTGCTTTTATTGTGCATATTATAGCTTAAAACATCCCACAAAGGGAATACAAGTATGTGAGAATGTATTCCATTCTGTTGACAATATTAAACTATCTGACTTTTCTTATGTTTTACATAAGAGTATTCCTCCTCAACTGTTTATGTTATGGTTAAAGTTTTCTAATGGCCTATGTACTTTAACAATTTTATGCTGATTGTGTCTGCATGGCCAAATGAGGAAAGCTCGTTATTTTCTGAAGTATACAATATGAAAGAAAAGAACGCGCTATTGCAACAAGAAGACAACAAACCTATATTAGCAAAAATGTGCATATTCAGGAAAGAAAATTACACTTCCAAATAAGCTTCTCCGTATACACTATTCTGACTAATTCCCATTGGAAACACAAAACGTGTCTTATTGTAGAGCACAACTTTATCAAGATTGCTCATTGTATCACGTACTTTTCTAAAACAAAATCGATTGATTTTCCTTTCATTCAGAATGACCCTTTAAAATGTTTTTACTTTAAATGATATTTCTAGAAATAATAAAGGATTGTGTTTTACTTACGTCTAACATTTCCGGTAACTGATGTCTTATGAAATCCCACCACTACATAAACCCCTCATCAAGACATTTCATCCGTATTTCGAGCTCCTAATGTTAAGTATCCAAATACCTAGGCTAAGGTCACGAAAATATTTGAGAAAGTATAATAAAGTTTTGTTGGGGATAGAAATTAACCACATGTTAATGCATAATGCAGACCTTGCCAATAAAGCAATACAGTTGGAACAAAGAATATTGGTTTGGGATTAAACCTGAATATATGTGTAATACAATTAAAGAAATCGTTGAGTTTGGAGATAAAACATAATGTCTTTCACACAAACCCTAAACTTTGCCTTACAGTAAGTGTTTTGAATTAAAAAATTACAAAGGAGTTAACACATGATTATTAACGCACATTTCATCCAAACTCTTTTCCACAAAATACGTACTTGATATTATTCAGGCTCTGGTTTGAAATAATTCAGAATAGTATGTGTTTATTTTGAAAAATTGAATGTCCACCCATGATGATTGTATGTAAAATTCAAATGACAACATTACAGTTTCGCAGGGTAAAAACAGATGAAAAAATCTGCTTCCTTACTCAATGTCACTTCAAACCTTTTCACTTTAACTTTTAGTACTTCTGATTTATTTTCTCCACTTTTTATCAAAAGAACGCATTATCGATGCGGCTTATACGATCTTGGTTGTGCTGTAAGGTAAGCATTATTAGCCCATACACTACACAAAAACATCACACGTAAACTGTCATGGGCAGTATGGCTACTAAGTATTTCTTCTTTCTTAATTGCCAATGCAATTCATCACATTTAATGGCCGTTTTAAGAGCCATGCATTGTATTAATCAGTGCATTATTGCTAGCATGTTTTGTCGCAAGGCCTACCTTAAATACGCTACAGACACAATTAATGTGTAAGACTTTCAGCTAATTCTTACTTTAAGGATACTGACATTTCCTAATACTCTTCCCCTGTATATCATAAATGAATATCAAAATAAAGACACAAGACACATTGTATCCTCACAATATCTTTTAAGTCCCCCAAAGGACATAACAACCACCAGACAGTGTTACAGTAATTTACACACAAAGGGACTTTCTCCAGTAAGCTCCCAATCTATTATCCCTTACCTGGTATTGGCAGATATATTCTGGAATAAAACACTGAAAATACCCAATGAGACTGGAAAATGTCCATCAAATTTCAACATGCCATTGTCCTATCTGCTATTGACTAGATATTCCAAATCGGTTCACTCTACTGGAAATATCTTTAAGAGTTATATGGGAAATTCATATCATCTGTCTGAAATTTAAGGATATGAAACTCAAACTTGAAGGAGTCAGTAGACACAAAGAATATTTTATTTATTTTTTGTTCAGCAGATTCAAGGCAAAAATGTTTCAGACTAATTTAGAGATAACATGTTAGCAACGTTTTTTTCAGCATCGCTAAGATTAAATGATTTAATTGCTGTATGATTTTTTTCATCATTGTTCAAATCGAAATACTTCTATGAAAATACGATACAGCAATCATCAAATACTCATTTAATTTTTGTTATTCCCAAGCTTAAATCATTTCACATTTCAATGGCGTTACTTACGGTTGTTGGCGTAGGAGAACATTTAGTGTCAAATCTGTAAATAATTATTAACATTATTATAGAGATGTATTTGGAACTCTTGCTGATGTTTAATCATAGTAAGAAGCAGTTGCATTGTTCATAATTCACACTCAATTAGCGAATGCGTCCATTGAAGAGTCAAATAAATAAGCTATATATATCGAGCGCATCTGATCGAGGACTCTAGTAGGCGCACGTGGTTGCCTTTTGTATCAGCAATACAATGTTCTTGATCTGGTAATTCATAGCAATAGAAAGTTAAAACATGTAATAAACACAAGACATTCCTGATAAAAGACCAAAGCATACCAAAGAAAGGATCGATTTTCTGGTAACAAACATACTATGTGCATCATTGGAAATAACTTCAAGTAAAGTAAAACAGCCACATTATTTTTAAAACCTTAATGGACTATGCTTGTTGTAACTTAAGGCTTTGTACCAACAGTACGTTCCGACTGAATGAGGTTGAATTTGTTTGGAATTTTCTGACATCTATGAAAACAAAACAAAAATTCAACCAACATGTTTACCATAAGGCATCAAAAACAAAGCCTCCATGTTAACCATATGGCAAAAGTACAAATTGTGTTTTTTTCTTTAGTTCGTCAGCTGGAATAATATAGTTCTCAGCAAATTGTTTAACGTGATGGCTAAAATAATCGACTAACTGCTCATTCACCTATTGCAGAACAGATTGAAAAAAGCAACGACTTCAAAAACCCAGCTAAAGGTATTCAAATGCCACGATTTTTGAAGATATAAAACAAATTTGGCTTCCATCATTCTCCGGCAAGAATAGCTACAGTTCTTCTCCTAGTACACCTTTAGGATATTCATAAAGATCAAGTTTATGTTAACGGTAGAATAGAAAGAAATCCAAGCAAGATGATTGTGTCATTTTACCCCGATACCAAAGCAAGGGCACGGCCAGCAGATGAGACTGATGGACCATAATTCTCAGACGGCCAATTGGAACTTCAAATATATATATAGCCTTCAAGTTAGATATTTTGCTATGGGACAATTGAATTAAATGAAACCTTTCGTTGTACCTTAGTATCTTGAATAAATTGAAGAGTATATAGGTTGAATGTTGCAGGTCTACATACAGTTTGTGCACTATGTAGCAAAAGTGTGGCACTAACCTCAACCCTTTTTGTTCACAACACAGGCACGTTGAATTATCCTATTAAGACAATTTCATAATAACCAACCATGTTATCATCTTATGAAATGGATACGTAATTGAAAACCCTCATTTTTAGGTTAATAAACACACTTTTTCCATACATAGTGTAGCACTTCAATATTGATATCTGTTGATCACATCACAGTGGTGGACCTATTTTTATCTGTGAAAATATGATTAAATACTATTCACAAAAGCTGATGCGACGAAATATATGACATTATCAATACATGCAGCAAAGAAATTAGTAAATAAAATGGTGCAGAGTGATTAATGGAAGTCGCCAGTGGGGAATCTAAATTTTGAATACGAGATGGCATAACTTAGGGGACTTAACTTTGTATGTGTGCACCTCCTTCAGAAAAAAACGCAAGCTGATTTAACTTTATCTGAAGTCATTTCCAAATCTGATCATAGTCTGCTTTTACCAGATGGTGAAAAACGATTGCTTTTTGTTTATCAAGGATATCTTGTTTTGAATCTCTTATTACATCTATGCATGATCATCATTATGTTTTTCATCCAAATATTGAACTTAACTTGATGGAAATTTTCTTTATATTTTGATATTAAGAAGATTGTGTTGATGAATGCTAATACAAAAAAAAACAGTAACCTTTGCTTGATATATTTAGGTCATTTTTTTCAATTGATAAAACATGTGCGAATGTTTGAATAGAATTTAATAATTTTAATATTTTTTAGAATGTCATAGAATGCTGTTTTGCCTAAATTCCTTAGTCACGCTATTGAAATTTGAAATGTTTCAGGCTTGTATTGCAACAATTTTGTTCAAATGAGTAATTGCTTATTGCTGGTTCGTGTTCCTATATAAGTAATGAAAACAGCTTGCTTTCGAATGATTAAAAAAGTCGGTTACATTTAATTCGTACGTGAGGCCCTTTTAAACATGTTTGTCCTAAATACTGCTTTAATTAGAAATCAAAATGGCATTTGTGTGTATTGACTTGTTCCAGGTTAAGTCTCGGGTCCTTAAATCACAGACAGATGATATGAATTGTCCATATAAATCTTTTAAAGATATTTCCGGTGTAGAGAATTGTATTGGAAGTTCAAGTCATTATCAATTTATTTATGTGCGAAAAATAAAATACTTGAGGGCATTGCATGCAGAGAATAGGGAATGTTGAAAATGGGTAAATTGATGGATATCTTCCAGTCTCATGAGGAATTGTCACTGGTATATTCCAGAATATATATCTGCCAATTTCAGTTAAATGTTAATAAATTGAGAGCTCACTGGGAAAGTCCTTTGTTGTGATGCACTTTCTGTTGGTGGTGATGTCTTATGGGGACATTTAATATGCTGCAAGCTGTTACCTAATGCTTTCAAATAATAAAAAAATGATTTTGGTCATGAAACATAGAGAATTGGGATATGTCAGTAGTCTTGTAGTACGAAAAAGCTGAATTCGGCCTGTTCCTGTTTTTTGCCTTGTGGCGAAAAGAACTAAGAAATATTGCAATGATTACCACAATGTAGAGCGGCTACTTAATGTGATGTTTTTAAGCATCCTTGAGAGATAAACTACTGGGTAATCTGTGAAAAAGCAAAACTATTAGCCACGTTGCCTATTTGAGTATATGTGTAATATTATTGTGTTATGTATGAGCTATTAAACCTTGCCTTACAGCTCATCCAGTGTAATTAATCGGTTTGTTTGGGGAAAAAAGTGAATAAAAAAAATCAGTTGTTCTAACTCGAGAAGTGAAAGTGAAAAGGTTTAAAGTGACATTAAATAAAAAAAAGCAGATGCATTCTTATCGCTTACACCCAGTGAATTTGTATTGTCATCCTTTGAGTCATTTGACTTTTTCAATCAGTATTTCTTAACATACAATTATATTGGGTGGACTGCACCATACTGCTTTTCTATACAAACAGAAGGCATAATATTCACAGTGATTGCTAAATAGAACCTGTGTTATATGAAATGCTCATTTTGCGGCTAAGAGTCAATGTCGAATATAGATAAGGGACGAAGATATTTGTTTTGTTGCTGTATTAATGTGTGGTCTTGTGTCTTTTACTTTAATATTGTATTATTTTCAGATAAAATGGCTTGACCTTGTTTCGCAAAACCTAAAAACAAAACATGCAGACATTAATAGCATGTTAAGAATCGTTTTAAGGAGGGAGGGGGTAATATTCTGATTTAAAACACAGGAAACATCAGATAATTATACAATGTAAATAGCATCCGATTAATTCTCTGAGACTTTTATTCCTTTTCGTGGCATGTTCCTGACTATAATGGGCCAAATAATTGCAAGTTCATCGGTTCTTTTCGTAATTGACTGTAACAGTTACAGCTGCCTGTCGCCAGATAAAACATGTTCATATTTTAATCACTGTTATCATAAAGCCAGTAATCTGTGAGACTTGTTTAATTCTAAGACATTTCCTTTCATTTTACGATAAAACTTACTAATAAAAATAATGAAGAAGGCCTGCTTCTGACATAGAAGAGGTCTTTGAACCATTGGGGAATTTTTGTTTCAGTTAAAGTATCAGGAAACTTGTTAAGCCGTCATTTAAATCTTATTGTCATTCCGCCATGCAAAATACATGGATGATAGATATAAGCATTATTGACGAAAACTTCTTAGGTTTCAGAATAATTTGGTAGATTTCAGAATGCTCATAATGCTTTGTTGCTTGTATTAATGATCAGGTCAGAATTGGAAACCAAAATACTAACCTTTTCGAAATTAGTTTGCTTTTTATTGATCATAATTCAGTAGATTTAATATGCATTCAGTTAAAGCTATTCAATACCTAGATCATTTTCTTACATGAGTCAATTAAATTTGTAAATTGTTTCAAACCACCTACGAACATTGCAGATCTACACATCTGGAACCTTAAGTTTGTCGAAAACACATAACATATAAACATTTCAAAAGTTTGGAAATGCAACTCTATTTTCAACTTTCAATGTCTTTCTTAGTGCTTTTCCCCCTGAACGCATGTTATTGTCAACCTTTATTAAGGTTGCAGAATGTATTGCATCACAGATAGTATATCCATCGTATCTGTGGATAGCTCAATTAAGAACCAAATTTAAAATTGTATGAACTATACAAAATTTCCATCAAGATTTAATGCAGTTTTGCATCACCAGGTAACACTATTTGATTCTCAATTCCTATCTTGCATCATGAATGCCTTTCTTGGACAGACGTTCAGACAAGACAAGCATCAATTACTTAGCCTTGATATATTAAAAGGGAATAACATTTCGGATGATTTAGAAGTTTTCTGTCTGACATTTTGGTACCGACTGTCACTAGATGGGTTCGATTTCTAAAACTTTATCTCGTCATATATCCTGAGTTACGCTGCAAGGTATAATGATATTGAGGAAATTGTTTGAAACGTAGGTTCATTATAAAAGTCCCTTGATGTGAGCATTTCAAGCGTGTCTGTTTTTTTTCAAGACAAAAGTTGAGGAAGTGTGAAAGCTGGCTCTGACAAGGCTTTTATTTGTATGACCCCTGAGAATGGCATATTAAAATCGCACCGTCCTTCTTTCCGTCTGTCCTTCTGCTCTTCCGTCCGTCCGGTTTTTCGTGTCTATGCAATGCTGCGAAGGATTTTAAAATGTTTTGGCACATATGTTCATTACATAAAGACGATGTGGTCCTATCTCAAGGGTCAAGGTCCTACTAACAGTTAACATTATGGAAGCCACTTACATGGAGATGCAGTTGGTCTTGTCCTGGTTGTTGTCATGCACTTGTGTTCGGTACATAAAGACGTGTCACGTACAATGCTTATAGTTCGAAGCGTTATTGGTCTGTTTGTGGTGTTTGTATATATGTACGCGGTGTTTATTATTGTGTATCTTTAGTTCTATGTCGTTTGGGCCTTTGCTATGTTCCTCCAAACCGGGTGCGTTTTTTATTTCAAAGATTCGACTAGCGGTCTTGTCCCTGTTGTGTTAAGTGTTTTATTGGTGTCATCGTCGTAGTGAAAAAAAATGAAACCTTTGCTGTTACTAATAAACGGTTAAAGAAATTCAAATAAATCTTGATACTCATGTTGCAAACAATAAGTACATGCATGGCAAAGTCCATGACTTTAATGATTGTGGAGTTATGCCCCTTTTTAAACGAAAAAAAACAGCAAACAGCAAAGACATATTATTGTGCTGATTCTAATTCACCTCATTTTCCAAGTACGTAATTTACAACAAAATATATCATGAAATGTTATTTGCCATTGCAAAACATCGAACTGGAAGGCTAGATATTTTAAAGCTCCCTTGACCATATGAAATCAATGGCACATTCTCATCTGCTTGTGGGTGTGGTTTGACAAAGAATGATCCATATGAAAAGACCGAACGTGAACTATCACAAGAGATTAATCGAAAACCTGTCTATATTAAGATGTGTACGATATACATTTTCCTAAATTGCAAAATCTACAAAACTGCCAATGTATTTCAAATGGACGGATTACAAAAAGATAGAGTCGTATAGATCAGACTCGACTCTGATAAAGAGTGACTAATATCAATTATCGGCATATAGATATCCGTGCGGCACTGAACCTGTTGAATGACAGGAATGAATTGGCTTGTATGTTTGAGCAATGAGAATGAATGGGGTAATCATTGCCGTCAGGCTTTGTTGATCAGTCAACGTGACCTAGGAAAGAGGTAACTGCGTGTACTTTAACTGGAGAATGATGGATGGCAAATCTGTTGAATCTGATGCTAAAATACTTTGTCATTCGCATACTTCACTGCTAGTATTTATCGTTGGTTTTCTACCTTTTCTGCAATAATAGAATGAGCAATTAGTTGATTATTTAATCAATTACTTCAACAATTTGCTAAGATTTATTTATTTAGAAGTAAGAGCTTAATTGATGAAGCTGAAGTGAACTGAAGATAATCTGACGATAAAAATGTATGTTATTTTGCTCTTGGTAAACAAGGAGGAATTTCTTGTGTGTTTTTGTTGTTATTTTCATAGTTGTTAGAATAATTCAAATAAAAAATCAGCATTAGTTCACCAAAACCTTTGTTATACGAAATAAGGATAAGTTACAAAAAGTGTGCGTGAACCCCTTTTAAACTTGGCTGCCTTAAATACTTATAAACATAGTTTATGACATGTTCGGGTTTAAATCTCAGGTCCTTAAATCTCAAACAGGTAATATAACTATGCGGTACAACTATAAGATATTCTAATAACTCTTTAAGATATATCCGGTATACATAACAACATTGGAAGATCAAATCAATACCAGTTTATGTCTAGGAAAGAAATAAAAGACCTGAGTTAGGACATTGCATGCAGAATATAGAGAATGTAGAAAATCGGAAAATTGATGGACAATATCCAGTCTCATGAGGTATTGTCACTAGTTTATTGCAGAATATATCTGCCAATATCAGTTAAAGGATAATAAATTGAGATCCCACTGGAGAGACCCTTAATGGTGTGTTGCACTGTCTGCTGGTGGTGATGTCTTTTGAGGGACATTAAATATATTGTGAGCATTTGATGTGCTTGGTTTCTTTATGTTTACCTTTATTTTTGGCCTTGAGAGGAAGAGTATTAGGAAATGTCGTTATTTGTATAGTACAATAAGCTGAAGTTCCATTAAGTTAAAAGTGCGTATTTCTCTCAATATTGACGTTGAGCGAAAACAACTTAGAAATATTGTAATGATAACCACAAAGTAGGGTTATAAATGTTTCATATCATGAGTTATTAAACGTGATGTTTACACTGGCATTAATAGGAAAATACCAAGTCACCTATGAAAAGGCAAATATATGAGCAATATTGCCAATGACAGTTTCTGTGTTATAGTCTTGTGCAAGGTTGGAACCAAGATAAAATTGAAGCGCGTCAATAATTGTATTTTGAAAGATAATTAAACGAAATGAAAATTAGTAGAAATAGAGTAGAGAAATAAAAGTGAAAAGGTGGTAAGTGACGTTAAAAAAGAGGCAGATGTAATTTTCTCGCTTTCACCCTTCGAGTTTCTTATGTTGTCATCTTATGTTTCACCTAGTCTGCTGCTTTGAATTATATACTTCGTAAATTCCAAACGCTTGCTGTAAGGCCTTTTTGAGTATCAGGAACTGTATATTTTACCATATCCATCCTTAAAGAATGTCTGTATTGCACATTTAGTAAGGTTTTAATCCTTACCATTATTCTAAATTTTGTTATTGTATTGCTGTTTTGACATAGTCTGTGCATTATACATTAACATGTAATAAGTTTCTATCCCCCAACAAAACTTTGTTATATTTTTAACAAAGTCTTAACAACACATTTGTTAAATATGTTCTGGACCTTACCAACTACATTTGGATACTTTCCATTATATAGGAGATAGGAATACAGAGGAAATGTCTTCATGTGGGGGTGTATGTGATGGTGGGGGTATTTCAGTAACCGGAAATATTAGAAGGAATACCGATAGAATCCTTTATTTTGTCTAGACCTTTGTCTTAGAGTACAACCATTGTAAAAGTGCATTCAGAATCAAAGGAATATTAAAAGAGGGAATCCGTTTTCCAAGAAATGTAAATGTTAGATTGAGCCAATCTTGATGAGGTTGTGCAGTATAGAAAACAAGCTGGTTTGTACAAAAAGTGTTATGCAATTAGGACACCGTCTTCAAGAATTCCAATGGGAATTAGTCTGAAAAAAGTCCAACAATGCAGATTTTCCTTGATGTAAAACTTCACTGTTAGAACACAATTCTTCCCAACAAAGATATTCCTGTATTAGTGTGTGTTGTTTTTTTGTTCTTATATTTTTCTTTTATATTGTATACTCCTCAGAAAAATGACTTGACCTTGTTTCCGAAAACCTGTCAATATGTCCATGCAGACATTGTCAACATGTTTAGAATTTTTAAAATTCAAAAGTCAATATAACAATATAATTATTTTAAGGGGGATATTCTGATTTAAAACACAAGAAATGTCAGATAATTATACAATGTTGACAGCTTCGGATATATTCTCGCAGACTTTTATTTCTTTGGCGGGATGTTCCTAACTATAATGGGCGAAATAATCACGCGGTTTATAGGTTCATTCTGTAATTGACTGTCACAGTTCAAGTTGCCTGTCGCCAGATAAAAAAGTTTCACGCCAGATTTATTTTAATCAAAAGGCCAGTGAACTGTTTGAGACCTATTTTATTCTAGACCTTTTACTTTTATTGAAAAATAAAACCTACTTATAAAAGTTGTGACAAATTAATAGGTCTTTGAACCTGTCTGTGACATTTTATTATTCAAAGTTAAAGTATTAGCAAACTTGTTTAGTCGTCATTTAAATCTGTTTGCTTTTCAATAATGCAAGGTTAAACATCTACATAGATGGTAGATTTCAGCACAATCATCCATTATTTGTTTGATTCATAATTTGGTATATTTCAGAAAGAATTATTGACCAAAATGATTTCTTGCTTGTTTTTATGATCAGTTCAGAATTGAAGACCAAATAAAGTGTTGTTTAAGAATGGCGTTGCCTATTTCATGAGGTAATTTAATGGATTTAATAAAAAAAAGTGTGCATTAAATTTAAGATATTCATTATTTGGATTTTTTTCTGACATGATTCACTTAAATCTTATCATTTCATTTTAACATGCATTTAAGAATGTTCACATGTCTACTTCTAGACCCTTATGTTTGTCAAAAATAACATAGATATAAGAACATTTTAACAGTTAAATCAGACACCCTTTTGGAAATGCAACTCTGTTTTCCAACTTTTAGACTTTTTCTCTTGTGTTAAATTTATTGTTCCATTATTTTATATTGTTTCTCAGAATGCGATTTCCTCTTTTATTGCCGACCTTGGTTTAGGTTGCATATTTTATTGCATCACATACTTTATATTCATTGTCTTTGGATAGCTGGTTATGGACCAAATGCAAAACTGTATTAACAATATGAACTTGCCATCAAGTGCACATGAAGTCTTGCATCTGCAGGTAATTGATTGTCAATTGCCATCGTGGATCATGCATCTCCTTCTTAAAAAGAAGACCAGACAAAGCATGCACATTTTCAAGCGTCTATTACTTAGTCTCGATATATAGCAGGGAATAATATTTTTGATGATTTGTAAGTATTCTGTCTGACAGGTTCCGACTGTCACTAAGATGGGTTTCATTTCTAAGAATTGTTTATCTCTGTACATTAAATTCTTTCTTTTAGAAGTTTTATTTTCAAAATGTTTGCAAAAAGCTACAGAAACAAGCTCAGTAGCAAAAAGTTTAAACATAAACCCAAATTGTCTGCAAGGTCTTGCACACCTTTTAAGGCTTGGAAACTGAATTGTAGGATTTATTGTCAAGTAATTAATGTATGTTATGGGTAAGGATAGAATAAAATCTTTGTCTGGCACATAAAGTACTGATACAGTGCTTTAAGATCCATTCAAAAGGATCGTTTGAAGATTAATATGGTTTACTGGTATCGATGTTCACCTCTCAACCAAGAGAGCCTTAGGTTCAAGCCTAATGAGAACCACTTTCTCTTGGCCCCACGGAAAGGACACCAGGTCTCCGTTTCAGTAAAGGATTTTAGTCGTAACTTCAACAATCTTATCTTGTTTGTTATTTGTGCTCCCTCAACTATGTACATACAAAGGGTGCTTTCAGGGACGGCGAACAATTAAAGTCATACACCTTAAGTTATGCCACAATCATCATTGTAAGGGAGTAATAAAACATATTTTTACAGAAATATCTTGGCCGGCCAGTAGTGTGATGTGGTCAATAAATATCAATATTGAAGTGCTACACTATGTATAGAATGTGTTTATTGACTTAAAAATGGGGGTGTTAATGGTTCCATTTCATTATTTGATAACATCTCTTCTATGGCAGAGAAACAATTAATTATGAAATTTCCCAATATATCTCGGCATTTATCCTGAGTTTGGGGTCTTTGTGGCAAGATGTTATGATATCACGGATATTGTTTGAAACGATTCATTATGATATTGTCTTGATAGAGAATTTCTATCGTGTCTGTTTTTGGAAGACTAAAGTTGAGGTAGTGTCACAGCCAGCACTGATGAGGCTTATATTTTGGTAGGTTAGGCAAGGTTTATTTAAAGCTCCCTTGGCCATCTGAAAATTATGATGAAGCATTTACATCTGCTTGTGGAGCTCTTCTTTTGGTTTTTGGCAAATATGATAGGATCCATTTGCTTGGATTTCTATTCTATTTACCCATGAAAGTTATTCATCATTACAAAAGAGGATCCTTATGTAAAGCCCTCATATGTACACTGTCAAGAGTGGAATCCAAACCTGGCCAAACTGCCCTTTATTCAGATATGTATAATATTTTTTTCCATGATCACAAAAAGTACAAAGATTCCAATCAATCTAAAAGATTGCAGTCCTTTCTATTTAATTCGTATAAATCTGACGCTAATAAAGAGTGACCAGAATCAGTTATCCGCATATAGATATCCATTGAATGCGGAACCTACAAGTTGAATGGCATGAATGAAATGCCTAGTATGTTTGAGCAATGAGAATGAATGGTGAAATTATCGCTGATTGCTGATGATCGTAAGGCTTTGTTGATCAGTCGAGTGACCTAGAAAAAGATGTGGGTATTTTTGCTGGAGAATGATGGATGGCATTTCTGTTGTGTTTGATGCTAAATATCACTGGTATTTTTACACTTCATTGGCGGTGTGATAGTTTCTTCTTTCTTTTTTTTCTTTTTTCACAAAGATAGAATCGTAATTAGTAGATTATATTGACAGCAACAGTAAACAAGTTGCTGGGATTTATACATTTGGGAGTGATAGTTAAATTGATAATGCTACGAAACTGTAAAAAATACCTGTACTTTTGCTTTATGGTAATAAGACGGCTGATTTCTCTATCAAGATTGAAATGTTATCAATAAAAAGTTATAATTCGGAATTTCAAAATGTGTTTGTGTGAAAGGGGAACCATTTATGTTAAGACTAAAAAAGTTAGTTAATTTCAAACAAATGCATCCCCATTAAGCCAGATTTTTGTATTTATTTTTATATTAGAGATGCTTGGGGTAATTATCAATGTACGAAAATAGTCATAGTTATAAAGGGAGATAATAGTCTGAAATAGGCTATGATTTGTTGAGATGCTTTCTTCAGCTAAGGGAGATAATACCATGCCTGTCATAAGTGACAGTGTAATATGTTTTTTTCTGGAAAATTTAAAATAACGTTATTTATTATTTATTGATTATTTATTGTTATGGTGTAGGTGAATCATTATTCCAATCGGCATCATGCAAAAACTGCTACTATTTGTTTAGATGTGTTTTTATTAGCAAAGGGGTATAATACTATTGCCTCTCAGTAATATTTTCATGATTGTATTAATGATAAAACTTTAAAGTTTACTTACCTTTCCCCGCTGACTTGAAGTTTTCGAAAGGAGGATATTGTTTTGAGTTTTTTTTTGTCTGTCATTTTGTCAGTGCGTCCCATTTTTGTCTGGGACCAAGTCTTGGTAGGGATTGGTCGGATTTTGTTCAAAGATCATTAGAATATTTCCCTTGTGGAACCATATCTTGGAAGTGATTGGTTAAAGTATGTTCCAAGTTGGTCAGAATGTTCCCCTTGACCAGGTCTCAACCTCGTTAAAAGTGAGTCACATGAGGTCAAAAACTTGAAAACACAGTCAAAGCTTAATATATATATATATATATATTGTATCGATCGCTCTTTATCGGGATAATGTGTGTGACAGAATACTTTTGCCGTTGTTTTGTTTTGTTTTTTTATTATTTTTATTATTCTAGAAATATTCAAGTTGAATGTAAATTAATTTGAATAGTTCTTGTAAAAATATATCACTAGGCCTATTTATAATAATATTTTTTATCATTCTGTTCATATCATCAACTGATTTTCTGTGAATTTCGTACCTGTACACTCTTACATGCAAAAGAATTAGTACACGCAATTATATTGCTTGTTTTCTAATCCATTTCAACTTACTAGTATTGTACTGTTATTTTTGTAAATATGAACTAGCATTAAGAGAAAATACTGAGACACCTATAAGGCAAAGATAATGGCTTTATTGCTTTTGTCAGTTTCTGTGAATTATTCTTGTGCAATGGTTGAGCAGGGGAGTCATGCCAAGATAAAAACGACCCATGTCAATAATAATAATAAATGTTGTAATGAGCAAATCTTAAGAGGTTTTGCTGTATATAAAACAAGCTGGTTTGTACAAAAAGTGTTATGCAATAAAGACATTGTCTTCAACAATTTCAATGGGAATTAGTATGTAAAATGTCTACAGTGCAGCTAACCTTGATGTTAAATGTTCTTCTTTGTAACAACACAGTTCTTGCCACCAAAGATATTGCTGTATCAAAATAAGTTTTCTTATTTTCTTTTATATTGTATATTTCTCAGAAGAAGAAAAAACGACTTGACTTTGTTTCATCAAAACTATAAAAAATATCCATGTATCAGCATGTTTAGATTTTTTTAAATTCAGAAGTTATTAGAAATCTATTACCATAATATAATCAGTTTAAATGGTGTACTATTCTGATTTAAAACACAAGAAAAGTCATATAATTATACAATGTGAACATAATCGAATTACATCTCTCAGACTCTTATTTCTTTTGTGGGATGTTCCGAACTATAATGGGCGAAATAATCGCACCGTTTATTGGTTCTTTCTGTATTAGACTGTCATGGTGAAAGCTGCTTGTCGCCAGATAAAACAGTTTAACGCCAGATATATTTTAATCATAAGGCCATTGACCTGTTTGAGGCCTTTTTTGTTCTGGACCTTTTACATTCTTTAAAAAGATAAAACTTACTTATAAAACTACTGATGACGTATTCACAGTTAAAGTATCAGCAAACTTGTTTAGTCTCATCTAAATCGGTTTGTTTTTCGATTATGCAAGATTAAAAATCTACTTAGATGGTAGATTTGAGCACTATCGGCCAAAATATGTTTGATTCAATATTTGGTAGATTTCAGAATGAGTTATTGACCAAAATGTGTTGTTTTTTTGCTTGTGTTTAATATCAGTTTAGTATTGCGGACCACATAAACTGCTATTCTAGAATGACTTTGCCTTTAACTTACGACAATTAAGTAGATTTAATATGCATTTAATTTTGTTGTTTCATTATTTGGATCATTTTCTAACATGAATCGATTTCATTTTATAAATTTTTTAAAATTTATTTACGAACGTTCACAGGTCTACTTCTAGAACCTTATGTATGTCAAAAATAACATACCATATAAATGCATATTCACATGTAAATCAGAAACAGGTTTGGTAATGCAACTCCGTTTTTTTAACTTTCAAATTTCTCCTTTTAGACTTGTTCTCTTGCGTTAAATTTATTGTTTCATTATTGTTTCGCAAAATGCGTTTTACCCTGGATGCATTTTTATTGTTAACGTTAGTGTTTGCCCTACATTGTCAGCCAATCAGGGGCGCTAGATTTATAAAATGTTTCGTTTTATATTTGTGAAAAATCGTTACTTATTTCTAAAGAGGACTCTTCAGGATTAAGTAGATTGGCGCAATTTTAGTGACAACGCTGATTTAAATGAAGTAACAATATCTGGCATTCTTTAGTTAAGATAGTGTAACTCATATGTTTGAACACTTTCCAAAATTGCATCTGTATCAATGTTGATGCCCACAGCAACTAACATGGAGTTGGTAGATAATTTGATTCCATACTGCATTGCAGTAATATTTATCGCCCATCGTCCTCCTTTTCTATCTCAAATGACAGTTGTCTTCTTCTATTTAAAGTCTGTTTTCCCTAAAAAATATATGACATTGAATTTAGATTTTTATGATAAGAAGCAAGTTAAAATACATAATTAAAGTCTTCATTCTTTAAATAAGGCCAATTAAAATTATTTTAACTCCAGAAGCTTATATAATTGATGAGATTTTAAGCTGTTCACATTGAAATTTCACATTGAAATCTATGTTTTTGTATTAACAGCTACACTTACTTCTGTCAAATATATATTTGGTTTTATTGAAATCCACTATTACGCTTTCATGATAAGAAAAAAGTTCATAGATTTTAAATTATCTTAACTTAAACACTTACCAGTAACTCTAGTGCCATGAACAAGTCAGCACCTGCAGAAATTGTACAGGACATGTTGGTGGATAAGGGCTCTGAGGGTGGCAAAGTGATCAGGGGTCAGGCGTACCGGTAACGGGGAAAGATGATATCCTCACTTTCGTCACATAGCTGAGTAACTGCATAACTGGTTCTGTATTATTTGTCTCCATTGAGTCTAAAATTGACAATTATCTTAGTGAATATCATAAACAGTTACGAGTAAGACATTTTTCACCCAAGAACATTAAATGAATGCAGTCACATATTATAAATTATAAACTGTCACATATTTTCGCGACTTCTTTAAATTGTCTCTTTTCCGATCAAATGAAAGTACTTCACAAGTAAATCCATTTCAAAGTGATGAAGCGATATTACAATAAGTGCTAATGATTTTTTGTAAGAAAAAAATAATAATTTATAATAAGAAAATTGAAACTGACGATTGACATGCTCTTTCAAGAAATTACAGTCACTTGATATTGTCATTGAATAATGTTGTACATTTAATAAGGAGTCAAACCCAATTTAGTTTAACAATAATTCACAAGTGATAGGTTAAAACTCACCATATTGCCATCGTGGTCAAATAACGTACACAAAAATTGAGAGCTTCATCCATTGTCGTCTGCAGAAATGTACTTCCGGTTCAATTCAAAATGGCGGCTTATTGTTGTCATTCAGCTGTGTTTGCAAATTTTGTCAGTGATGAAGGCAACTAACGGACTTTAAATTGCTCTAGAAGATAGAAATCACATCTATTAATGATCTTACCAGCTATCAGCCAATGTGTTACATTTTCACGCTGTCTAATAGTGGAGATTAACAACTACTGTTTGGCACATTGACATCGCAAACCAAAGAAAGACTCCAGACATTTGCTTAAACAAAACGTAAGTCAGTTGTGAATTTTCAAAATCATATTTACGACTAGGAATGCTTATCAATTTTATATGTACAGCATGGCCACTAATACAGAAGCTGTATGAAAAAATTATTTCTTTACCAATTCAAAAAATATTTTAGAACTAGTTGTTTGGGTTCATGAAAAATTCTTCTTTTGTTTTTCAACACATTGTTAAAAATATATGTCTTGAGCCGCAAATCACTGATCATCTGTATATGAACAAGAAAGGTACAAACACGCCACATTCCCCTCTCAATCCCTGCATGGTGTCTGACTGGTGCATTAATAACTAGAAAAGATATGTTTAAATGCAATCTTGGAACTTAAAATGCTTATTTCCACAAGCTTCAAGAGGGCCAGCGAGGAGGCCTACTGTGTACGCCATCGACCCACAGCATAGCATGTATTAATCATATAACCAGAATCCAAACTAACCGTAATATCTTATTATACATTTAGCACTTAACCTGATTAAATTTAATTTATTATTTAATTTTCTTAATCCAGTCCACTGGAAATCCAGTGGTATACAACTGAAATAAATTTGTCCAGTGGCATACCACTACTGATTTTTGGTTACCAGTGGAATACCAGTGTTATTATGTTTACCACTGTAATGCATTTTTATTCTACTGGTATTATGTGGTATTCCACTGACATTTTTACTGGGGAATTGCCAACGAAGATATTGCTGTATCAATGTGTGGTTTTCTTATTTTCTTTTATATTATATATTTCTCAAAAAAAAAACGACTTCACTTTATTTCATAAAAACTATCAAAAATGTCTATGCATGAGCATGTTTAGATTTTTAAAAATTCAAAAGTTATAAGAGTTTTAACCATAATAATTTTAAAGGTTGGAATATTCTGATTTAAAACACAAAAAAAGTCTTATAATCATACAATGTAAACAAAATGGAAATCATTCTCTCAGACTTTTATTTCGTTAGTGGGATGTTCCTAACTATAATGGGCGAAATAATCGCACGGTTTATAGGTTCTTCTGTTATTTACTGTCACGGTTAAAGCTGCCTGTCGCCAGATAAAACGTTTTCACGTTATATTTATTTTAATCATAAGGCCAGTGAACTGTTTGAGAACATTTTTATTGTAGACCATTTACTTTCAGCATCAGCACACTTGTTTAGACGTCATTTAATTTTGTTTTTGTTTTTTTCGATTATGCAAAATCTACAGAGATGGTAGATTTGAGCACGATCGGGCAACATTTGTTTGATTCCACTTTTGTTAAATTTATCAATGAATAATTGACCAAAATGTTTTTTTGCTTGTTTTTATGATTAGTTTAGAATTTGGGACCAAATAAATTGCTGTTTAAGAATGACGTTGCCTTTAACTTATTTTAATTTAGTATATTTAATATGCATTTACTTTTGTATATTCATTATTTGGACTATTTTTTAACATGAATCAGTTTAATTTTATAAAAAAAATAACACACATTTACAAACGTTCACATGTCTACTTCTAGACCCTTATGTTTGTCAAAAATAACATAGAATATAAAAGCATTTTAACAGTTGAATCAGAATAAGTTTTGTTAATGCAACTATGTTTTTCAACTTTCAAATTTCTCCTTTAAGACTTGTTCTCTTTAGTTTAATTTATTGTTTCATTATTTTATATTGTTTCGCAAAATGCGTTTTACCCTGGACGCACTTTCATTGCCAACCTTAGTGTTTGCCCTAAATTGTCAGCCAATCAGGGGCGCTAGGTTTTTAAAATGTTTCGTTTCTTATTTGTGAAGAATCTATTTTCTGAAGAGGACTTTTCAGGATTAAGTAAATTGCTATAACTGCGCATGCGCATATAGCCACGCCTACTGTTTATTTATATATATATATATATATATATATATATATATATATATATATATATATATATATATATATATATATATATATATATATATATAAATATAAGGCGCAATTTCAGTGTCAACGCTGATTTAAAAAAACAACGTCACAATATCTTGCATTGATTTACAGGTCATTTTGACAGGCACACAGCTTAATGTTAAAGCTGGTGCAATTTGGGACGGGCTAACACTCAGTCGGTTAGAATTTATTCGTGAATAAGAAACCAGGGTCGCTTTGCTGCGATCCGCTTCTAATGTTACTTATTTACGAAGAAATAACTTAATACTCTCTTATCTATACTATGTTTAGGTTAAATATTCTTTTTCAACACTTACTTCATATTCATTGTCTTTGGATAACTCTATTATGGACCAAATGCAAAACTGTATTAACTATGAACTTTCCATCAAGTGTTAATGAAGTCTTGCATCTCCAGGTAATTGATTCTCATTGCATCATGCATCTCTTCCTTGAAAAGAAGACCAGACCATACATGCAAATTTTCAAGCATCTATTTCTTAGTCTCAATATATATCAGGGAATAATATTTTGGATGATTTGTAAGTATTCTGTATGACAGGTCCCGACTGTCACTAAGATGGGATTTATTTCGAAGAATAGTTTATTTCTATACATTAAATTATTTTCTGCAAGGTGTACCAAACCTTTTAATGCTTGAAATCTGAATTGTAGGAGTTATTGTCAAGTTTGAATTATAATTAATGTATGATATGGGTAAGGATATTTTAATAGTTTTACCCGTCACTTGTAGTACGTAGTTAATGCTTTCAAGTCCATTCAAAAGGAATATTCGAAGACTAATATGCTTTATCAATAGTTTAGTGGTATCAATACCTCTCACTCATTAAAGACATGGGCTCGACCTAATTAGGAGCATGTTGTCTCGGCTTCTCAGAAAGAACACCAGGTCTCTATTTCAGTTTAGGATTTTAGTCGTAACTTGAACAATCTTAAATCTGTAAGAACACCACAGTTTGAAACATTTTTGCGTTTCCTCAACTATGTACATTGGGAGGGCGAACAACCAAAGTCACACACACTTAGTTATGCCACAACTAATTTCATATTCTGAATCCCCACTGGCGAATACCAATAATCACTTTGCATTCTTTTCTCTCGTACTCTCTGTTGAGTTTGTTGAGAGTGGCATATATATTTCGTTGCATCACCATTGTAAAAAGAGTAATAAATCATATTTTTTACAGAAATATCTAGGTCAGCCTGTAGTGTGATGTGGTCAATAGATATCAATATTGAAGTGTTACACTATGTATAGAATGAGTTCATTTACTTAAAAATGGGGGTGTTTATGGTTCCATTTCATTATTTGATAACATCTCCACTATGGCAGAGACACAATAAAATTATGAAATTTCCCAATATATCTCGCCATTTATTCTGAGTTGGTCTTTGTTGCAAGGTGTAATGATATTGAGGGTATTGTTTGAAATGTTGGTTCATTATAGAATTGCCTTGATAGAGAATTTATATCGAGTCTGTTTTTGGAAGACAAATTTCACAGCCAGTTTTGATGAGGCTTATATTTTTTAGTTTGTAATTAAAACTAATTATTGATAAATTTTGAGAAAAGCGTTATGATTTGATCATACAAATTATTTTGAAGCCATTTTTAACTCATAGTTGACATAATTCCAAAACCATTTAAGATATTCGAACGAATTTGTTTTGCGAATGTTCCGAGCTATTATATGTACATGTTCTTTTAGCTACTAAGTTACAACGAAAATCAGTTGTCCCATAGCCAAAGACCCCAGCTGGAAGGCAAGGTATATTTAAAGCTCCCTTGACCATCTGAAAATTATGGTCAAGCATTTACATCTGCTTGTGAGGCTCTTCCTTTGGTTTTTGGCTATATGATAGGATCAATTTGCTTGGATTTCTATTCTATTTACCCATGAAAGTTATTCATCATTACAAAAGAGGATCCTTATGTAAAGCCCTAAGGTGTACACTCTCTGGAGTTGAAACTAAACCTGATCATACTGCCCTTTATTCAGATATGTACAATCTTTTTCCATAATCATAAAAAGTACAAAGAATCCAATAAACCTCAAGGTCACAGACCGCAGTCCTTTCAATTTGAGTGGTATAAATCAGACGCTAATGAAGAGTGACCAGAATCAGTTATCCGCACATGGATATCCATGGAATGCGGGAACCTAGGAGATGAATGGCAGGAATGAATTGCCTTGTATGTTTGAGTAATAAGAATGAATGGTGAAATTATCGCTGATCGCTGATGGTCGCCAGGCCTTCATGATCAGTCAACGTGACCCAGGAGAAGGTAACTGTAGGTATTTTTGCTGGAGAATGATGGATGGCAAATCTGTTATATCTGATGTTAAATATCACTGGCATTTGTACACTTCATTGGTGGTATTTATAGTTATGTCTGTGTGTGTGTGTTATTTTTTTTACAAAGATAGAATGAGTAATTAGAAGATTATATTGGCAGCCACAGTAAACAAGTTGTTGAGATTTATACGTTTGGGAGTGATAGCTAAATTGATATAGCTAAGGCTGTAAAAAGCAATCTGCTCTTTTGCTTTATGGTAAACAAGAAGGCTGTTTTTTTTCTTTCAAGATTGATATGTTATCAATACAAAGTGATATTTCGGAAGTTCAAAAAAATGTAAGGGAAAAACAATTATGTATTGATTAAAATGTAAGTAAATTCCAAACAATTAAATTCCCATGAAACCAGGTTTTTTATGTGTTTTTTTTATTAAATAAAGCTGTTTGGAGTAATAAGGAATGAATAAAAAGGTAGATAATAGTCTTACAAATTAAATGTTTTGTTTTCGGGAGGAGGATCATGTTTTAGAAAAGTATTTGAAACACACTAGAACCACTTTATTTGGTTTAATATTCATGAAATTTAATCAGAAGGAATTCCTTGATGATATCTTGGACAAATTTAAAACTGGGTCAAATGTGATAAAAACTAAGTTCAGTAGGTCAGGTCTTTTTTTGTTTTGAACAACATCATAGGGACCATATCTTGGTATTGATATGCTAGATTATGATCAAACTTCGTCAGAATGTTTCCTTTGATCAAGTCTCATTCGCTGTAAAAGTGGGTCACATGGGGCCAAAAAGTAGGTAGCACGGTGAAATCTTAGAAATATCTTTGGAGCACACTTGTTGCATTATATTTGGTCCATCATTCATCAAACTTAATCCAAAATTAGGACAATAGGTCAAAAAAATTGTTTTGTCTAGAACCATATCCTGGTGATGGTTGGTCAGATTATATTCAAACAGAATGTTACTGTCAATGCAATCTCACAGCATTTTAAAAGTGGGTCACATGTGGTCAAAAACTAGTTCAACTTTAAGAACAACTCTTGGGAACATACTAATGGCAGTATGTCAGCTCAAATCTTAATGAAACTTTATTAGAATATTTGCCTCAATGAAATAAAGAAATAAACTTGGTTACATGGTGTCAAACACTAGGTCATTAGGTCAAATTTTAGAAAGATCTTGTGAACACTCTAGAGGCTATATTTTTGCAATATTTCAGGTCCAATCATAATGAAACTTAATCATAATGTGTACCGTGATGAAATATTTCATAAGTTTGAAATTGTTAATTTAGGGTCAAAAACTAGGTTACTAGGTTAAATCTAAATTCTACACTATATACTCCATTTTTTATTACAAATGATTACAAACAAACTCATATCTAACTTCATAATAGTCCATCACTTTGTAGAGGTATTGCATGTTTTGGTTGAAAATTTTCAACAACACTTGATTATTATTCCATCTACTTTGCCTTATCAGGTAGGAGATATTAATTCAACAATATTGCTTGTTTAAAATAATATAGCAAAACATTTGGCCTTAACATAAAAACATTAAAATATTCAAATGAAACTTGGTCAAGAAGTTGTCATATGTTTAGCAAGGCCCATCAATTTTACTTTAGAATTGACCTGAAATGACCTTTTTTCAGAAACGAACATTTAGCGTTTTGCTTCCAGGCACTCCTGTTATATGTTGACTTAATCATTCTGATGTTTTTATTATGCTCTACTTTATCATTTAATGTCTAATTCACAGTGGATCTTTCAGAATGGAGAAGTTAATGGAGACCTTGCATGTCTTTGAGCTATCTGTAGAAGTGATTCATAAGCATTGTGACCGTGCTTGTCTGTCAATGTCTGCGGCTATTAAACAGTTGTGAAGGTTAACACATTGGGTGGTTGTAGACAATGTCACTTATGAGTTGTTTAGTAATGTGTTTGCAATCATAACAAAGGTGACATTCCCCTCTTAACAACATGCTCATTCAAAGCTGTCCATGTGAAACACTGTCTTTCCTAGGAAAGTATGCATTTTAGTGAATACGCGCAATGGAATCCAGCTGGCAGTGCTCTTCCTCCATTAGCAAAATCAAAGGTCAAGGTCATACAATTCCTTCAAAGTTGCTTTATACTATACAACATCTAAAACTTTATTAATCAGAACAATTTCTTCAAAGCAGTTTTACAGAACTTTAGGGCTGACCAATGTCACTTCATATAAAAGAATAAGTAACCTAATCACTGTTCTAAGCCCTCACATTTTGTGGGGCGAATGTAAAACAATTCAACACAATTTCATCTGATTCAAAAAAAGAATCGCCTTCACCAGTTAGGCAGTTACTACATTGGAATGTCTCCATGCGAGGTGAAGTGTTGGTTTAATGAAAAATCTACATTTACATGTGTTGATTAATGTGCTTGCAAGGACGTGAACTAGGCTTCATGCTTGTCTGCCAAAACACAAAATCCATGGACGTTTTGACAGGGCTGCCAAAATATTGGAGAATTATTTGACAGCTGGAAACTACAAGTCTGCTTAAATTTTCACGTCTGTCTCATTTGTACATGATCTAGCTGTCTGCTATTGATGACAATCCCAGAATGGTTCCTCTTTTCTCCCAGCTGTTTCCGTATTTTGAGGGATGCTTTAAGATTGGTTTAAAGCATTTATTAACAAAGCACATTCATTGCTTGATTTTGTCAAGAAAATAATTAAAAACTTGCACTTTATCCACTCGCCCACAGGGACTCATACTAAGCTGTGATTCATAATATTAGTTCCTATTTTAATGCTATTACTTTGTATACAGACAAACATAATGAATTAGTATATGGTCATACTAAGAATTTCCAGTTACAGACGATTGTAGTCCTACATAAATAGATCTTCCAATATTTATTATATTTCTTTATGAGCTTTTCCAGTTATTCATGGTCATAAACCTCTTTTTTTCTGAGAATCTGTTTCACAATTAAGTTTTATTACTTGATGAAAGCTAATTAATCAGAGTTAAGTACTCACTTGAAATCAACTAAACCATATGTGGTTTGTAGAATAAAATGCATTATATAAACAAAACATAGCTCTAAACATAGCAGAAACCTTTTTTGTCAGACAGGTTATAAAGGATTTAATGATATAGGGAGAACAATCGAAAGATAACGAGCAATTATCATGCCTCCACATAAATGACGCAACGCCATTATTAAAACATTTAAACAGGTTGTCGACGTGATTATATATACATTACGGGCTTTATTACGTGACCCAATATGGGATATACAGGGCGCAGGAAACCATATTGGGGTGAGAGCGAAGATATGATTTCCTTTGCCCCGTATATCCCATATCAGGTCTCATACGAACCCTGTTACTTATATTATCAGTAAACAGCGTGGTCACATGATAGGTTATGATACCACTAACAGTTGTGCATGCTTCAGAAATATTAATATCATATCTACTTGAATAAACAACTTAAGTACAATTATATTTTTCAAACTTATATACATCTCATTTTATTCTGGATCATTTTGATTTTGAGATCTTTTCTAAAGCAAACACACTTATATCGGGTATTATATCCATAGCATAGATTCCCATAACACCCTGCACTCAGGTTAGTGAACAGCGTGAGGTAAAATTAGATTCCAGTCACATGACCGTCCCATTTATGCAACAAACTAAACAGTCTATGATGAGTCTTTAAATTATTACAACTTTGTTATACTTCATATCTTTTCATATTTAGAAAAAAACGGTGACTTCTATACGATGTTGAACCCAATTGTGGAGAATTTGAAATACGGTATAATGTTGATGATTTGGTAAAACTTTTAATTTTCAGTCCCTTCAAAGAAACACTCGTATTTAAAACCAATACATACACTTGTATATGTAACAAACATACATCTTGAGTGATAAACCTTTAAATACTTTCTAGATAATGCATTTATAGAAAATATTAATTACTGATAACAAGATTGTAACCGTGTATTTAATAGCTGAAAACGCACAGATATCAAATGACTGATGGGTCCTAAAATATTTACAGTGATCAACAATCATATGATAAGGTAGAACTACCATGTTTTCTGCACCTTTCTTTCAAAGTAAACACAGTATACTCCATTAGAACCGTTGTTTTCGATATTTAATCATCCTTTACGGTACATTAAAACAATTGAGGTACATCTTATTTGGGAGTATGAGTGCATCTTTAAATTACTACATTCAGGATGGAACAGTGATATATACTGGGGATATCCGAGTAATCTTCCATTATGTCCGGTAATAATCCGTCTGCAAGGTCTTCAGTGATTTGATGATAGCAGTTGTCTCATGTCACACAGTCACATATTGCATTGAAGCTAGTCATTTTGTTGTTCCATTTCTAGGAAAAATTATAGGTAACGATAATGTCATGTTGGACAGTGGCATTAATAATCTAATCAAGGTAACATTAGTAAATATTAAGGCAAGAGATTTTAAGAACAGAATGAAACCAGTAATGACATGATGCTTGAAATATTAGGTAGTATAGTACTTTTACTTTTTTTACATGGTGTTATTTAACATGGGACATTCTCCTTATCTTTTTTGGGTTCTCCTTATTTCCTTAAATTATCTGTCCTCTCATATGCATTTCCAAGTGAGTCATCATATGCATTATGGATTGCAGAATTATGAAGCAGAGGCCTACTAAATTACCCGTTGCATTCTGCCCTCACCCAATCACTTTGATCCCATCCCATGAACTTAAGTTCTCGTACAAGAACTCGGGTTAAAGTTAGCCATCACCCTTACCTGACAGCCTGAGGAAGAACTGACAAGCAGAGGCCATAACACATCTTATGCCGTCTTCCCTTGCCCACCCCCCTCCCTTAATTCTCGCCCCCCCCCCCCCTAAAAACATTCTTGTCATCTAGTTCTTGTAATATAGTGTTACTATGCCATATATAACATATTTCCTCTGTATAATTTCAGGTCACCCAGCACCCCCATCATGGCCTCAGGAACTGGGGAGCAGAGGCCATTACACATCTAGTGCAGTCAGCCCTTGACTACAAGTATGATCCACCCCTGCACGAAACCCTGGTGAGTTGTCTCAAAATTTTGAATTTTTAACACGTAAGTGTTTTTTATGCCCCCTAAGGTGGGCATATTAAAATCGCACCGTCCGTCCGTCCGTCCGTCCGTCCGTCCGTCCGGCTCTGTAACTTTCTCTTGTATGGACAGATTTTAAAATAACTTGCCACATGTGTTCCACATACCAAGACGACGTGTGGCGTGCAAGACTCGTGTCCCTACCTCAAAGGTCAAGGTCACACTTAGTGTTTATTCACAATGGAGTGCTGCATATAAGGACATAGAGTATAGGTTGTCGTGTCCGGGCTGTAACTTTCTCTTGTATGGACAGATTTTAAAATAACTTGCCACATGTGTACCACATACCAAGACGACGTGTCGCGTGCAAGACCCGTGTCCCTACCTCAAAGGTCAAGGTCACACTTAGTGTTTATTCACAATGGAGTGCTGCATATAAGGACATAGAGTATAGGTTGTCGTGTCCGGGCTGTAACTTTCTCTTGTATGGACAGATTTTAAAATAACTTGCCACATGTGTTCCACATACCAAGACGACGTGTCGCGTGCAAGACCCATGTCCCTACCTCAAAGGTCAAGGTCACACTTAGTGTTTATTCACAATGGAGTGCTGCATATAAGGACATAGAGTATAGGTTGTCGTGTCCGGGCTGTAACTTTCCCTTGTATGGACAGATTTTAAAATAACTTGCCACATGTGTTCCACATACCAAGACGACGTGTCGCGTGCAAGACCCGTGTCCCTACCTCAAAGGTCAAGGTCACACTTAGTGTTTATTCACAATGGAGTGCTGCATATAAGGACATAGAGTTTAGGTTGTCGTGTCCGGGCTGTAATTTTCCCTTGTATGGACAGATTTTAAAATAACTTGCCACATGTGTTCCACATACCAAGAGGACGTGTCGCTGGCAAGACCCATGTCCCTACCTCAAAGGTCAAGGTCACACTTAGTGTTTATTCACAATGGAGTGCTGCATATAAGGACATAGAGTATAGGTTGTCGTGTCCGGGCTGTAACTTTCTCTTCTATGGACAGATTTTAAAATCACTTGCTACATGTAGCATACGAAGACGACGTGTCGTGTGCAAGACCCATGTCCCTACCTCTAAGGTCAAGGTCACACTTAGTGTTTATTCACAATGGAGTGCTGCATATAAGGACATAGAGTATAGGTTGTCGTGTCCGGGCTGTAACTTTCCCTTGTATGGACAGATTTTAAAATAACTTGCCACATGTGTTCCACATACCAAGACGACGTGTCGCTGGCAAGACCCATGTCCCTACCTCAAAGGTCAAGGTCACACTTAGTGTTTATTCACAATGGAGTGCTGCATATAAGGACATAGAGTATAGGTTGTCGTGTCCGGGCTGTAACTTTCTCTTTTATGGACAGATTTTAAAATCACTTGCTACATGTAGCATACGAAGACGACGTGTCGTGTGCAAGACCCATGTCCCTACCTCTAAGGTGAAAGATACACTAAGTGTTTATTCACAAGGGAATTCTGAATATAAGGACATAACAGTGTAGTTTGTCAAGTATGGGTGGTATTTTTTTATGTTCAGAGGCAATTTAAAATAACTTGCCATATGTATTTGACACGTAAAGGCAAGATCAACTTTTCATGTACTGACCTTGTTCGTAGGTCAATGTCATAATCGGGGGCATTCGTCACATACTGTGACAGCTCTTGTTTTTGTTATGCCCTGGTCACATCGACGCTGCATGTTCCAAACAGGTAGGGTTTCATTCAAAAATTTGCAAATCTCAGAGAGTTTTTGTTGGCATGGTTGATTTTTGCTAGCAATGTACAGATTAAGTAAGCTCATAGAGGAGTCAGAGACACATTAGAAATGTTTCACTGAGCTCAAGCACAGCTCATAGGAAATTTAAGTTGATAGCAGCAAGCAAGGGTCCCAGTGGAATTTGTACGGGCATCGTGCAGATTTGAAACACCCGATTCACATAGTCAACGTTTGATGCCCTAGGATTCTATGGACACCAGCCGGGAAACTTGCCATGTCCCCACTGCGCCCCGCAGGAACCCCTGCGAGTCGAAGTTCATTAATTGATGAATGGTTCATGAACAGTAATTCTGTTCTTGATAGATTCATGAAATATAATTGGCAAGATTCATGAACTAATGTTCATGAACATAGGTTCATGAACTATTGAAGAGCAGTCCATGAACAGGATGTTTTAAAAAAAAAAAAAAGTTCAAGAACTTATGAACTTTTCAGGAACCTGATCAGTCATAAATTATGTGGTTCAAGAAATGTTCATGAAATTCTCTTACTAGGTGTTGAAGAAAAAATGAAGAATTTTTCATGAACCCAAACATCTAAAATGGTTCTGACATATTTTCATTGGGTTTTGATAAGAAATATTTTGCTCATACAAGTTCTATTTTAATAACCATGCTCTACATATATAATTGATTGGCATTCTATTATATAGTCATTTACAAGTAAATTAAATTCCACAGTTTATTAAAATACTGAATTACGTTCAGTATAATAAACAAATGCCTGGAGTTTTTATTATTACTTTGGTTTGCAATCGTCTATATGCCGAACGGTAGTTTTATTTCTCCGCTATTAGACAGTGTGAAAATGAAACACATTGGCTGATAGCTGTTTGATCATTATTTGATGGGATTTCTATCCTCTACAGCAATAAAAAGTCCATTAGCTGTCTTAATCACTGACCAAATTTGTAAACACAGCTGAAAGACAACAATAAGCCGCCATTTTGAATTTGAACCGGTGCACCGGAAGAACATTCATGCAGACGATAATGGATGAACCTTTCAATTTTTGAGTAGTTTATTTGACCACGACGGCGGACTGGTGAGTTTTTACCTATCACTTGAACATAGTGTTGAACTAAAAGGGTTTTGACTCCATACTTAATGTACAATGTTATTCAATGACAAGATCAAATGACTGTAAATTGCTGGAAAGAGCATGTTAATCGTCAGTTTGCATTTTCTACTTTAAAATAATAGTTTTTCTTACAAAACAGTTCATTAGCACTTATGATAATTTTGCATCATCATTTTTTAAATGTTTTTTCCTTGTGAAATACTTTTATTCGTCGGAAAAAGACAATTTAAAGAAGTCGCGAAAATATGTGACAGTTCAGAAATTATCATAGTGACTGCATTCTGTTTATGTTCTTGGATGATTGGGTGAAGAAATCAAGTCTTACTCATAATTGTTCATGATATTCAGAAAATTAATTCTCCATTTTAGACTCAATGAAGAAAAGTTATACAGTTACACTGCTATGTGACGAAAGTGAGGATGTCAACTTTCCCCGTTACGGGTACGCCTGACCTCTGATAACTTTGCCACCCTTGCGAGTCCCAACCCATCAACATGTCTTGTACAAATTCTGCAGGTGCTCATTGAGCGGTCACCACTTGTTCAAAACACTAGAGTAACAGGTAAGGCTTATTTAAGAGATTTTAAAATTTATGACGTTTTTTTTCTTGTCATGAAAGGGCGTCATCATTGTTGATTTAAGTGCAAAAATACTATTTATATTTGATTCATTTCACTAAGCTGTGTATCCCAAGTCGTACATTTATTGTTTTTCCCTGAAGGACACATTTCTCTCAAACATAGCCCTCCTACTCTGAGAGCAATGCCCTTCAACTGTCAACTTTGAAGCAGTCATATGACTCAAGGACTTGAGGGTTGATTACAATTAGTTTACTTATACCTTAAGGCTTAGGCGAATCGCCCTGTACCAACAATGCTTGCGAAATTTGTTCCAACTGCACTATGAAACTTAAATGTGAACAGCTTAATATCTCATCATTTTTTTGGAGGTAAAATAATTGGCCTGATTTAAAGAAAGAAGACTTTAATTATATTTTAAACTTGTTTATTATCATCAACATCTAAATTCAATGTCATTTATTTTTCAGAGAAAACAAAAGAGGAAGACAACCACCATTTGAAAAAGAAATGGAGGAACTTATTCCCACACTGCAGTATAGAATCAACCCTGCCATAATAACTCCATGTCAGTTGCTGTGGGCATTGACATTGATACAGATGCCATTTTGGAAACTGTGAAAAAAACTGAGTTTGCCAATTTAACTCAGAAAGAAGTGAAAAACTGTTCCTGTATAGGGAAGGTTAAACCCAAACCAGATGCAAAAAAGTTTGGCATGTTGCCATTTAGCAATTTGACACACAGTATTTTTTTTGTTGGGTATTCATAAATTTCTTTGATAATTCCAGTATCTGTTTCATATTTTTGTATTCCAAAACAATTCCAAACATTCATAGAGAGTTTCTGAGTTGTCATGAACAAATGGTCACATTGATGTTATTTGGTTCAAGAATAGTTTTAGAAGATTTCATGAACATGTACATTCATGAAATATTCTTGATCTACCCATGAACAGAAATCATGAACTATTCATGAAGGTTAAATGGCCACCCATAATTAAGTCATGAACCATTCATGAATGGTTCTTGAACCAATCTGCTCATGAAAAATTCCTGAATAGTTCATGGCTGCATGAGTTTATGAATGGTTCATTAACTCATATTTTCATGAATTTTCGTGAAATGGGCCATTTAATGTTCATGAATAGTTCATGCACTTGGTTCATGAACAGTTAAAAAAAAGAACATGAATCATTCATGAACATTTCATAAACATTTCACAGGGGGAGTTATGTCACTTTAAGGGCTCCTTACGACATCCTTTGATGATCCTTGTACAAGCGCCAGATATCCTACTTTTGCATCCTCTCAAAGATTGTATGGAGCCTGTAGGCATGTGACCAAAAGTTAGGATTGCACAAAAAAAACTTGTTGGAATCATATCAAATGAAGTGACATCTTATGTGTGACCAAGGCATAAAGAAGCTCATTTTTCTTGAAAATATGTGCTCAAAGTTTTCATTTCATCAAATTAACACTGCTATCAGAACACCTCCACCTTTTTCAAACAGATATGACCTTGGAAATAATTTTTAAAAATTAAAAATTGGCAAAGAGTTACAAACTTTTTTGAATTTGATTCTTATCTCAAGTTTCTTCAAAGCGTTATTAAGACACAAATAAAAATTAATCATTTGAGTACATAGTTTACGTTAGGGAATGCTAAGCGTTATGATTATTCAGTTAATCGCTGGCCACCTCATCACATTTTTGTAAATCTTAAAACCTATTTAGACCTATTTTGGTCTATCCCGAAGCTTGCAAGAGATGGCCGAGATGTTCCGATTGTGCTGTTAACATGTTGTTTGTTGTCATTCATTCATTCAGTTAATCATTAAAGGGATAATATTTTGTCAATAAATAATATTACATGCACATGACCGTATATAATAGTGGGTTTCTTTGACCACTTCTGTTAAACAACCATCAGCAAATGACAAAATGGTAAAAAACAGGTTCACTAGGGCAAATATAAGATATAGTAATGCAGTGGTATTCAGATGAGCAATAAAGGGTCACAATGACTCTCTTGGTGTGATGTTTGATTTAACATGGGACAAGAACTTATTTTTCAATGCCATAAGATTACTGGTTGTGTGAATACTGAATAGCTATTGCATGTCATAGGAAATGATAATGGCTGATATGAAAACTAATGTGACATTCTGAATACAGAAAACAGCAATATTTGCATGTGCTTGTGATGGATCCTTACTGCACAAATGGGTGGGCTTGAATGGGGTCTATGCAGGGCTCATTGTAAAAGGGACATAACTCCGTATGAACTATATAAGGAGATACGACTGTCTCACACTGAGCCAACAAATGGTTGTTATCATATCAACAAAAGGTCTGCAGGTTCAATCTAAGGTTGGTTGATGTGTATGATGTCTTTTCACATGCACTTTGGAAAACATTGGCTTCAATAATGTAGTAGTCTTGATTCAAAAACTAGACAGAAAAAAAACACATATGCAGATAACAATAAATGACCATCACTCTGGGAATAATAGACAATCAAACAGAATCTATTGCCATTTGTCTTCAGTCTGATGTTCCAATTTATAAGAAGTGGTTGGTCATGTGATGGATGGCATGTCACTTCCATCCTTGACAGAAGCTTGAACAATTGAGTTTCACAAGCTTAAACCCCATTATCCTCCACAGACCCAGCCAACACATGCTTGTCTATAATCACACAGCCAGACGTTGCACAGAGCAGCTGCAGCGTGATGCATAAAAAGTAAATGGATAGATTTGTGCAGTGGTTTACAGCAAATGACATGAAGTAAGGCCAGTATTCTATCTCCAGTCTAAGAGTATGTCAGTCAGACATTCCTGCATACATTGCATAAGAAACTAGACACAGAAATGTCGCTGGTTAACATCAAAGGATGATATTTATCAGAAGCAACAGACTAGTATTTTATCCCCTCTGCATATCCCCTCTGCAAGACCTGTTGACAATGCCTGCCAGATAGACATTTGGCAGAAGCAGTTGCAGTGTGTGCCACTTTTTTCTCTTACAAACATCAGAAAATGATCAGTCTATTTACATGGAATTAACTTATTTAACAGATGCTACAGGTTCATAAATATGTCAACAATCACCTAGCAAGACATTTCAAAAAAGCATCAGCTGTGCATGTTCTTAATTTTCCATTATAAGGATACTTATGTGATATACTACAGGAACATTAGCTCTGTACTAGAACCAAATAAGAAGTTCAATAATGTTGTCTTTAACACAGATTGACTGTATTCGGCAAGAACTGTTATACCCACTCCAAGACCTGTTAATGAACTGACTAAAGCAGACAATTGCAGAATTTGTTTTTCTATTTTTTGGTGTCAGAAACTCGATAGTGAGCATTGATTTTTAGTATGAAGGCCCTAATTTCACATCTAAGATATGGATACTGAGACTCAGATAGACATTAATTTGACACCACACCACTGTCCCTTTTAAAAATAATTGCACAGAGATTTTCCTTTGCTAACCACGGACATTTACTCAAGTGAGCATAAAGACGCATCTTGGCCCTTTTGTTGTTTTATATCGTCTAATGTGGAATGTCCATATTTTTCAGAAGCTACAAGCCAGCATCCTAGCACCACTCCAAGACCTGTCAACAATCACACAGCCAGACATTCGGCAAAAACAGCTGCAGTGTGTGTTCCAGATTCTCCATGACAACGGCGACACCTTGAACCATGGCTGGCCACTCATACTGGGCGTCATTGGGGCAGTCACCAATGACCAGGGGTAAAAATTATTAATTTTTTAGTTCGTTCAATGCTTTAAATAACCAGATCAGAGCCAAGTACTTCATGCACTCCGTTTTGGTTATTGGTGTATGTTTATGAAGTTTATTCATACATTAGGCCCCGACACGATACTTGATGATTTTCTCACTCATGTACTGACTTATTCCTGCTGTTTTGGTCAGTCCCTAGGATTAAATCTGTTTTATTTGCAATACACGAACTATAATAACTTAAATTATACCGTTAAGTTTACTGTTGCAGAAATTAGAATACGCCAGTATTATATGGCACACAAGAAAGCTTGCATAATGGTTTGAAAATTTGTACAACTGTTTTTTTCTGTATGGATTGGCCAATGTGTAACCTCTCCTTTTATGTAAATTTAATGGATTTGTTTGCTTTTTTAGTGTTAAACATTTTAGCTGGTCTGATGAAAACAACAACAATATATTATCATAGCCTTGGTGTTCCTTTTTCAAAGCCATGGTGTTTTCATCACCAACATCATGAAGAACCTTTAACTTTGTTCTAGACACATTATTTTGTTGCCAGTGACAATTCAAATATGCATGACTTGCAATAAGGCCAATAATTCTGTCTCTATCTTGATTAACTGTAAAACACAGATACTGGGGGGGGGGGGGGGTATACATTTGAATCCATTGTAGTTTTCTTGTTTATATCGTCCTGTGAATCAAATAGGTATTCATAGTGAATCATCAGGTGGCTTTTTTTCCTGATTTTTGGTGTAATAATCTTATTATCTCATCTGTTTTATGAAGAAAAATATTTATGCAATTGTCTTAACTTTGGCATCATTATTATGCAAGAATTGAAACTTTGGCCAAAATGTCTCAAGCTGTTCAAGATATTCAATTGAAATTTGGTACACATATAAGACAATACGCACATGTGTTACAAGGTGCAATAACTCTTGCTTTAGTTCTTATTTAGTTAAAATGACACTTGTTTGGTTGAAAATAAACACTGAATAATATTTTGTGAAACTTTTGTATTAAGTCTCGCTTTTGCCCTAATTTGAATTTCAATAGAAATTAATAGTTTTTTCCAGCATTTGTAATGAATCTTTTTTTATCAGATTTCCCAAGATGTTTTCATTTTGTAAATTAAAAAAAGTACATTTAAAGTGGAAAAAATGCCCACAGCAGATTAGAGTTTATGTAAAGTTCTAAAAAAAAGAATAAACTTAATTTTAAGAGTACACCCTTTGAGACAAATTTAGTAGTTTATTAAATTTTAAACATTTTACAACATTAATTGAGTAAGATGTATTTGCTTTAGAGCATTCAAATTGTAGTTAAATTAAAGTTTATGGATTTAAAAGTACTCCAAATAGATTTCCATGGTGACAACAATTTTTTTTAAAATTTCAAATTACACTTGAAATTTATTGTGTCTATGTCTGACCTGAGTCCCTTTAAGATAGTACATAATGACTCAGTGTTTTCAGGAACATAGATCTTGTATAAAAAGGAGTTAAATGTTGTTAACAATTGTTTTCTTTTAATCTTTAAATAGAGTATTTGTGATAATCTTTAGCAATGAGACAGTATTAATATTATATAATAATTTATTATGCTGAATCAAAATATCCTCAACTCATACACTGATATTTCTCTATAATATTCCAAAAAGCATGATAAAATTACTATGTTTGAAAATGTTATACTTCTATTCAGGGAAAAGCTGGTACAAACCGCGTTCCAGAGTCTACAGTTGGTTGTCACGGATTTTCTTCCCATAATTCCCTGTTGTTACCTGGAAGATGTGGTTGACGTCGCCGCAAAGTTTGGACTTCAGAAACAGGAGTTGAACGTCAGCCTGACAGCCATTGGACTGCTGGTTAGCTATTGGGCTTTTTAATTTTAACGCATTTTTTTTCTTTTCTTTGGAGGCATTGCATTAGCCTGGTAATGTTGTGGAAATTGTCATTGGGATACTATTCTTTTATCCTTGGCTGTAACTCAAAGTCTGCTTAAGATATTGGTATGAAACCTGGTACAGCTGATGCCAGAGACAACTGGAGCAATACACACAATAACAGCAAGGCACATAAATCTGCCCTTTTTGTTTCTCAAAAGTGTTCAAGTGTTGACATTGCCTTAGGGCTTTCGGAACACATTTTCTTCAAATTTCATTAAAATTTAAAATGACAGACTGTTAAAAACAGTCCCTAGCTTTGTCATTATTTTCATCTTGCATTAATTCAATGACCTTGTAGTGGGTGAGTGCCTTGAATTGTCTTGCATTGTATCATATTAAACTGATAAAAAATATATAATGTGCTTTCTTTAAGTACGTGAAGATTATGTTAGGAACAAAATACAAAGCTTCAGAGAAATTATGGATTTTTTAAATCAAGCATGTTTATCATTGTTAAAGAAAGATTGTGCGAAGTGCAACAAAAATGGTGATTGTTTTTTCACAAAGCTACAAATGTATTTAGCAGATTTTGGCTAGATTTCAGTTATTCAAGTCCCTGCTTTTCATCAAGACTGCTGTTATGTCAAGCCATATGAATGTCAGATTTCCTCAGCTTGCCACTTAAACAATGGAACCGTTTTTTGTGGATATTACTTCCAAGGTTTCTTCTGGGATTGTGTAACACTTGATGCTAATGTGTGCTATAAAACATTATTCCAGTGCACTCTTAGAAACACAAAGGCCTTGGAGGATGTTGCATTTTAAAATAGATTAATCTGGAGATGCCATGTGATTCATAATAATTTTATTATTACACTTCTTTCCATGTTAAATTTCTTGCATCTATATCAGTTAATTATGAAGAATGTAGGGATTATATAAATGCTCATATTATTGTCATGTTACGTATAATGAAATTTATGTTTTGTTGCAATTTACAGACCTTATTCTTTGCAGTTTGTTCTCGAAGTGTGATTTTTAGTTGCCTGTTTTTCGATGAAAGAACATTGATAAATTATTATAACCTTTGTGTCCTTGTCAAGTCAGCAACGTTGTGCAGAAAACTTAAAAGTGACATTCTTATTCAAAATCAATAAATACACATGCATAAGAAACATAAATTTTGAGTGGTAAACCTTTTAACTACTGAAAATATCAATTACTTATAACAAGATTGTAACTGTGTATTTAATAACTGAAACGCAAAAATATTAAATGATTGGTTATCTACTATCGTCTCATTAGGTAGAAAAACCGTGTTTTCTGCACCTTTCTTTCAAATTAAACCCAGTATTCTTCAAAAGAACCATCATGTTTATTTGGTTAATCAAAGCAATTGTATTAATTGTGGTTAATCTTATTTAGCACTAAGAGTGCATCCTTAACCTTGTCCAAAGCTCAAAAATTATACAAAATTTGACACTCATGTACCATAGACAATACACACATGTAAAGCAAGGTCCATAACTCTTGCTTTAATGATGGACAAGTGTAAAATGTCTTGTTCAACTGAAAAAAATTAAGTGAGCATTAGCGTTCCCTTCCCAGGGCTCTTGATTGTTTTATTCCTTTAAAAGTTTTTTTCAGGTTAGCGTTATATTTAATGCTAATGAGTGTTATGAAACAGTATTCAAATTGGACAGGAAGACATTGCGCGTCACAGTTGATGTAATCAGGAGTGCCATGTGATTCATTATGTAACACTTTTTACCATGTGAACTTTTAAGTTTTTGTATCATTTCATTGTGAGGAAGTCAGGAATTGCACATCTTATTGGCATGATGGGGTCATCTTAACAAACACAATGTATCTTACAATCTCTTTTTCAAATTAATATATCTGAGTATTTTTTTCTAATATAAAAAAGCCTTATTAGTCAGTTAAAGCAAAGCCTAGATGTATTTGCAAGCAAAAAATTCAATTAAAAGTCGTATGCTCACTAAATAGTAAACTGAAATTCTGATTCTTGCAATATTTTGTCATACGATCATTGAGATTATCTGCTTAAGAATTATGTGTTTCATGTTCTTTTTCAATCACAGAAATTTCTATTAAAAATATTTGTCCCCTTCATTTTTTCTTAAAAAATAAAATAGCAGTCAAAGAATTACTTCTTTTCAATTCCATAATTGTAATTTTTTTATTGAAAACACTTGAAATAGTTGAATTGTATTACTGTGCTTTTCAGTGGAATATCTCTGACTACTTCTACCAGAATAGAGAGAGAATCAAGGCTGACCTTAACAAGACGCCTTCCAAAGGTGAGGTCAAGGTCACTGAAAGGTCAGATGACATGTCAGCGTTTGACGCTCTATGGATGTGTCTGTTTACGCGACTAGGTGACCTGTGCGTTGATGCGAGGCCGGCAGTGAGGAAAAGTGCAGGACAGACACTGTTCTCAACCATTTCAACACATGGCGGTCTTTTGCAACAGTCTTCATGGAAAAACGTTTTATGGAAGGTTTGTTTAGAATAATGTTCATAATAATCATAAGCTTGATGGTGAAAATGAAATGAGTCACTCAGTGACATTGCCTTGGAAAAAAAAGTATGTTTCTTATGAATTGACTAGTACTGGTGTCCTTTTTTTAGACAAAAGCCATCTTCCATGTGCCTGTTATTGAGGCTGGAAGAGATTAATTAATTGCCATTTATGTTTGTAAGTTTTTTAATATCAAGGCTGTTAAATTCTCTTCAAAACGACTCTAATGCCTAATTGAAGGTCTGTTTTTATGGTGATTAGCTGCCTAATACAGCGTACACAACTCTCCAAGACATTTTGTATTAATCTTACAGACAAATGCTTCTCTATTCACTTGCAATTAATTATTACCCTAGAAGAGATCTTTTCCAGCTTAAGGGTTTTCAAAGTTTGGCCAACGGAATTATTCATTAATTGAATGGAAATAATTTGGATTTATACATTAAGATACCTGGATCAATATTAAAATGAAGTAATGACACAGTTGAAGAACGGAAAATTAATGTCCTAAATATGTTATTTCTATTGGAACTCAGATTCCTCCAAAAAAGAGGTTATGTCTGGAAATATACGATCCTAAGCCTAACAATCTTATCAAAACAGGGCCCAGTACATGTGGCTAACATTTGAATAAAGATTTTAGTTGAAAGTTGAAAATTATCTAATTGTCCTGTTTTCATTATTTTTGTAAATTGAACCACTATAAACATGAGATTTTTTTGATTTTTTAACATGTAGCCATTTGTGACATTTTATGCAGATTAAGATTATTGAACTTACAACTGACTAAGATTGTTTAATGAAAAGGGTCTCTGGATCTGTTGACAAAGACTTAATAACGAGCTGCACAAGAAATCATGTATTCTTTTAATATGTTCCCACTATTTCAGCAGTTGGGTTACCTCCCATCTTCAGAATATTTCAAATACAGAAGATTACATTTCAACTTTGAAACATATTCCAGGTGCTGTTCCCTCTACTTGACAATGTTAAAAAATTGTCGAGCGCCGCACCAAACACAAAAGACACGTTGACACAGGGAAACATTCTGATTCACCATTCCCGAGACACCGCTGAAAAGCAATGGGCGGAAACAAGAGTGCTAACTCTTGCAGGAGTTGCTCGAACCTTTACGGCACAGAGGAAAATACTGCAAAGCTTTTACCGTGAGTAGATTTTTCAGTGGTCTGTGCATAAATATAGTTTAGATTTTGGATAAGGCTATTGAGTGTACAGATCAAAGAAAGATACTGCAAAGCTAGCGCTGTTATGTGACTTTGACAGCAGACAATTTTAACATATTGTTTACTGTTTTTTAGTGTGTTTTTTTTTATTGGAAATTTCTTTCTATGTCTATATAGATAATTTTAAACGCTCTGGAGAAAGATTTCATTTTAGGTCAAACCTGTGATAACTGGGGAATTTCCCTATACGTGTTAAGGAGGATGTGTAGATTGTTTCACCCACATTAGCTGTGACTTTATGTAAAATAGTATGTAGAGATCAATTATCTTACCTTATCAAGCATTTCTTAATTTATAGATAATATCAATTTGATTTAGTTCATAAAATTCAACAAATACAAAACGGATTAATTTCCTTAAGTTATTACACAGACATACAAGTGGTTTACATGTCCAAGCTAATTATCAGCAGACCTGATGGAATTAACACAGATCATGGTATACCTCCGATCTGAATATTGGTGGAATTTCACGATACTCGCTGAATGCGTACTTAGAATTGTGGTTAAAATATTTCTTTTTATTGTTTCACCGATATCTGGCAGTTTCCATTCCATATTTATATGTTGGTAGTACTAGCCATGCATTAAAGCTGTGCCGAGTAGTTTATGAATTGATAGATTAAATGAAACTTACCAAGGTGAAGTTTTGTCTGGGTTTTATCGACTGCAAACTCCTCCAGGGTTAAAACAAAAATGGTTGTGCTTTCATACAAGATGACCAGTACCTTGGGAATGTGAAATACAGTTCCTCTTCCTTGTAGAATGACAATGTTGCTCCCCATAAATTTTTCTCTCATATCCTAACATCCTATTTTTCTTTGAAGGCATTTTTATCAAAAGCATTATTTTCTAGTCCTGACCTCTATATCTTTCAAAAAAAGGGATTCATGAGGCATTTCGGTATTTCTAGCTACAGTGTCTGTTTCAGAATTGTCTAGGGACCGTCTTTGCTGATGAAGTAATATAAATTGCTAGTAAAATGTCTGTCTTAAGGTTTAAAATTTCATTAAAGTGGAATTTTCTCACTGAAATAGTTGTGATAAATGGTGTCTAGACCTTTTTTGAGCATTGTTTCAGGATTTTTAGGTTGTAGGGAGCCGAATGCTCAGAACTTCGTTAAAGTTAACAACATGATTAACGACATTGTTGTTAACTTTTAAACATTGACTATCTGATGATGTGCTTGCATAATTAAATGTAAACAAGAACAGCTAAAACAGTAGTCTTTTTTTTTTTCTTGGAATGAGCCAGTTTTTGCGAAATTGCAAGGATTAAACCAGTTTTAAAAGACTGCTGACAAAAAGTTTGATAACAGGTTTTTATATTTAAGTTCAAAATTTGATGTTTTATGCATTTTTCTTAAACCTTTAGTAACAGTTTAAGCCATAAAACATTAATTTTCAAATGGTAATACAAAAATCTGCGATCTGATTTTTTGTTAACAGTTTTATATTATTGGTTTGCAAACATCATTGCAAAAATTTGCCCTTTCATAGACAAAAAATAAAAAAAAGTTGTAAAAATGGAAAATCTGTGAGAGTGCAGCTTTAAACTTTCAAAGCAGTGATGATGGGTTTTGAGGATAGTGTTGATAGCGTTGCACTTAATATTACTGTCAATGTACAATTCCAATTAAAAGGAGATTGCTGTTCTCATAGAATTTATTTGAGCTTTTGAATGCATTTCTCTTCCAGACTGTATATTTTGTTTGACCAAGGCCATTTGTCCGAGGTTCTATTGTGATTTGATTGGATGAATCCAGCATGCATGTTTGTGCTATTATTTACAAAAAGAGTGCTGTAATATAGTCCCATGTTTGTCTACAAAGTGATTGTGACTGATAGAGGACTGGTGCCAAGTGTTAATAACGATGAAATGTATGCCCATTTTGTCTGTTTGCCTCGTGTGATTGCCTCGGTGCACTGCTCTTGTAATTGGAAATATTCATGATGATACTTTTCCTTTTTAGTCAGTTATTTGTGAGAAAACCATTCGGTCAATTACGTTGTGTGTTTCCGAATTCTGACGCAAATTGAATAATTTTCTGTTGTTACAGCAACATTTATTTGTTAATCATTAGAATTTTCCTCTTGTTCATTGTCTTTTTGCTATCCAATTGATAATTTCTGGCGCTATTGTTTTGTCTGCAATTGATAGGATAGTGTTTAGGCTTGGCTCAAACTGGGTGTCACATAATAAAATTTCAAGCATTTAAATTGAGCAGCAATGAAGAAAACCCATTCATTTGTGTTCCAAATATTTCAATATAAATGCAATTTTAGTGATTATAAATATCCCAGACACATTTTAAATTGACAAAGCTTGATCATCCTGATTCTGATTATTTCAAATGTTGTACAGAATAATTTGAAATGCTTTAGGAAGTTTCATGAGGAATGAACTAGACAGTAAAATTTCCAAAATTACATACAGAGCAAAACCAATGACAGAAACAATTTGCTTGGTCATACATATTCGTAATAACATTCATATAAAAAACACTTTCCTATACAAAATTCACAAAGCATTTGTATAGAGGGGAAAATTAACTTATTCAAAACAATTTACGTTAAAATGCTATTGATTTCTGTGCTGCAGATGCATTTAACTTCATTTGAGAATGATAGTAAACATTCCCAGAAGTATATTATTGAAGATTGAAATCGGTGAAACAACACAAATGCATTTGTCTCATTGCACTTTGAAAATGATAGTAAAAACTTCAAAAGTAAATATTATTGAAGATTCCAACCAATAACAAGTTTTATATCAATTACGAGGACCATTACTGTTTTGGTATACAATATTTTTAATAATCCCTACATTCATGTTTTCCAGAGGAGTTCCCTCATGCCTGGGCCTTGCTGTTAGACCACATTGAGGGTGCTGCCCTGTGCCAAAATGCTGAAATCTCCATTGCTGCAATAAAAAGTTTCCAAGAAATGCTGTTAATCCAAAAAGATGAAGTTTCTTACGCGCTACCTTCTATTCCGGTAAAACCCCCTACTGCAGAATCTATAAATAGAACTGGGGAATCCCCTCCAGTGGAGGACTCTAGTAAAAACCAAAACGAAGCTGAGGAGATCACAGGAAATGAATATGACATTGCATTGTGGTCTGCCGCTTGGAAAGTGTGGCTAAATATAGGTACAAATTCAACCAAACCCCCTGAGGATGCTAGCTCCCTGTATGTACCCTCCCAACCATTCTTGACTGCTTTAATTCAGACATTTCCCCCATTGATGGAGCACATCAAAGTGCGTTTTTCGGTATCTGACCTACAGAAGTTGTCATCAGTGTTAAAGCGTGCGCTGACTGTGCCCGTACATGGCGATTCGTCGCCCTTTCTCCTGCCGTCATTTCCAGATGTCTCAACCACACCCTTGCAAGAAGCAACGCTACAGGCTGTGGAGGCAATCATTAAGGTTAAGAACTTTTTTCACATATCTATATTCCTATATAAATATTCATCATCCATTCAAACATATATATCATAAACTACTTAAGCCAAAAATTGTCACTACCACTCCAATAGTAGTTTTTGGAGCGTGATTTCCAGTCATATAGATGAATTTTGATAACCAGAAGTATGTCTTATTATAATTGTAAAAATGACATCAAGAAGAAATGTGCCTCAAAATTACCTGTACTGGAAATAAATTTGAGTTGTTTAAATTGCCTTTCTAGGTATGAGCATCATGGAATAATTTGTTTGAGGGATTAATTTCAACACGGCTTGTATTTTACAACTATATATAACCTTGCGTTTCGAAAAATGCAATTTGCAAAGTCAGTAACCTTGTTAAACAATAAAGAACAAGACAAGTTGGCTGCAATCTATATGCTCCTGTTAAAAAATATATTGTTTATGAAATAATTGCATTTAAATATTCTAAAATGCTTAAATATAAGAAAGACAACTCAGGTTGAAAATTTAGAATCTAGGTGCTTTAGAAGGGAGACAACAAATTTAACTAAATTTTCCATGATTGAGTTGTTTTTACATCCCCCATTACTTTCAGCTTTCTTTTAATTCATTTGTTTTTAAAATGCAGTTTTTGGTCAATAATAAACAAATGTATTATATTTTCACCAGTTTACATAGGTAACTATGCATTTTGTTTGATAAACATATAAATAGCTGCATTGCTTTGTCCTTTGTTGAATATTCTTTTTTAAAAAGAGGGAATTAAAAAATCATTACCAAACAAATTATTATCAAACCTATGTTTCTCTAGTGTAAATTTGAGCAAATCAATATAACCATTTAAAAGCAAGTTAATAGTATTTATATCCATTTTCAGACTGTGAAAGATGGTCCAGCGACAATGCACAACATGTATCCGGACATCTTTGACCAGCTGTTGACCTACATAGACTACGGCATCCGTGTACCAAAGTTTGGGAAGATTGAAACAAAGCAGTTTGGCTCAGTAAAGGGTCCAACGGTAATAATTAGTTGTGAATTAATGTATAATAGCCATGCGATCAGTGGAACTCAGCAAAATTAGAATATTGAAGCTGTTGGTATATTCCGGGATGACCTCAAGGAGTAACATGTCAAAGTTTTGATATGGAAATCATTTAGGGTTTTTCTTAGCTTAAAAACATACTTACATACTTTTCCAAGGTTTAATTATCAAATTCCTTCTGGCCATATTGGTTCGATTAAAACTTTGTCGATATGGCTTGTTTTGGCTACATGACTTTATGGAAATGTTTGAAAATCTCCTTCTCAGCCAGATTTCAAAATTATATTGTTCCTTTTGAAAACAATTGCACAGAGATGTTCCATTGCTAACTAAGGTGAGCATGACGGGCTATCTTGGCCCTCTTGTTTATCCTTGCTCACCGATTTACCATATTGTTGCGTTTAATGACATTAAGAGAAGCTTTTGGTAGATATTTTTTCAATTGATAATTAGGTATCCTAATTCTGCACGCAAAGACCAACTTAGAGGGATTACAATAGTACCTGTAAAGCAGGGTTCTACAGTATTTAAGCCTTTTTTTCTATGATGTCAATGATAAATGGTACATTAACTTAACCCCACAGGAATATATTCATTGTGGTAAATTAATCAGAAATGAATTTACATTTTGTACTTTATCTATAAAAAAATATTTCGTACTTTTACAAAGCAAGAGAAAATGGTGTGTTTATAGAATTGTCATTTTTTACTGTAGGCTATTTTTCAAACTACCGTATTTCAGTATCATAATAATTAATTGTTATTTGTATTTTCCGTATAAGATGTTCTGCAATGCGTAGTACTGTATGACAACCTCAGGAAGCAATAATCAAAAATTGTCTTCTTTTCTATTTGTTTTTATTGAGTTCTTTCAATTAATCATTGGCCTTGGAAGTTTGTTTTTCAATAAAGCATTGACCCTGGTGGTTTGTTTCCCACAGAAAAGTCTCTGAAGTATCATTCAGTAAGTGCAGCCTTGTGCAAACACATTTACCCTTAACTCAAAAAAATGTTTTTTCATGCAGTTCTCATGAAACTTGGTAGCTTGTTATCAGTGAGAACACATAGATGTGTAGATGCCTGTCCTATAGTTCTCATCTCAATTATTGTCAAGTATATTCATTAACTGTGGTGGGGGAAGGGGTGGGGGGGGGGGGGCTGGTTTAGACTCCACTAATACTAGACAATATGCATGATGCATTTTTGTGTTACAAAATTAAAATGACAATGTTTTTACCTTCTTTTCCAGGTGGATTGGGTGACAATGAATTTTGTGCCGTTTGCTGAGCGATGTATGGAGCTTGCCGTGGATATGTACTGCGCCACCGCCTCCCATACAACTGTTATACAAAATCACGTCCAACAGAACATCATTAAGGTTATCTATTTTCAGCTTCATATGGTGCTCGAGGCTTCGAGTTTCTCATGTAGAGGAGAGCATTCATTGCCCTTGAAAAAATGTTCTGTTTTGAATAATTTCATACAGTTTAAATCGGTATAACTCTGAACACTTAATGGCTGTCTTTTGGAAGACAGCAGTAAAATTATCTTTTTAATTTCTTGGTTTAGGTCAATCTTTTACATTATATTTTATATAATTACTGATTAAGAAACAACTAGCAAAAGGATTGTTCAACAATCTATTGACCTAGTGGAGTTCTTTATTCTGACAGATCATGATTTCGGTCAGTCACCTGATAAAATAAAAAAGAAGCACTGATATCTGCCAAATGGCATATACTGTAGAGAGTAAAAAAAATCATTGTCCCTCCCTCCACATGGTGTAACTATGCCTGCTTCATAAGGTGTATTTTTTGCCCCACTTTTTGGCATGTTTTTGTCCCTCAACATGGCATGGTTTTGCTCATTGCCACTAGGATGTTTTTTACCCATCCACTTGGTTTATCTTAGCAGCAAAAATATGAAATGACTCAAATCTGCAACCATAAGCACTAGCAAATGGATTGTTTGTAAAAAAGTAATACCATGAATTTTAAAACTGTGTCAAAACTTGATTCTAGAATGATCTTAATTGCAGTGACCTAGTACTCTTTCTGTAGGGTTAGTGAAACATATCTGGAGAATATAAGGCGCACATAAAATATGCACCGTCAGTGCGGAAATGTTAAATAAAGTGTTGTTCAATAATGATGCTACTAAGACAATTTATTTGAGACATTGAGAGAAATTCTGAGAGGGCTGTTTAAGTGGTTTTAAACTGTCAGAAAATTTGTATTACTTTTAAACAAAAAGGAAAAAGCTGTAATGAAACTTGCTTAAATCTTAGAGACATAATTAGATGCACAATTTATTTCTCAACGTAACAGATTTTAACTGAAATATTATTTTCAGAAGGGACTTACTCACATTAGGCACATCAGACATCAATTTTTATTAATTTGTTTGTATAAAACATAAATAAGATGCATGTTAGATGATTAAACATCTTCAAAAGTTCCAATTACCGGTAGCTTCATTGTTTATAATGATTAAAAATTTGACAGAAACAGTTATATTTTGCCAAAAGGTAAAAATGGAAAATTGAATAATTTTAGTTTTAATGTATTTGCAAAATTCTGTTATGCTGAGTGTCTGCCCATCACTTTTTGATCTTTGTTCATAAAAAACCTCAAATAACACAATTTTAAACAGCTTTAAAAAAGTTGTTGCAATCATAAAATATGAGTGGTTCCTTTAATGTTTCACACCAGCAGGGGAGTAACTAGAACCATTTTCACCATCATAAGTATGGAAGGTTAGGGACAAAACCTAACACATCCCCTCCAGCAGTAAATGCTGTACCACACAGCAAGGTAGGTACCAAGGTTATACTATACTTGTCTGCCATAATGTCATTAGTAAAGCAGCTTATTACTTGGTTGTGAATCTTCCTGATTGTCCTTCAAAATCAAGTGACTGAAACATTTTTAAAATACTCAAAAAAATGGTGACTTGTAATGGAGTAAGGGAGGTAACTGTTAGTTATGAAAACATTGAATGTAGAAGTTGCTTCCCTTAGTTATTATATTTATGTTTTAATATCCAATTCAAAATTTCCAAAGAAATAGACGGTATATTTTCTTTAAAAAAAAGAAATTATACTAACAGACTATGAATAACCACAATGAATACATGTACCTTGAGTTTAAGTTTCACACTGTGACCTCCATAAGTTAAAGTGACACTTTAATTCAAAATCAGTACATACGCATGTATGACATCCACACTTTCGAGCAATTAATCTTTAACTGTCTACTAAATAATGCATTTATGGAAAATATTATTTACTGATAACAAGATTGTAACCATGTATTTAATAGCTGAAAACGCAAAAATATTAAATGATAGGTGAATGCTAAAAGATTTACTGTGATCTTCTATAGTCTCATAAGGTAGAAGTACCTCGTTTTATGCTAATATCTTTCCAATTAAACTCGGTATCCTTCATTAGAACCGTTGTTTTCGACATTTATCCATTCTTGGCGGTAAACTAAAACAATAGTTTCAAGTCTGGTCAATTTTATGTGGGAGTAAAAGTGCAACTTTAATGCTGCTGTCTTAAGACAGCTTTCAGCTGATCCTTAGAATTACTTAAGTCTGTTTCAAGAGAAGACTGTTCTTGTGCACATTTTGAGAGACATTGAGAAAGAACCCCCTGTGAGCCTTGAACCTAAAACCTCATGCCAAAGTCTTGGATGGAGGCGGACTCTGTTACTCAAAAGGTTTTAACCAAACTCAGAGCTTAACAAGACTGCATGGTTTTATTGACATAATTCCAAGTGATTGTTCTACATTTATTTGTAGGCTAAATGTTGAATTGATGTTAAAACTTGCAAGTCTGTCACATTGCTTTAATGTTTGTTGGCAATACGGTCTTTGCGCCATGAAACCAGACATGGGAAGGGTTTTGCAAGCATGCATACTTATCTTTGCTAATTCATTTAAATTGAAAAAAAATACATATTATGGCTAAGATTATTTCAGTGTATCAAATGCATCTTGTGTTTTCGTTTTAAGGCTATTGAATTAATTAATAAGTACTGTATTTACATCAAGTATATATATTAGACCCTTTCAGTAAGTAAGATATATTTATACATCCATCATAAACAATACGGTACCCTTAACAACAGTTTCCCTTTCCGCCCTGTTGCCTGGTTGACCTCAGCACTACAGATGGTGTTAAGGACTTGACCTCTCACACCGACCTCCAGCCCCCATAATATTCCCATTAAATACCATTAACCTGGCAGCCATGAGCAATAAATGTTAGATCATCCCTCATTTTCATGTCTCCTGATATTAAATTTGAAGGTAATTGCTGATTTTAATGTGAAGTAATCACATTGAATATTGATGAACACTGAACAATTGCCTATAATTTTCATTCAATATTACTAGCTTGGCAGTAAAAGTACAGATGCCTGTGTTGAAATCGAACCTTAAATACTGTTTGACAATGAAACTTGTAATGACTGTGTCACTTTCAACCTACAGAACGTACTTAAAAATATATATTCTATACTTAAAATCCCACAGAATTACTTACATACTAACATAGGGATTGACAAACATTTAGCAGAATAATTGATTATTCTGGTATGCCTTTGTCAATGGGTCATTCAAATCCACTTACCACAAGAGGGCAGATTGACCACAGTGACCATTCATTCTAGCACCAGTTACCATTCAAACAGGACACCCCCACTAACTAGTCATACCACTTACTAACAATCTACTTGTTACTCTTCCCACTCCCTGGACATAAAGCCCTACAAATATTTTTCACTTCTTCACTTCTACACTATTCCCCACCTCTTCTCTATCATGGGTTGGAGTGACATAATGGTACTCCCTACTCCTGCAGGGAGGGAAATGCAGAAAAATGCTGTAGAATGTGGTCATTACAAATTCATTAATAACATTGGACAAAGAACATCCCCCATGCTTAATATCCCTCTCAATGGGGTAATTGTGACTGACTGCAGAGTAGTTGTCCATCAAAACATCCAAGCACCTGTCCCTTGGCAATAATTAGGGATATAAAGACCATCAGTGGCCAACAGCAAAATTGGGAGCCCAAAAGTCCATACCTTGGGGATTTAAGAGGGCATCTGAGGAAATCAAAAGTTGTGGGTTGATAATAAGTATTGTAAACTTGCATCAATATAGGCAAATTAGCAAGATAAACTTATAAACATTGCAGAATTCGCAGAATTAACTCCTAAAGATTTTAAATTGGTTGTGTCAACAACTGCTTGGAGACAGTTAACTGAGTTTCCGTAATCTTTGGAAACAAATTTAAGTTATGTTATCACTCCCATTACTGTTTTATATCTAGGATCTATTATGTTCTCAAATTCCATGTGCATGTAGTTTTTGTCATGTTTGTATTGATTCTGCAGTAACTGGTCACAAAGATATAATGTATTATAAACGTTGGCACATAAACCATTGCTAGACTTTAAAGGTTCTTTCAACTTGAAATGACAAATTTCTTGAATGCCCATGGGCATTGCTTTATAACAGCTAAAGAAAGTCTCATCAAGTAGTTGCTCTTTTCACAAAGAGGTACCATAGCATTCTTCAGTAAAGAGCACTTGAATATGGTAGAAAAATTTACAATCCTTGTCGGAGTGTTTCAAAGAGGATACCTCAAATCACCTTTATCAAAAAATTCAGTGCATTGAAGCATGTTGCAGAAGAGATAAACTCCTTTAAAGTGAAGAGTCAACAGGAAGTAGCTATATTAACCCAAAGGAATCAATATTAACCAAAAGTCAAATTGTTAATGAGCAGCAATGCCACCCAGGCATTGACTTGGTTGAAGAAAGAAGGTCTTGTTAGGACCCTGTGGATTGCCAATTAATCTGTTCAATTTGGCATAAATCCGTTATCTGTCTTCTCCATAGGGATGCTTGTCAGATAAGTTTTGAAAATCTGTGTAAAATTGACCCTCACAGTATTTGATGGGTGAGATTCAACTTGCTCTTGGTTACATGTTATGATTTTGGCCATTTATTGTTGATGTTTATTTTTTAAATAATAAGCAGTGGTCTTGACATAACCTTTGTGACACGCTGCAATGCAAAAACTTTGATGCTAGCCATAACTAAACTTGTTTTCTAGATGTAATCAAAATTATGGTCACCTTTAACACTGTTGAGATATTTGAATAGAAAAAAAGCCTTATGAAACAAACTTATTGGAAAGGACTTGTTCAAGGACTTTTAATATTTTCAAATGTTTCAATAAGGTGTTCTTACTTTACACATGCTCACAATGGTAAAACCAAGTCACATGTTTACTTGTGCTATATTATTGTGCTAAGTAAATATACAAATGGGGCCATGATAAGGAACAGCCTCAAGATTAATTAAAGTCTTGAATTCTAAGTGACTTAAGTGGCAAAACTGCAAACCTTAATTTGTAACTTTCCTTCAAGTTAAGTTTTTATGATAAAGTTTGCTGAATTTCATATTTAAAGTTTAACAATTATTTACATTTATTTTTGTACAAACAAGGGGAGAAGGAGATTCTTAGTAATTTGATAAAATGCCTTTTGTGAGCCTGCATGAGTATAGACTCTGACTTGGGCTGTAACATGGTTTCAGGATTATATACTTCCAATTTAGCAAGATGCATGCTTAAAATATGACATAAATCATAAAAAAATTTTGACTTAGATGTTGAATTTGCACCGCAGGAGCATGTTTCCTTAAAGCTCATAGCCATATTACTTAAATGATTATAAATCAGCATAACCATCACAAAGGTAAAAAAAAAATAATGCTCAACTTTGTTTTCATTTCTTATACTTATTTAAGTGTGAGTCACACAAATGTGTTGCAAAATGATGAAAATATATGACACTTAGATTATCGACTTTCAATTAACGACAAGACCTTTTTTTTTAAATTGATCCCAAAACAAAACAAAAAAAGTATACAAACTTTGTTTTCAATATCAACATTTATTTTTTCATTGAAATTAGAACATGTACATTTTCAACAGTTGTATGGCAAAATTTCTCTTGAAAATAGTTCAATCTACACAATGTATTTAAACAACATAAATTATGGACAAAAATCTTACATTGTAAAAATCTACAATATCATATAAAGTTACCCTGAGTGAAAGGCAATTGTTTATGTTGGCAAATGAACAATGGAATTTCGCATGAAATATCTGAGATCAGTACTAAAATTTTAATCTTATTCATGGTCACAATGCTTTTGTAATAAATATCTTATACATTTTTTGAAAGATTTATTTTGTAACAAATGATAATCAAATAGGATTATTTTTAAATCATTTATCAATTACAGTAAACAAAAAATGGTTTTAAAAAAGTAAAATTGTTTTGTTTGATTTAAGACTCTAAATGCAAACAAAGGTCATCCAACAAAAGGTTAATGTACATGTATTTGTAGATTATGAAGATTATCTTCAGGTTTATTTATTAAATTTTCTTTCAAATTTTAATATAAATATGCCTGAAAAGATGGATTATTGTTGCTGTGTTGTTGATTATAGCAACAAAGGAATTGTATTGGAAATAATATTGACAACAGTAACTAAGTCTTAAAGATTATTTGATAGGACCAACAGTTTTATACAATTGTCATTGAAAATTGTATTGATTTTGTTAGGCCACAATGTTATGAAAAAATAATTCTTAATGCTGCACTTTCAGAGATTGACAGTTTTGACTTTTTTATATTTGAATCCCAGAATCAGCTGATTTTAGCATCAATGCCATCAATTCAGCCATAAAAGAAAACTTAAAATAGAACAGATCTTAATTGTTCCAAAAACTGTGATCTAATCTTAAGTTAGCCTTCGAAAAACACTGGTTCCCAGACATTTACACAAAAATTGGCTTATTCGAAAGAAAAAAAGTTGTCAAAACAGTCTATCTGTGAGAGTGCAGCTTTTAGTAAATAATTGCACATTATATGATGATGTTAAAAGCAGTCAACAAAAATATGCTTTTATGATTTCTGTTAGTACAATAGAGAAACAAGTCAATGTTTAATTAATGTTACCATGTCAAAAAGAAAATTTCATCTATTGACTAAATATGAAACAAAGACCATGGGAAAAACAACTTTTGGCAGTATAAACTTTTGCGTTTAATCTGGGCTTCAGGGCACATGTATGGTCATTTTGGCTATCTTATCTTAAGTGTAGATATTTTCCCAAACCTATCTTGACCATCGGCTGTGTTCTCACTGGTTTTGACTTGTATTTGTGACAAATATGTAAATGTTTATCACATAATGTATGTACAATACAAGACAGCTTTCTGATAAAGGCTACCTCTTCTGATAAATTCATTGTTGAAATTAAATTTTACTGAACATTTCTGTTTTTTCTTTTGAATGAGTTAATGTATACAATGTCTAGTAATGTATACATAATCATTTAAAGGAACAAAAAATGAAAATTAACATTGTTGAGCAGATTGTTCAGAACATTGTTTAAGTAAATGTTGTTAACTTAATCATTGTTAACTTACAAATCTTTATTTCTCAAGATGTAAGGACATTTATGACACATTAGTAATCTTCAGGCCCCATTTTCTCGAAACTTCTTAAGACCCTTAAAACAGGTTTAAGCTAAGCTCACTATTTTTGTTGTTCTATAATATGCGTTATATTTACTTCTTTAAGTGTTTTTATAAATTATATAAGAAAAATCTGTATGCTAATTAGAGGAAACCATTTTTCATTTATCAAAATCCATTATTAGTATGTATTTTGGCTAATTGAAATAAGCGACTTAAGCCTGTTAAGCTTAAGAAGTTTCGAGGAATTGGTGCCAGTATTTTAAACTATATTCGAGACAATTTCATTTTATAGTAAATAAGCATGTCATAAAATAAGTTCACCTTTTAAAGTTAACAGAGATGCTGTTAACAACATTATTAACTTAAACACAGTTCTGAACTGTAGTCCCATTGTGTTTGAAAACCTATAGTTTAAAAAAAAATGTTTACCTAACAATTTCAACAAAAGAAATAAGAATCTGGTTTTGCATTGTTTAAAATATGTATATGTAAGGTTTTAATATTTATGTATTGCATTTTATTTACAGTAAAAATAATCATAAAGTAAAATATACCCGTTTACTCCGACTTGCAACTCTGCTCGATTTAGAGAGATATTTCGTGACAATTGACAATAATATTTCATTATTCATAATTATATACACATACAATTATAATATATTATACAAACTTTTTATGGACAAAAGTTCTAACATAATACTGTCTGGAGTTAGAGTTGCAGAAAAAAATATATTTTGATATATTTTCGAAGCTATACTCTTACTTTTTTCATTAGTCAAATGGTTACCGTACAATTTCCAATATATTTTGGTTTATTTCATCAAAATGATTGGTTTTATTTTTCGTTAAAATAATAAAATTATTTACAAAAATGGTGATGCACACTAACACAGACATGTAGACAAAATCATACACAAAAAACATTTAAGAGTAAAACTTTATGGCAGTTTAGTCATTGTTAAAAAAACACATTTAATATTTATGACACATTTAAACATCAGCAACAATGAATTCTACCCTAACAAATTCAAATTATCACCGGTATTAAAAAAATTTAATCTCCAAAATGTAAAAAAATACATTTAACTGAACACCATACTGAAACTTAAAGTCACCAGGGCTTCCGTTAAATGATGTTTGGAAGTAATTACTCCCTTAAGGTGTGCCAAAAGTTCTAAAATTGAGTACAAATACTTCAACAATTTTTGAAGAAGAAAAAAACCAAAAAGAGGCTTGGAAGTTAAGAAATCAAAACCTGGTGTCAATTTACTTTATAGCCAAATTTTTAATCAGGTTTAAAGCAAAATTAATGCTTGAAAAACATTTTTGTGAACTTTGCAAATTACAGTTACAATTTATTTAATATAAGAAGTATCTACATGAAGTTGAACAATAGTGGAAAATTATTCAGAGTTTGAGAGGCATAAAGGAGAAAAAATACTGATATGAATATCAAGAAAGTACATGCATGTACTTCCTGAATTTCAAATGGAAGCCCTGCTTATACCCTGAGTCTAATGTAATGCCCAATAAAAAATCAAGGATAAGTCCATAAACAAATAATAAGTAATTGATTACATAAATACAATCACATATATGATTGCTATTTTGTGTCAAAGACATTAATTTTCAAACAAATAACACACATTTTTTGCTGCAGTTTGTACACAAATCAGGAACACTTAAAAATATGCTTCCCGATGAATTCAACAATGTTGCATATAAACAGTTTATATTGCAAAATATATCACTAGGTTCTCCTGAATTTTCATGAGTTGTACAACATACATCTCAATTTTTCAATCTCGCTTTTCAATAACGAGACTTCAGTTCTTAATTGCAGATTTTCCTGCTCAAGATACACAACCCGCATGGCGATTGTCTCCTCCTTCATTCTACGGGCTTCACGTGAACGTTTTGCAGATTCGTTATTTTTCTTACGCTTTTCCCAGTAACCCTCTTCCCGACTTCCTTGGGTCATATCATGTGTGCGTTTTTTAGGCGGAACTCCTGAGTCATCTTCATGTCCAGATTTCACTGATCCACTATCACTAGATTCGTTTTTGACGATTTCTCCAGGTGAGAGATTGCTGGACATGTGATGGCTCTGGTTCGAAGAGGAGCCACTTTGACCCTCAGGCGACATGCTAAGGCGACTAGTGGATGGTCCTGGTGATGAAAGGTTTGACATATTAAGGTCACTTCCTTGTGATGACGCTGTTATGGGAGGTGATGTCGCAGTGTGCGAAATGGTGTGAGAAGTTGGATTTACACGTGAAATACCATTTGAGTTTGTAAGAGCATTCTGGTTGCCCATGTGAGCAGGCAAAGGGGCATAATCCTGCTGCTGCCCCATGTTTGTAGGGAGCGTCATGGCATTGTACAATGTCTCCGGGTTGGGTGCGTAATTTGCATATTGCTGAAGACCATGGTAATATGCGTTAGCATCAGTACTGGGCTGTGTTTGGGGACCATTTGCACGATTGGAATGCATGGTTGGAGGATTGTAGGGCTTGTAGTGGTCCGAACGCTGTTGTGGACTCATCATATTGGAATATGGATCCTGCATCTTGGACGTCTTTGTTGATGTATAAGCTGATGATTATAGATGGAGGCCTCAGTATTCTAAACTAATGTAGCATCTGAAAAAGAAAAAAAAAATATTACTATCAAAATAATACCTAAGTGAATGGAGTCATGGACTATTTCTATAGAAACTATAGATCTGCTTTTTCATCTTACTGTTATTGACTGTCACTATAAATTACTAATGTGCTAGTAGTTTTATTGGATCTTGCATTATGAACATACTTAGTTTGTAATAGCCACAGTAATTAACTGTATAGGTTGCTAATGTTAAGAATTAACCCAGCATTAAAAATTCTATATCAAACATCTGTTCATTGCCAGTTTCAATTTAGGAAAAAAGGGGGCATGCTACTTTTGTTTATGTGTAAAAGAACCACCTTTCTTACCATTATTTATTAGCCCCCCCCCCCCCCCCCCCCCCCTGTTTTTTGAAAAATATATAGAGGTATTGTAATATGATAAATTTTAATGAACCTCAAATATGTGTTTATTTATTTCACACTGAACCAATTGATAGCTTAATAAAAATATCAATTTAAAGTCAACTAGCTACTGGAATATAGTCAGTTTAAGAATCATAACATTGACCTAAGTTAACCCTGAGAAAATAAACCAATTATGTTCACATCATTACATAAAGTTACCCAGAAGTAAACATTGGATGTAAAATGATGTCATTGCAGGTACATTGTGTAATATGACATCATCAGCATACTATGACATCATTTCATGCAGTGAATCTATTTTGGGTAACATGACATCACCAAATACACAAATTTTAGTAATGTAATATGACATCATTAGGGGTGCATAAGGTCAGGGGTTTTAGGGTCACAGACAAATTGTGTAACATGTGAAAATTTTCTCAGCTGATAGTGCAGTTTTCTTATTATGTAATATTTATTTTCGCAGTGCAGTTTTCTTATTATGTAATATTTATTTTCGCAGCTGATCAGACAGTTGCTAATTATGTAATAATTTGTAAGAAACATTTGACCCAAGAAAAGAAGTGTTGTGTATTAAAAATCACCACAATTTTATGAGGGAAACTATTTTAAGAGATTTTTTTCTGAAATAAAAATTGTGGTAAAATATATGTTCATATTTGTTTTCTAAAAAAAATAATAATTATATAAATACAAGCATTAAGTATTGCTCAACTGAATTATTATTGAAGTATACATTATTTATAGTTTTTATTCGGTATTCTTATTATTCATTTTGTTACTTTTCACATATTTATAATTTATATTAATAATTACTGATTTTGCCAATATTTAACTCAATACTTTATCATGATTATTTTGAGTTAAATATTGATTTTAATCTCTTTAAATGAAAAAGAGATGTGAGGCAAAAAAAAATTGTTTTAATAAATGTGTTGTAAATTAATATGTTTATGCCCATTATTTTTGTTACTAAGATAAAAGTATCATGTGTTTGTTATTTTATACTTATTTTAATTTTTATATATTATCCATGAAAGGGAATGAATTAAAAGAAAGGGCAAATTCAAGAATATAAATATTTTAAAACATTGTTTATTTATTGTTTTTATATAAAAAAAATATATATTTATTGAATTAAGCAGCATCAAGTAAAGTCATAAATTAAATGATACCAATCTTAATGGTCTAATAATTTTCCTAGTTGACTTTCACTTGCCAATGCTTTTATATGGTATTCCAATAAAAGTGACAGTGTCCCTTAAGGTGTGGGAAGAGGTCATTTTCACCTCTGACACCAGCTATTGTCATGGTGACATAATCATGTTTATCTTAACATTCCAATGTAATTAATCTCAGAATAACATCAATTTGATAATCAACCAGCAGTTTCTTACTATATTTTCCTTGTGGGCATATTTTTTGTCCATTTGCAAGGATATGGTTTTAAATGAATTTAAGGTTGTTTTTAAAGCAACATAGACAAGAAAAACATGTATTGAAAGGGCAATCTATGCTGTGAACAACTGTTGTTTTAAACTGAATAGAAAGGCATTTAGCATGCGTTTCCGAACAAGCTGGAAAATCAAAGTATTATAAACTGTTAAAAGAAAGTTGAAACTCTCAAAGCATATGAGATAACATGTCATAAATCTAGCTAAAAAAATAAGTGTTCAGAGATACATTTTTTATTTGTATTGTTTATATTTCTTGAGTCTTCCAAAGTCATTTCATTGTCAAAAAGACTCGTTGAAGGCCATTTAGGTGGACTTGTCATAAATCTTAAGAGATTGACCAAAACAAATAGTTATGGACTCACACTTACTCAGGAAACTTTGGCCAAATTCCCCATTTCTCAATAGCACAATAATATACATGTATATTGTATTATTTGCTTAGCATAACAAGCAATCTAACATGATTTACAGATTTGTAATAGTACAAACTATTTATAATTTGAGTAGGTGGTCAAAGCTGACCTAGAATCTGACAGAAAAACAACATCTGGCAAACTGCCCATCTCTCTTGTTTACATGCATCTGTTCTATTTGCAGACTAATTGTAATAATGATAAAAGTGCATATCACACCATATTTACCTTAAGATATTGAACACTGCTATGTCTCCATCTTTAAAACCTGGATGCTGAATAATATTATCCAAAACTGCCTGTATTTTGTATAAAATTACACCATGAGGTAATTAAAACTTTATCTCTGTAAAGTTATGGTCAGTTATAGCCAGCAGTTATTTACACATAAGAATGACCAATAGTTACTTGATAGGCTGTCAATCTTGCACAAGCCTATTCAACCTGCAGTAAACCAATGGTTTTCAATTATTCTGACCCTGTGACCTTACATGAAATTACCTAGGGAGGGTCATGTGACCAGTGTTATCCAATCTTATGCAAGGTTACATAATAACTGTAGAGTGTGGCTATTGACTAATGGCTATCTACTTTCCTATGGTAAATACCTCCAGGCCATGAAGATAATGTATTGATACCAGGGTTTGGGGGTAAAAATATCTGCACATTGTTGTTATTGTTGGTTTCTATACATGTTTGTGCATTTCCCAGGACTGTATAAACCAGAACGTTTTATCCAATGTGTTTGGAATTACTAAACTTATATAGATTAAGTCTTTTAAGAATTGAAAATAGATGTTCAAGTTTTAGAAATATGATGAATTTCACAAAAAATCAAGAAGTTTAAAAGAATATTATTTTTTGGAAATCTGTCATTCTTTATTGCATCCATTGGTTGGTTCAAACCTGCGTTTCTCACTCATTCACCATCCATTCAATATAAATTGTGTCAATCAATCATTTGTTTGCTCAAAATTTCATTTTGTCAGTAAATTAAAAAAAAGGTTATCGACCAGTCAAAAATCTTCCCCTCTTTTAGTCATCATTTAATCAATACTGTTATCAGAAAAAAAGAACACTCATGATTATGTTTGAATAAATTCTTATGATTCATTTGGTCACATTACCAAATTAATATATTAGGGCAAACAGTTCCATATTATTTATAACGGTGAAAATTACCAAATGAATTTATTTGGGCAAAAAATAAGTTCTTCCATATGGCCCACAGTATCAAATTTATTCAGAGGGCAAACAGTTACCTATTATTGTACAAAACACTCATATAATTATTGTAGGAATAAATTCACCATATTCATTTAGGCAAACAGTACCAAAGTTATATATATATTAGGGCCATTAGTACCAAATGAATTCATACGGGTTAACAGTACTAAATTAATTTATTATGGCATTTTTACAGAAGTGTGATATTTTTAACCAATTCATTCAAAGGGAGAAATTAGTATGAAATTCATCTGTAGGAAAAATAAAATAATTCACAATATTTCTCACATTTATAAATAAACCTTTTAATATAACTTTTATTTAAAAAAAGTGCAAATGATCTTGAAACCTTATAATTAAAGAGAATGTTTATTGTTAGGCTATGATTAGTAGAGGATATCAACTAAATCACCTCTTATACTTCATAATCAGATTTCTTTGACATTAAGATTCAAAATAATTCTCAATAGCGGAAATGCTCTCTTTCAAATATTTGTCAATGTTATGTAACGGAGATTGTGGATTTAAGAGTTGCGTCCTTACTTGACTTTCACTATGCAACAGTGCATATTGCCAATAATGTGCACCACCATTTTGAACAAATGCAAATAAGGTAATGACTGACATTCCTGTTGTCAAGAGTTTCGAAGATCACTATAGTGTCAATGGACAGACTCCTTAAAATTGAACTCTGTTTAGGGTTTTAGCTGAATTGAAGGGTGCTGTAATGCAATATTATTTGTTTTATTTAAAACTTTAAATACCATTATAAATACATACAGACTTAATTGACATATTTGACAGTTGACTCCTAAAATTACTGCAATTAATCACAGTACCTAACTAACTTTTCTGTTAAATTCATAATGTTCAAATGCTTTGATCGCAGCAAGATATAATGTTTAACCTTTTCCCCCTTTAGCACCCTGTCCCTTTTTGAAGCACCATGTCCGTAATGTATTTATATTTTTATTCAGTCAGATATTAACCTGCCCCTTTTCTTATATTATATTATTGTTTTTTGTTAATTGCCACATGCATGAACATTCAGATAAAATATGTCAACAGGATAATTCATTTGTAATATTATATTTATAATAATTTGATTCATTGATTAAAGTAGAGCGGTTTTACATCACCAGATTGTAATGTTATGTCGGAAGTAAAAGTACTGAAATAACTCAAATTATCTATTGTTGAAATAGTATACTTACTGATAAGTCAAAGTTTAAAAATTATACACTGACCAATGACTTCCATGACTTTAACTTTCATATAGTAACAGTTATAGTACATTATAAGTTACATAAAATAACTGGAGTATCTAAACTGCGTAGTTTAGTTGCATAATTCATTTTTGCAGCAATGTTATTTATCTTACTTGTTGATCTTTGAGTTGATAAAGTAAACTTGACCACTGACCATGGTTATCAGAGCACTTTGACCTGTTGTAGTGGACTTGATAGTTTTCATAATATATAATTTTGCCAAAAAAGAAACCCATTAAACCCAATAGCCATGTTATTTCATGCATGGTTTGTCCTGTGTAAATTACGGCAAGTAATAATTCACTTTCAATTTCTTTGAAAAATCAACCGACAAAATAATAATTTCAGTGTAAGTTTAATTATTCAACTTTATTAATATAATGGATCTTTTCAAACTGAAATTTATGAAATCAATTCTATAGCTTAATTTTACCGTTTCTACATACAACTCTTTTTTTCCTTTAACAATATTATAAGCTTATGGTCTTATTTTTTGGAGCAGATTGACATGCTTATACCTATATTAAAGTTGTAATGTTGATCATCATGTTAAATACCCGGTATATATCGGTTAAGCAAACAGAACGAAGGTAATATAAGCACGGAGATTTCCTGAATGGACGAAAGTTGTAAATTTGACCTTCTGTGAAATATTTGCTTGATCATACATTGACCCATGCATTCTTAAATCTTAAATTGGTTGACAGACTTTCAAGGTCTTAATCGCTTGTCAAATACCCACCACAATTCATTAATTGTCAGTAAACTGTTAATTCGCAATATAAATATTGGCAACCAAGTTTATCTCAAAAACGTCAGCGATGTTTTTTAAACTTCAAGATGGGTACGATTTTCAGATTTTGTTGTAACTCGATCAGCTATATAAAAAATTCCAATTGTCAGTTTTTAATAATCTTATAAATAGGTTATCGAAAAATACCAGTTATTACGACCTCCTTTATAAATATAACAATGCCAAAGCTGACTTGTGTTGAAGAAAAGCTATTATTATTGTATTGTAAATGTACTAATCCGGGATTAAACCCAGGGAAGAATTTGTCAGGTTTATGACATTTATATTTAACTAGGCTGCAGTTTCTGGCATTTTGGAGTCCACTCCCAAACAAAGTTTTGTCATTCATTCTGAACTCAATAAAATGACAAATAGATTAACCATTGAAAAACATTTAATAAAAGTACAAGTGTGGTTGATTACATTCAAATTATTCCATTCAGAATTTTTTTTAGAAGTTTTCAGATCTGTTTTTAAAAAAGAATTATAGTAAAATCGAAATAAGATTTTTTATTATATAAAAAGAGTAGTTCAATTTGAAATCATAAGTTAGTACATATCAGAACCACCCTGAATATTTATATTTTCAAATCTGAGCTTATACAGCATAGATAGCGTTCATCTGATGACTTTAAGCCAAAAAGAAGCCTCGCTTTTAGAATCACATTCATATCTGTTACAATGGTAGAAACCATTATGCTTGTGTTGATTATGTGAAGCAACATTGAAGGCTGGCTTGAAAGGTTGAACAAGTAAGGTTAACGAGAAGTAGACGCCTATATACAGACTTGTAAGCTATAAACTGCTACACAGCCTTGCACTTGAATAAGTAGTAGACGCCTATATACAGACTTGTAAGCTATAAACTGCTACACAGCCTTGCACTTGAATAAGTAGTAGACGCCTATATACAGACTTGTAAGCTATAAACTGCTACACAGCCTTGCACTTGAACAAGTAGTAGACGCCTATATACAGACTTGTAAGCTATAAACTGCTACACAGCCTTGCACTTGAGCAAGTAGTAGACGCCTGTATACAGACTTGTAAGCTATAAACTGCTACACGGCCTTGCACTTGAGCAAGTAGTAGACGCCTATATACAGACTTGTAAGCTATAAACTGCTACACGGCCTTGCACTTGAACAAGTAGTAGACGCCTATATACAGACTTGTAAGCTATAAACTGCTACACGGCCTTGCACTTGAACAAGTAGTAGACGCCTATATACAGACTTGTAAGCTATAAACTGCTACACGGCCTTGCACTTGAACAAGTAGTAGACGCCTATATACAGACTTGTAAGCTATAAACTGCTACACGGCCTTGCACTTGAACAAGTAGTAGACGCCTATATACAGACTTGTAAGCTATAAACTGCTACACAGCCTTGCACTTGAACAAGTAGTAGACGCCTATATACAGACTTGTAAGCTATAAACTGCTACACAGCCTTGCACTTGAACAAGTAGTAGACGCCTATATACAGACTTAAGCTATAAACTGCTACACAGCCTTGCACTTGAACAAGTAGTAGACGCCTATATACAGACTTAAGCTATAAACTGCTTCACAGCCTTGCACTTGAACAAGTAGTAGACGCCTATATACAGACTTAAGCTATAAACTGCTACACGGCCTTGCACTTGAACAAGTAGTAGACGCCTATATACAGACTTGTAAGCTATAAACTGCTACACGGCCTTGCACTTGAACAAGTAGTAGACGCCTATATACAGACTTGTAAGCTATAAACTGCTACACAGCCTTGCACTTGAACAAGAAGTAGACGCCTATATACAGACTTGTAAGCTATAAACTGCTACACAGCCTTGCACTTGAACAAGTAGTAGACGCCTATATACAGACTTAAGCTATAAACTGCTACACAGCCTTGCACTTGAACAAGTAGTAGACGCCTATATACAGACTTAAGCTATAAACTGCTACACAGCCTTGCACTTGAACAAGTAGTAGACGCCTATATACAGACTTAAGCTATAAACTGCTACACAGCCTTGCACTTGAATAAGTAAAGAGAAGAAGAAGTAGACGCCTATATACAAAGCTTTGTACCACTAAACAGCGGTGCACTAAAACAAGTACGGAGAAAAAGAAATGAAACCCGTTATTCAAAGCTTTAACTCGCTCTGTTTATTTTTTAGACGCTACGCCAGCCGTTGAGCCTCAAATATGGCTGTCCCTCGTCAAGTACGTGGATGCTGGCCATTAATTCGCTACTCAGGGTTCTCGAGTCGGGACTGCCTGTTGCACGTAAAAATGGTAATGGCCTTTTTTTGTCTGTTGAAATGAAAGTTTGTAATCACTCAAAAACAGATTTTGTAGAATTCTATGCTCTATCAGATTGTCAAATAGTCATTTCTGAACCTTTCACAAGTAGAATATTGAATGGTTCAAGAAGAGGTTGCCTTTTTTGGCATATTAAAAAGAAATATTGTAATAACAAAATAAATATATATATATGTGGAGTATGACAAAATTGTTTTGATTTGTCAAGGGAGGTAAGTCTGTACAGTCTTTACTGCTGTCATGTAACCATTTCAAAAATTGTCTCCCTTGGAAATAAATCTTCACATTTTTACCAAATTGTTTTATTTTCCAGAGGCGATGTTTACATCAATGTGGGCAGAGCTGGCAACCACATTAGAGGAATTCTTGTTTTCGAAGAAGTAAGGATTTAATAATTTTGGAAGTAAAGATTCTTAGAACTTGATCAGTATAGGAAGAATTGTAGACTAAGTGATTCTTGAAAATATGTTAAAACAGGTTCTAGGGGACAATGATAGTGGTGCAATTAAAATTACCATCACTGAACAGCCTGTATCAAATCATAACGGCTAGTAATTCCATATCCATACTGAGGTTAGAAGTTTTTATTTTTTGCTAACCATATTTTTGTAATTTATGTGTAATTTATGTGTTAAAGCGTGTGCACAGGATGATGGAAAATCAAACTACACAAAGCTGCAGTCTGATAATTTTATTTTGGTATTTTGCTTTCAAATTTACTGATTTTTCCATTATTTTTTTGTGCCAGTTTACTGTATAATTAAATCAAAGTGAACATTTTTTATATTTTAACATTAATGGGAAAAATCGTCGCCCTGTAATTTGAATTTGTAGGATTGATTCCCATGGCAGTTCCAGAAATGTTAAAAATGTTACTGAAAATGCTTACCAATATTGCAATCAGATGACAATTAATTTATTAGACTCTTTTCAAGCATTGTTGAGCTCAAAGGGATGGTAAAAAAAGTTGGTATTTCTGAGTTAAAAACAAAATAAAAATCAGATCAACTTATTGGAGAAACCAAACAAAAAGAAATGATTCATAAAAAACTCATCCGATGTTTGTATTATTTATCTGATTTATATTTTGTGAAAATGGAAATGCTTCCATTAGGAGAGACATTCAGTTTTATTTACATTTATAAAACATTTTTTTCAGCCCAACGCCAGCCAATCTGTCTATTGAGGATTTCCAGCGAGATGAGGCTTTGGATTGTAAGGTAAGAGACAAAAGTCTACACATTTATTTTATGTTTTAATGGAATTGAATCAACCGTTTCTCTAATGTTTGAACTGTTGAATGTTGGCGTCTAATGATGCCTGCAGTGTTTATCTTAATGAGCAGTTTCTTTGCCCGAAAGTTTGAAAAATTACCAATGTTACCAACTTACAAGCCCAAAAGAGTCTCTTGTCTCGGCTATAGGGTACACAGTTAAGGGAATTTCAAATTTACACGAAAAATACTCATTCTAATCTTTTATTGAATATATCTTAATCAGCACAGGAAACACATTTATTCATTATCTGGATTTTAGTGACGGCGTATTGGGAAAAGAAATTATCTCATATCTTCTCTATCTTTGTTACGGGTATTCTTTGCACAAGGTTGCTCATTTTGTTTTCTTAATCAGTCTTTTGACAGTCTGGATGGGAATTTTGTTGTTTGCTGAATTTCAGCCCCAAAAGTCACTTAAAAGACAGCTCTGGTCCTAGATGTATATTAGTCATTGGTCGCAAATAGAGGATCTAAATCAAAGACTATTTGTTATTTGTTACAGGTAGTGCATATGTTGCGGGATGACATCCTACCATTTGCCTCTACGGTACCACCAGAGTTCACAGAGAAAGTTATGTCCATCCTCAACCGAGGCTCCATACATTCCACATCATCTGACTCCTTCATTGGTGAGTCTCCTTAGATTTTCCTCCTTCCATTTTTAAACACTTGTTTGGTTGTCTGGTTAGCACAGTAGTAATACTCACTTCTCTCTAAGGCGACATGGGTTCGATTCCAGGCCTGGGAGCAAGTGAGTTTGGTTGGTGGTCACCAAGCCAGACAAATAGGTTTTCTCCGGGTTGTCTGGTTCCCCCCACACAATATCGTGGGAAGGAGAGTGACTTAGTATAAGTTCATATAACTTTCCTCACAATCGTTGTAAAACAAATTTAAAGTTTAAACTATATATTTGTTCAAAGTTTCTAAAATAGCTGCAAGAAATCAAATCGGCCAGAAAATTTGCTGATGTAATTTGTTTTTGATTCAATTAATCAAAACCATCAACTCTTTATGACTTATTTCACTGAAATGGCTGTGAGGAAATCTCAAAATGGAAAGTCTCATTCTAGTTGTTTGTTTTGATGGAAAAAAAGATAAGTTGTATTATGAAACTATTTAGTTAATCCAATTTCCTTTCAGACACAGACTCTAGTCGCAAGCTACGGGAGGAATTCGCAAAGACGTGCTTCGAGACACTGCTGCAGTTTTCATACATGAACCGATCGAAAGCGGAAGACACCTCCATAACAAAGCTCGCTGTGATATCGCTGCTCCAACGCTGTCAAGATGTCGTCAAGAAATATGCAGAGGATGAGAGACTCAGCGGGAAATGTCCTCTACCTAGGTAATTTTGACTGTTCCATTTATGCTTATTTTTATTATAATCACAAGTTAAGTGCTCTTTGAAGCTTTGATTTTATATGAACAATCTGGTATGATATTTATTTTGCTCTCGAGATAAGAGGATAAAGATGATATGTAGACCATGTTAATAACAATTTTTTTTTCCGGAGTTTTCTATCCACTGATTATAAAATTATTATATTGATTATTATTATTCATTATTACCGGTATTATTATTATTATTATTAATATTATTATCATTATTAATGTTAGGTAAAGTGTTACAACCTGTATAAGATGTTAGACTTATGTCTGTTATCATGTACAATTGAACAATTGCTACAACTTTGTCTCCTGCTTTAGGCCCAGGCTAGCAGAGATGGCGTCAGTTCTGAAGGCAGTGACCACACTGATTGCATCTCTGAAAAAGGCACCCCAGGCTAATGGTATGTTGATTATGACAGTTCAAATGAAGTGTAATATTCTTATAGAGAGAAGAAATAGTAATACAAATTAGGAATTGCCTTGGATCTAGCAATGTTTAGTATGAAATATATGATTCAAACAGTTAAAAAGTTTAAAATTGTACTTTCACATTTTTGTAAGCGCTTCTGTTTTTGAGGAAGAACTATTGAGTTATTGTTGTAGCCTTTGTGTCGTGCGCATTCGGGTTGTATTTCAAGCCTTAAAAAAAGGCCAGCATTGAACAATGTTCGAGGTATAGACATAAAAGATGGCAGATAACTCTGGATAAAATAAGTATTGATTTATGCCCCTTGACATACTGAGAAAAACTGATAAGCATTGCAATGCTCTTGTTCTTATTCATAATCCTTTTTATTTTTTTTCAGTTGAAGTCGGGGTTTGGCAGCATGTAATATCCCTCTACCCTCATCTAGTGGACTGTACCACCTCACCCTCTCCTAGCGTTTGCAAGGCTCTCAGAGATGCCCTCGCTGAGTACAAAGATCTGCTTGCCCCACCCGCTGTAATGATGCAGAATGGGAGATAACTCTTTTCTTGGCCGAAGTGAAAACTTATGCCATATGCTGGCACAGCCTGTGTTATGGACTTTGGAATTGAATTACTGACAGTGATTAAGAGTTATGGTTCTTTGCATTGAATTGCTGTAAATGATTGAAGAGTTATGGATCCTGGAATTGAATTACTGTTATGAATTTAGAGTTTATGTTCTTTGAAAATCTTGTGTGACCTGCCTAAGTGCTGTGGAATTGTAAATAGCTCCAGACATGGAACCAAATAATAGTTTTTGAAGGGTTATTGTTCTTAGATAAGAATAGCTGTTGGAAATTAATTAACAAGGGTTTAGGATGCTTCAAATAGAAGATAAATCTTCTCCTGTTTTGTCACAGTGCCAGAAATGGGGGAAATATTGTATTGTGGTAAGATAACTCATGTTTTATATGGGTTAAGCATGATTGTAGTTTATAAGTGGAGCTGGTTTCAATATTTTGTATATAAAGTTAATTTAAAAAGCTTTCATTCATTAAAAGAAGATATACTGACTGTTCAAAACAAGTGCTTTTTAGTGAAAAATGATGTAGTGCTTAGAAAACAAGGCTGGCATTCTAGTTAGTCGGGTTAGTGCAAGTTTGACAGAAAAAATGTTTTTGTCATAAGCATGGTTTAGCATTTTAGGACTATTTGTGTTGTTGTACATATAGCATACATTTGTTATAAAAGTGGACATGTAAATGTTTATATGGTACAAGATCTGCCAATGTTTTGTAAATAATTTCTGGTAATATTAATGTATCATTTTCACTGGTCATTTTGTTGATGTTCTGTAAAGTTTATTCAAAAGTTTATGGTTGTATTAATATACTAGGTAATTATAATTAAATGTGTAGTTTCTCTCAGTCTTCATTAGAAAGATCTCGTCCTAAATACGGCAAATATTGCAGTTTTGAATGTAGAAGTAGACCTTATACTTGAATTGATCCAAATGATTTTTTCAAAGGACAAAATCAGTATTTAATTTATGGAAAAAAATGAATAACATATATGAATATCTTATTAATGTTTCCTTTTATATTTGATGTAATATGAAAATCTATTGAATAACATATCCGAATAATTCCTTATTAATGTTTCTTTTTTATATCTGCTAATTTCTTCATGATTAAATAATGTGTTTAACACAGAACAGTAACTTTACTTACATGTATAAAAATGTCCTACACAATTGTATTACATTACAAAATATAGACTTCAGTATTTACGAAAATAGTCATAGATAACATCGTGATTGTCAACGGGGGCTAACAATTGTTGAAGATAATATAGTACAATGTAGGCTACACACTGTCTTAAAGGTCTTAAAGGTCAAATGCAAGTAGCGTAATCATTAACACCAAACCAGTAAGGCAGATCAACATCTTATCAGAGGTCAGACAGCAAAGTCACATGTCACATGTACTTCACTTATTTAATCATTGACACAATCATACAAACACCATGAGAAACAAAATCCAAATTTCATAACATAATTTATCAATTGCTCTTTTCAAAATACAACTGTCATGTAAAGACTCTATTTGATGTGCTAAATTGCTTCATTCAGAGCTTGTTTATCCAAAACTTTGCCTTTCAGATTTTTGGTTTTTCATAAAGCAGCCAACTTATCAACTCACAATTGTATAATCTCCTTTTACAAATTTTCAATTTGACAATTTGTATAATTCCTGTTTCAAAACTAACAACATTACATCTATAAGTCTGTTCAAGTAAGAAGTTGTTTGATTTTCAAGTAAAGTTTTCAACTCATTTTATATTTGACAGAAATTTTTGAATGCTGGAGCTTTTGTCTTATGCTTGTTGATAAGGGTGCTTTAAAGGTACAAAACAAAAAAATCTTATGATTTATGTACAGATAAAATGATATTAATAGCAATGTGGCCACAAATTCTCCATTTAAAAGAAGGGCCAAAATGAGGCTAATATTTATTATCTGTAAACATATCATGTTTATTTCTGTTTTGATCATTCAACTCTAATGAGTTAAGCATAATAATACATTAAAGTTAATACATTTCCTTTGTGCATCTTTCCAGTATTTCTTGTACCTTTATGTCAAGTACTCTGCCAAAAGAGCAATATTTGACCCCTTATACACGTTTGCTCCAAATTATGTGTAAGCTAAATACTATTTCAGATAATGTCAATTGATACTTTTTTTCTGAATTTCAAAGTATTAGTTCATATTTGAACTCCAATTAGCAGAAGTGGCTCTTACAATAGTAAATTATTAAATGATCAGTTTTCAGCATCATATAAAAGATTTGTTCATAAATAATAAGCATGAACTACCTTACACTATGTTTTATTATGGACTTGAAAAAACATGATACAAAATAGGTGCTGTCTTTCTAATGTTTGCCACAGGAATCTATGATGTCATAATCCTGCTGATATCACGTCTACTGTATGTCTTATTCTGCTTGACACAGTTCAAATCTGTTGACGTACAATACCATGAATTCTTAAACTTTGTATTTTCATATTTGATTCAGTCAATTCATATTGATGCAATTACTGAACATCTGTACCACTTAAATGTTGACTTGTATTTATTATGTCTCCCCCTCTCTGGGGGAGACATATTGTTTTTGCCCTGTCCGTCAGTCCGGTAGTCCGTCAGTCCGTCCGTACGTCACACTTCGTTTCCGATCGATAACTGGAAAACCGCATGACCTAGGATCACCAAACTTGGTAGGGAGGTTGGTCGTGAGGTGTAGAGGATCCCTATTGTTTTTGGGGTCACTAGGTCAAAGGTCAAGGCGACCCCCAATATAAAAAACATTTCTGCTCAAAATCTTGAGAACGGTTTGACCTAGGTTCACCAAACTTGGTAGGGAGGTTGGTCATGAGGTGTAGAAGATCCCTATTGTTTTTGGGGTCACTAGGTCAAAGGTCAAGGTCGCGGCGACCCCCAATGTAAAAAACATTTCCGCTCAATATCTTGACAATGGTTTGACCTAGGTTCACCAAACTTGGTAGGGAGGTTGGTCGTGAGGTGTAGAGGATCCCTATTGTTTTTGGGGTCACTAGGTCAAAGGTCAAGGTCGCGGCGACCCCCAATATAAAAAACATTTCTGCTCAAAATCTTGAGAACGGTTTGACCTAGGTTCACCAAACTTGGTAGGGAGGTTGGTCATGAGGTGTAGAAGATCCCTATTGTTTTTGGGGTCACTAGGTCAAAGGTCAAGGTCGCGGCGACCCCCAATGTAAAAAACATTTCCGCTCAATATCTTGACAATGGTTTGACCTAGGTTCACCAAACTTGGTAGGGAGGTTGGTCATGAGGTGTAGAAGATCCCTATTGTTTTTGGGGTCACTAGGTCAAAGGTCAAGGTCGCGGCGACCCCCAATGTAAAAAACATTTCCGCTCAATATCTTGAGAATGGTTTGACCTAGGTTCACCAAACTTGGTAGGGAGGTTGGTCGTGAGGTGTAGAGGATCCCTATTGTTTTTGGGGTCACTAGGTCAAAGGTCAAGGTCGCGGCGACCCCCAATATAAAAAACATTTCTGCTCAAAATCTTGAGAACGGTTTGACCTAGGTTCACCAAACTTGGTAGGGAGGTTGGTCATGAGGTGTAGAAGATCCCTATTGTTTTTGTGGTCACTAGGTCAAAGGTCAAGGTCGCGGCGACCCCCAATGTAAAAAACATTTCCGCTCAATATCTTGAGAATGGTTTGACCTAGGTTCACCAAACTTGGTAGGGAGGTTGATCATGAGGTTTAGAAAACTCCTATATTTTGGGGGGTCACAAGGTCAAAGGTCAACGTCGCTGTGACCTCTAATGTCAAAAAATATTTCCGTGCAATATCAGGAGAATGCTTTGATCTAGGTTCACCAAACTTTGAAGTGAGGTTGGTCATGATGTCTAGTTGATTTTGCGATCAGTTGGTCAAAGGTCAAGGTCACTGACCTTGAGGTGAAGAACCGGTTTCTGCTCAATAACTCAAGAACGTTTACACCCAGGAACTTCATACTTGGTATGCCAGTTAGTCATGACTAGTTGATGGCCCCTATTGATTTTGGGATCCATCATTGATTATTTCTCACCTACGACCACACAATGGGGGAGACATGCGCTTTTTCAAAAAAGCAATCTCTAGTTTCATTTTATGTTACTTATGTAAAGTAATTCGATTATAATAATAAAAAATAATAAATAAAATAATGTACAATGTAAGTTGATATTTTATTTTTTGTTATCAAACCAATTTTCAATGAGCGTGACACAGTTGTCACATATTCTTGCAAATTAATTTAGTATTGGTAGATTGGTGGAATGGTGGGCATAAACACTTGAGAACGGTTTGACTTAGGACCAGTGGTAGGCTGCAATTGACCCTTAGAGTGTCAGTAGGTCTAAAGTCAGGGTCATGGTCAGCAGTTTTACAAAACTTGGGCTATGTATACAAAACCTATCTATGACTCTGCAACTCTACTAGAAGGTTGCACTTGACAAGTAGATCTCCCCATTTTATGGCTCAGTACGTCAAAGGTCACAGTCCGGTCTTATTAACAATTTGTCTTCAACAATAACTTAAGATCTAAGATGTAAGAAAATGAAACTTATGGGGAAGGTTGACCTTGACCAGTAGATGACCATATTAGTTTTGGGGGTCAGTAGGAGGTCAAGGTCAACAGTATATGTCCCCTATTGTATTTTTGTCAGTAGGTCAACAGTCTTTTAAACACTTACTTTGCACAACTACTTAATCTGGTTTGACCTAGGACCATGCTATTTTGCAACTCCATTGGTAGGTATCCCTTGACCAGTATATGACCCCTACAGTATTTTGGGGGTCAATAGGTTAATGATCAAGGTCACAGCCAAAAGTTTTTGGAAAATTTAACTTGAGGACTATTTGACCTAGGATCATGAAACTTTACTAGTAGGTTGCCCTTAGTTGGCCCCTAATGTTTTTTTTGGTCAGTCAAAGGTTAAGATTACAGTTATGAAATATTTGTGAAAGTATTTCTTGGCAGTATCTGGTAAATGGTATGATGTAGGACAATGAATTAATGAAATAATTTGCACTACACTGGTAAATGACTCATAAATTGAAACCAATAGTGTGTAGATAAAGGTCCTTAGTTTTCGGAAATGGTTCTGCATTGAGAGCATTTCGAAGCAATTTACTCTTTCTATAAATACCTATTTTCAATATCGCACATATTTTTGACATTTTTGGTGCTCATCCTTAGGGTGCATAAAAATTATAATGTTTGTAAAACATCTTTTGTTTATTGTGCATTTGCCCAACCAAAAATGAGCAAATATAAACTTGCCTCTTTATATGTCCTTGTGTCTCAGTCAAATAGACAGACTTTCTCCTGTGTCCAATAAATACAATAGTAATCTATGGAAAGCCTTTATTTGTAAAGTATCACATTATTTAGTTATCACAGACAATTAATTATGAACATCAGCAAATAACATACTGGTACATTCAACAAGTCATGGCACATGTGTATTTTAAAACATGATCGAAAAACAGGAAACATGCTGTACAAGCCTTACAAGATTTGAGTTTCTAAATGACATTCTATTTCCAGGCGAACACAACCGTAACACAATACAATTAAACAAAATTTGTACCTTGTAATAGTTCATTCCAATACCTGATACATGTATATCTAGCTGGAGTAATTTAGTAAGAAGATAATAATTTATAATAGTAAAACATTCAGATTGGGTAAAAGTTTCTGCACTGAGTCGCGATGCGCGAGATATGAATCATTACAATCATGCAGGTTGGTCATAGTTATTTTTTTGCATCATTCTGTGAGGCTTATCATGCAATAAGTCAGCTGTGTATATTGATAGTTTGTTATAATTTATCTACACGGTACTTATTGCACGATGGTATATCTGCCTATTGTCCTATCGTTCTTAAATGAAAAATTAACAAGAAAATGAAACTAAAGAAAATGTTCGCCAGTATGGTACTAGTAACAAACACAAAACATGTATCATACATCATGTAATCACATATATATATGCAAGGAACATTGAAACTAAGGCATTCAAAGTTACATGGCTCAAATAATGTTTAAAAATGACGAAAAGACAAAAATTGAATGAAGTTTAAAATCACCTGATCTATTGTCTTCACATGGGAAGATGGTTTTTATTTCTGAAATGACCGTATTAATGATCCTCAATAGTCATAATTTATTAACTAAGTTGAACATTTTCCAAGATGACCTCTGCAGTCATCCCTCTGTGGTCATCAATTGTCATCTCTGGTCAGTTTCACCTGCTGACCATCTGGGGTGTTCACCCATCGTCGTTCATTTGTCCGTGTGTTGTACTCGTATAGTCTCCCAGAAACTGAAATTTTTATTTATTAATTAGAGGGGGTCCGTATATCATAGGAAAAAATTAAGCTTTATAATTGTACATATATTTTTTACCGTTGAACCTCGACAAGATCTTACAAGTTGATGCAAAATTGAATACAGATTTTGGTCAGGTGACTCTCCGCAGTACTTTACAATGCAACTCTGGGTACATTAGCAATGCAATATGTAATTGGAAAATTGTAGCGAAATAGTTAGACACACAGGACACACTATAGTTAGATGGCATGAATTAAAATCTAAATGATTAAGAATGGGTTGATTGAGCTTAGCAAACAAGCCCTTTTTTAATCATTTAGATTTTAATTCAGGCCATCTAACTGACTTAGAATACAACCTCATTGGCTGACACATTGCCAACACAAAATCTGATGCCAGGATTGTGTATCCGATGAGTGGCAGTGTGAAGACCTTAAAACACCTGCGAAAGTTGGAATTCTTCATGATTAAGCCTAGTACTTAATCACCTATCTGCAATTTTATTGGCTGTATATGTAGGTTGTATTCTAATTATATATGAGCTATAGCATGATGTTTTCCAGACCTTTTTCAGCTATGTTTTATGTTGTTGAAAACATATGCCCGTTGTACGATATTCATGGCATGAACGGTGACGAAATGAGGCCTTAACAGAATTCAAAATTATTTTTGCTCGAGACTGATAAAGCTTAAAATGTTTTCTTTTTGGCTTTTTGCAGCAACAAAATGAATTGTTTTTTAATAGATTTATTTTTCAAAATAAAAGATTGTGCAGATTGTGTCCTGTTTGTTGAAAAGGATATTCTCCAGACTATTTGTGCTGGTGAAAAGGATATTCTCCAGACTATTTGTGCCGGTGAAAAGGATATTCTCCGGACTATTTGTGCTGCTGAAAATGATATTCTCCGGACTATTTGTGTCGTTGAAAAGGATATTCTCCGGACTATTTGTGCAACTGAAAAGGATAATTCTCCGGACAATTTGTGCCACTGAAAAGGATAATTCTCCGGACTATTTGGCCGTTGCAAAAAAATATTCTCCAGACTATTTGTGCCGTTGAAAAGGATATTCTCCAGACTATTTGTGCCGTTGCAAATGATATTTCCAGACTTTTTGTGCCGTTACAAAGGATATTCCACAGGCTATTTGTGCTGTTGAAAAAGGATATTTCCAGAATATTTGTGCCGTTGAAAAAGATATTCGTCAGACTATTTGTGCCTTCGAAAAGGATATCCTTCAGTCTATTTGTGCCGATGAAAAGGATATTTCCTGACTTTTTATGCCGTTGAAAAGGATATTTTCTGACTATTTTTGCTGTTGAAAAGGATATTTCCTGACTATTTGTGTTGTTGAAAAGGATATTTCCTGACTATTTTTTGCCGTTGAAAAGGATATTTCCTGACTTTCTGTACCGTTAAAAAGGATATTCTCCAGGCTATTTGTGCCGTTGAAAAAGGATATTTCCAGAATATTTGTGCCGTTGAAAAAGGATATTTCCAGAATATTTGTGCCGTTGAAAAAGGATATTTCCAGAATATTTGTGCCGTTGAAAAAGGATATTTCCAGAATATTTGTGCCGTTGAAAAAGATATTCTTCAGACTATTTGTGCCTTCGAAAAGGATATTTCCTGACTATTTGTGCTGTTGAAAAGGATATTTCCTGACTATTTGTGTTGATGAAAAGGACATTTCCTGACTATTTGTGCTGTTGAAAAGGACATTTCCTGACTATTTGTGCTGTTGAAAAGGACATTTCCTGACTATTTGTGCTGTTGAAAAGGATATTTCCTGACTATTTGTGCTGTTGAAAAGGACATTTCCTGACTATTTGTGCTGTTGAAAAGGATATTTCCTGACTATTTGTGCTGTTGAAAAGGACATTTCCTGACTATTTGTGCTGTTGAAAAGGATATTTCCTGACTATTTGTGCTGTTGAAAAGGACATTTCCTGACTATTTGTGCTGTTGAAAAGGATATTTCCTGACTATTTGTGCTGTTGAAAAGGATATTTCCTGACTATTTGTGCTGTTGAAAAGGATATTTCCTGACTATTTGTGCTGTTGAAAAGGATATTTCCTGACTATTTGTGCTGTTGAAAAGGACATTTCCTGACTATTTGTGCTGTTGAAAAGGACATTTCCTGACTATTTGTGCTGTTGAAAAGGACATTTCCTGACTATTTGTGCTGTTGAAAAGGACATTTCCTGACTATTTGTGCCGTTGAAAAGGACATTTCCTTACTATTTGTGCTGTTGAAAAGGACATTTCCTGACTATTTGTGCTGTTGAAAAGGACATTTCCTGACTATTTGTGCTGTTGAAAAGGACATTTCCTGACTATTTGTGCTGTTGAAAAGGACATTTCCTGACTATTTGTGCTGTTGAAAAGAATATTCTCCAAACTATTTGTCCATTTAAGAGGATAATTCCTGACTATTTGTGCCTTTGAAAATGATATTCTCCACACTTGTTGTGAAGTTAAGGTGAAATAATCTAGTGAAATATCACAAACAATTTAAAAACTATACGCAACTTTTACATGAACATTTTGCTACGTATAAAATTTCATAATTTTCTTTTTATACACAGTGTATTGCAACTTCTTCTCTATGGATTGATCATTTCTTACCTGGGTCAATTGCACGGCCATCAAACTCCCTATTCATAACAAGGTAGTTGGTATTGTCCCTGGGCATGTTTGGTCCACTCTCGTTTATAGAATCCTGGAACGACTCCATCGGGGATACCTCGGATTTGGGACCCCTTTGGTTAGGCGCAGGGTGTTTTCTTACTGGGGGCAGACGTCGAGGGGGGTAATTTTCCGGTTCTGTGGGTATGGGACTGTCAGATCGAAGCTTTTCAGGTTTTTTAAGTAGGGTTGGTCCTATATTGTCATTGCCCAGCCAAAGGTTGATGTCTTTTACAGGTTCCGTTTCATTCCTATTGTTAATTTGCGTTGGAACCCTCTTTGTCTGCAAATGATATTATGTAATAAATATTCAAATTTTTATCTGAACAAATATGTTTAAGAACTTGACTTGTTTAAGTCATTCTAAAGTAGTTAATCCCAACCGTAATTCTTGTAGGGTTCACCACAATCTTGACCTTACTGATTCCAAAATCAATAGGGCTCATCTACTGACCCTGATGAATGTGCCTAAAATATTGAACAAGTCTTTAAAAAGTAATGGATCTCAAACAAAACATGATGCGGCAGAAGACGACATTGATGATGATGATGATGATGATGATGATGATGATGATGATGATGATGATGATGATGATGACAATGCCATGACCCCCAGGTGACACAATAAAAGGATACACAAAAGTCATGAACACTGGCAACAGGTTTTCTCTCTGCTCTGGTCTTGCATTTTAATGCAAATCAACACTTGACCATTTAAGGGGCATAACTCATCAAAAGTGTTCACCAGTGTTATGTGACTAAATGCTCAATATAAGCATATGGTCATAGATTCAAATCCTACATGTTTGAAAGTTATAGCAGCCATTATACCATCACCAATGATAACACAGAGACCAGGACAATATCTGGACTCAAAACCTATAAATCAATTAAATAAGCATTCAAAATAACACTTTTTAATGAAATTCACTTACAGCACTAGGCATGGGAAGAGATATCACAGCGGGAGTAGGGTGGCTCTTGTCATATCCTTTAAACATGGAGTCATCAGGTTGTGCTGGAAATAGAAGTAATTATTATTCAAGCATTCAATCATTATTATTTATACTTAAACACTTGTTAAAGACTTCTTCACTTAAAATAATATAAACTCTTTTAAACACAATCATGTGGTCAATTTTTACTACATGTTCTGCTCAGTATTACAAAAATATACAGGTATATATAACTTATTACAAACATATAGCACTTTTCTTACCGATGACACACAAACAACACACAAACAACACACAAACAAAAAGGTCTGCCAATTAATACGGATATAATATTACAGTATATTAGGAGGCAGAACACTGAAATGTTGAATATTGAAAGCATGCAGAAAAAGTATGATGGCATGCATTATGGTTGAAAAAGGGTGCACAATTCTCACAAAAGCTAAACTATGAGGACGGAAATACAATGCCAACGCTCTTAGTTATATTTTTAGGTTATTGATAAAAAATAACAAGTGCACTTATATTAAGCCAGAGTTGTGGCTTATGGGTACCAGTACACACGTGCATTTTGCCACAGGTTACATAACAAGTGACTTACTTTAGCAGTTGTTGAGTTAAGGTCAAGTTTAAAAAATGCACAACGTCTGTGCTGATGATGCCACCAACACCAAGGCTATGACAATACCTCAATGTTAACTGTATTGAGTTTAAATTGGATAAAGCTTCCTAGTAGAAACCTTCGGGCAAAATAAGCAATGTTACCCTGCAAAAGTTAAAAAGATATTTAAATCTTACTTTTGTTGTTTTCTCCTAAATCTTCAAGTCAACTATTAATGTTTTTATGATCAAAAGACTGTTTGAAATTAAGAGAGTCTAAAATGAAAGAAATACTGTTTGACATAATTTAGTAACACAAATAATGCTGTATGATTTGATGAATACTCTTTGCCTGCCATTTATATATGTCTCATGAGTGTACTAGCGCATACGAAATCGATATAAAGCAAGATATTCTTCTGCATTTCAAGCAATCGGAAAGAACTTACGATTAAACATTTTCTGTTGATAAAAGGCTGAAATATGTTTCACATAAAATATGAATACATCTTTGATATCAAATATAACAATGAGTTGATTGTTTAGAAATTTATTTTAGTTAACAATGTTGTTAACATCATCATTGTTAACTTTTAAATGTGAACTTATTTGAAAAGTGTTGGTATATGTAGATTAAATAAGCAAAACTGAATCAGTTCTCTCAGAATTTGTGAAAGTCCCTCAGATCACATGATTGTGTATCCATTAAAATTTTAGAGAAATAAAGATTTGGAAATAAACAACAATCCAGTTCACAAGTTGTTAACATTTACAATGTAAACAAGCAGCACAATGTTTTATAAATTAAACATTTTAAAAGTGATGTTCACATGATAGTAGTTTTCATAAATAAGTATATTTAGGTTTTGGCTTAATATGTGTTCCATAGTTTTCCGCTTAGGTCACATATAATACTAACTTTGTTGCATACATGTACTTAAAACATGAGAACATAAAACATTTTTAGGGAAGAGGAGAACAACAACGATTGACTACTCACTGTGCAGGGTATTATTTTTGCTAGCAAACTGGTTTTTGGCCGGCATTCTATCATCATCGTCAGTGACTTGTACACGATTCCTTCGTGGACTGCGAAATAATAATCTTGCTTGAACTCTTTTATGTTAACAAAATCCCATTTAACGTTGAAAATTATTTTTTATATTTATAATAATTTATGACTTTGAACAATTTTTGTATACATTCATTACACAATGATTTGTTCATTATAAATTGATTAAAATACTATTAATCTTTACGCATTAATTAAAAGGTTCTTATTGAATATAATATATTCCGTAAAACGCCTTATGTTACTCTTAACATTATTCTGCTATGCCAAGTCCCTTACTTATTTCATTTTTTTTCATACAAAGTAAAGTGTCTGCTTATTATAGTCACCCCTCTGCATTAAGGTTCAGTATGCTGGACTTATGAGACACCTTGATTAAAGACATCTTTACACCCAATTCCTATTCTATTTATCAAGTGCTTGACAGGAAGGCAGTTATTATTCAACTAGCTGCTGGATCAGAAACCAGCCATATTGCAACAAGCCTCATGTGGAGCTCAAACCCTCAACCTCCATCTCTGTAGGCAGACACCCTAACCACTTATGCAATTGAACAACATTGCCATTTAATCATGAATTAATAGAACATATAACTATATCCCTATAGCAATATCTTAACTCCTCAAAATCCATTTTGCAACAGCAAGCAGGACCTACCTTGGATTTCTTATCTTGTAGAACACTAAAAATGGGATAGTTATAGCCAGTATGATGATAATTCCAACAATGAAGCTAATGGCTATAATTCCATCATTTGTTTTAATCCATGGAGTCGATACCTCCTCATCTGGAACATATTTCTCGATTTTCTGGATGTTGAAGACTGTCCAAGCAGATCCTGAAATATTGTTGCCATTTTGCAAAAATTTTACTAACACAATCTTGCCGAACCCAAAAGCAATGCTCTTGCTCTCATACAAATATCATTCAAACTTTTCTTTATCCTACCTTCTATGAGTATACCATGCAGTAGCTTTACGTTAAAAACATTTCCAACAAGAGCTGTCACAGTATGTGACGAATGCCCCCGAATGTGACATTGACCTATGAACAAGGTCAGTACATGAAACGTTGATCTTGCCTTTACGGGTCAAATACATATAGCAAGTTATTTTAAATTGCCTCTAAACATAAAAAAATACCATCCATACTTGACAACCTACACTGTTATGTCCTTACAAACAGCATTCCATTGTGAATAAACACTAAGTATGACCTTGAACTTAGAGGTAGGGACATGGGTCTTGCATGTGACATGTCGTCTTGGTATGTCGGACACATGTGGCAAGTTATTTTAAAATCTGTCCATACAAGAGAAAGTTACAGCCCGGACACGACAACCTATACTCTATGTCCTTATATATGCAGCATTCCATTGTGAATAAACACCTAAGTGTGACCTTGACCTTAGAGGTAGGGACACAGGTCTTGCATGCGACACATTGTCTTTTTATGTGGAACACATGTGGCAAGTTATTTTAAAATCTGTCCATACAAGGGAGAGTTACAGCCCGGACAGGACAACCTATACTCTATGTCCTTATATATGCAGCATTCCATTGTGAATAAACACCTAAGTGTGACCTTGACCTTAGAGGTAGGGACACAGGTCTTGCATGCGACACGTTGACTTGTTATGTGGAACACATGTGGCAAGTTATTTTAAAATCTGTCCATACAAGGGAAAGTTACAGCCCGGACACGACAACCTATACTCTATGCCCTTATATACAGCACTTCGTTGTGAATAAACACCTAAGTGTGACCTTGACCTTAGAGGTAGGGACACAGGTCTTGCACGCGACACGTCGTCTTGGTTTGTGGAACACATGTGGCAAGTTATTTTAAAATCTGTCCATACAAGGAGAAATTACAGCCTGGACACGACAACCTATACTCTATGTCCTTATATATGCAGCACTCCGTTGTGAATAAACACCTAAGTGTGACCTTGACCTTAGAGGTAGGGACACAGGTATTGCACGCGACACGTCGTCTTGGTATGTGGAACACATGTGGCAAGTTATTTTAAAATCTGTCCATACAAGGAGAAATTACAGCCTGGACACGACAACCTATACTCTATGTCCTTATATATGCAGCATTCCATTGTGAATAAACACTTAAGTGTGACCTTGACCTTAGAGGTAGGGACACAGGTCTTGCACACGACACGTCGTCTTGGTATGTCGGACACATGTGGCAAGTCATTTTAAAATCTGTCCATACAAGAGAAAGTCACAGCCCGGACACGACAACCTATACTCTATGTCTTTATATATGCAGCATTCCATTGTAAATAAACACCTAAGTGTGACCTTGACCTTAGAGGTAGGGACACAGGTCTTGCATGCAACACGTTGTCTTGTTATGTGGAACACATGTGGCAAGTTATTTTAAAATCTATCCATACAAGGGAGAGTTACAGCCCGGACACGAGTTATTGAGCCGGACACACGGACGGACGGAAGTCTGGACTGACGGATGGACGGTGGGATTTTAATATGCCTACCTTCGGGGGCATAAAAATACTGAGCCATTCATTATAAAAGCAATGGTACACCAAGCTAGTTTTGCTCATCAACAACATTACCATTTAAAAGAAATACAGTTGGCTCGAAATCCCAGGGACCGGCAAAAATACTTCAAATTAGTGTTTAGCGGGAAAGCTTACATTCAGTAAAAGAAATTGGTCCTTACCATCTATTTCGAGCCAACGAGAAATCGAGCCAATCGAGTTCAAGCCAACGGGGCTCAATTGTATTATAATAAATAGAAGCCAAGACCACATGTACAAGATATCCGAATACATCTTTTTAGCATACTACAAATCTTACAATCTTTCATACCTTTGATGGCAGTTGCTGGCACCCCACTGCTGTCATAGGCTGCTATATCAAAGGCCTCATCTACTGTCAGAAATCTCTTCACATTGTTTATTTCTGATAGTTCATCTGAAGTGTCATCCTTTACCACATACACATGTACTGTGATCTGTCTGAAAAAGAGTATATGGTACTAACATGAAGAAGGAACCAACAGTGACTTTATACAATTTGTAAAACTGCTAATCAAATATACTTCACCTAGTCTTGTGGAATAAAAGAAAGCATTCTTACAGCGGAAGTTAAGGCACAGTCCTTTATTGTACTTGACTCATTTATGTTAATAAAAAATGTTCATAAATGGACTGTATTAATAAACAGCAAGCAATCTACAAGCATGAGTTACAAAAAAATAAATGACATTCTGTGAAATCAAAACTTAAGTTTTAAATGGTAGAGAAAGCAAATCTAACAAAAGTTTGTTATGCACTTAGTTACCACATTATATTGTCACTTAAAGACATTTTTCACTTAGAATATACAGGTTTATTAGTACACACTTGACCCTCTTACCAGTAAAGATAAGCCATCCAACATTAAGTAACATAGATGTGTAAGATTTACATCAAGATTTGTGCTCTGTTTAATTTATATTGATTCACTTTTAATATTTCTTTTGTCATGGATTACAATTGTGAACGTTACCATAATGACGCTACTATTACCATATGATAAATAAAAGGCTTGCTATAAAAAAAAGTTTACTATGATTATATAGCAATTTATTTACTTTGTTTCATAAATAACATATCATCCATTTAAAAAAGCTCTCAGTGAAAACCTTAAAAATATTCGAACTTCACATTTTGTAGCTTTAAAAGGAAACTTTACCAAAAGAATATTTTTGTATTAATGGTGGACGGATTACCTTATTTTCTGAGTGTTACAAATTTGAATAAAATGCTATAATAGATCCAACATACTCTGTATCCCTCACAGTTATACACCATTTCTTTGCTTGAGATGTGGAATATGTCTGTTGGTACACTGTGGTCAGCTGGCTAAAGAATGTCCCTTCCATACCAAGGAATACAGCCTCACTGATGTCCACCAAAAAGTTGACAATAACTGCTGCTGGATCATAGGTGTCTATTCGAATGGTTGCCCCAGTAACTGATGTCAGAGCAGGGTTACCGAAGTCTGTTGCTTGTGCAAAAACCTTGTATTTTGTATCAGCTGTTGCAGTTGCTATCATTGTGACTGCTCCTGAAATACCAATGGTATGTCCTTAGACATGTGTATACATAGAGGCATACATCAAAGGAAGTGTCAGGGAAAATAATTTCAGCATACCAGAATTCAAATCTTATGTTATATCATAGTAGGTAATGACCAGTTTCACACAATTGGCCACTGATATGTCTAGCGGAGATTAACATACATAAGAACTGCAACCAGCAGAATTGTATCATATCTTAACTATCACTTTTTGGAATTATAACAAATATATAATTCATCAAAAAGAAGCTAAAAGGTTCATATGGACCCTAAAACGTGTCACATTACCAGCCGCATAGTTCTCATTTAAGCCACAGATGTCAAATTTCCTGTTAACATGATAATAACTATAAGATCTATTTGTACTCATTGTGATAAGCAATAATAGGACATACCTGTGGCTGAATTCAGAGCAAACAAGTGAGGGTTGTCATTCAATGTCGTAGAAAAGGAGAACTCCGCATTTAAACCTTGGTCTGCGTCTGTTGCTGTTAAGACTGCAACTGTCACTTGGCATTTGTCATTGTACGCTATCTCACTGTTATAAAACACTGGGGAAAAGATTGGAGCATTGTCATTTACATCTCCAACAGTTATCTGAATTTGTGTTGTGAATGAGAGGGGTGGTACACCTGCATCAGTAGCTGTAAGATTGAAGTTCAAGAATTCTATCGCTTCTCTGTCAATAGGATTTTTCACATACAAATAAAAGGATGACTCATTCGCAGCTATGTAGTAGTCAGCTATTGTATCAGCAATCGACAGTGATATATCATCATTAATATCAATATCAATATCATCAAAAACAATTGTAAGAATGCTTGTACCAACTGGGTCGTTTTCTACCACATTGGCAAAGTACAGATTCTGACTAAATGAAGGCACATTGTCATTAACATCTAAAATTGTAATTGACACAGTCGCAGTAGCTGTGAGATAGTCACCAGATGGTGGAGAATCTCTCGCTCTTATCACAATTACATACAAGTCCTGTTTCTCTCTGTCCAAAGCTCTTGCAACATCAACATCTCCACTACCAGCATCAAGACGAAAGTGTGAACTGTTACCTCTGATAAAATAGGCAATGGAGTATTGTATTTGGGCATTATTGTTTGTATCTAAATCAGAAGCACTCACTTTGCCTACAGACGATCCAGCATTCACATTTTCAGCCACACTGAATTGGTAAGTGGTAATAGGAGCTGGTTGAAAGACAGGCGGATTGTCATTGACATCGATCACTGTTACAGTAGCAGTCTGGATTGCTGATCTAGGAGTAGCTCCATTATCAGTGATGGTTACTTCCAGATAATAAACATCAGTTCTTTCTCTATCCAATTCATTCTTCACTTGAATTATACCTGATCCTGAATCCATCACAAAATCATTATTTGTATTTCCTGCAGTGATTGCATATTCCAGCACTGCATTCTCATTGATGTCATCGTCGGTAGCTGTCACAGTGAACACAATAAAGTTCACATCAGTATCTTCAAGTATAGATGTATCATATGGGGCACCTTGCACCTGAGGATCATTATCATTGATGTCAGACAGAACAATGGTGTATGTTGCTGTTGCTGTGTTTCGTTGTGGCGTTGTTCCTCCATCTACAGCAAGCACCTTTAATGTGTGGCTAAAATTAAATAAAAGTAAGAAAAAAATTCAGTGACAAATTGTTTACAATAATATGATTAAAAATACAGGGACAAGCCAAATTCAATTATTAATCCTGTTTATAGCCTCTAATCGAACACTCAACTGAAACTGACTGAGAACACAAACATAATTATAAACAGCACACATACTTAGTTGAATCAGAAAGTTAAAATATTAAAATGCATATGTCTATAATTATATTTTTATAAAATAAAGATTTCGCAAATGATGCCATGTAACTTAGATATATTGAGGATATTGTAACAATAGGATGGTTTTCTGTCTTTCTGTATCATATCAAGTTTGGTGTATAATCATGTATCTGTAGAGACCTTGAATTAATTATACAATGAACGAGTTGTGATCCAAGTTGTCAGAAAGACATCCTGTCATCATTTTCCTTTTATTATATGCATCCTTCCTTTTACTCCATGTTTAATATAATGTACTGTTGTAGTTTTTAACCTAAGTAACTGCATTTAGCTTTACCACAATATTTCCTGGATTATTCAATCCAGAAAATAAATATAAATCAATCACCTTATTGAATGTCTTTAAATATAGAAGATAGCATTTCTTATGAGTTGCCAAGTCACATTAACCATTTTCTTGAGTTTAAACAAAATCAAGCAATTAAATGCTTTCAGAACAGTTTCTTTAAATAATTTATTATGCTGTTACCGGGTATTCTATAATCAATGTATATATAAATCTAGTAAAAAAATTGAATTAGATACATCATATAAAAAGTAGCACTCAGTGCCATTACCATGTTACATGATACAGAATAATTATGTAATTTGACAGTATTGCGATATGAATTTTTCAGTTGTATGTGCAGTATTTTCACTATCCAATATGAAAAAAGGATATGGGTTGGTGTATAAAAGAAATGAAATCCTACTGAAACTTTTATTCAAGAAATCACTATAATGTATTACTATTGTTGCTATCATGGTATTTTTTAAACTGAATTTTAAACCCAATATACTCACAATTTGTATGGTATAATGCATAACCATTATTTACATTAAACTTGATGATAAATACTAACCTTGCTTGAGTCTCTCTGTCCAATGTGTCCTTAACTCTGATACTGTTATCAACAATTTCAAACTTCCCAGAGGCAGATTCAAATGAGAAAGTAATGTCATTGTTATTGTTATGGTTAGAGTCATCATCAGTTGCCATGAGGGTAGCAACAGTTGTTCCAATGCCTGTATCTTCTGGTATGGAGATTGCTACATTGGCAGCTTGAAGCACTGGTGCATTGTCATTAAGATCATTGACACTGATTCGTACTATACAAGAAGCTGACAGAGATGGGGTTCCACTATCCTTAGCCTCTACTATTAAATCGAATGAAATTAATGACTCATAGTCAATACCTGCTGCTGTTGATATTTCGCCGGTGATTGAATCAATCGTGAAATATGATCTCCCACTTCCAGAGACTATGGAATAAACTACATTTCCATTTGCTCCAGAGTCACTGTCAGTAGCAGTAACTGTTCTTACTGCTGTAGGATTGGCTACATTTTCATCCAAAGAATATGAATAAGTATTTTGGGTAAATGTTGGTGTTTGATCATTTTCATCTATCAGCGAAATTGTGTATGTCTGTGTAGCAGTGTTTGTGTTAGAGGTGGATGTCTTGGTGTCTTCAACTTCTATATGGAGCTTATAAACATTTGGTGTGGTGTCATAGTCCAAAGCATTGGCAACTCTGACTGTTCCATCAAAGAGATCAACAGAAAAATCCCCCATATTCCCCTCAACTGCTAATATAAGGTAGTACCTTAATACTCCAAATACACCGGTGTCATCATCAGATGCAGCTATCTGATCTATGCTACTTCCAACAGCAGTTGATTCAGATATAGAAACATCAAGAGTTGAAGTAAATATTGGATTATGTTCATTAATAGACACAACTGCGATTGTAACTAAAGTTGAGGCAGACCGCACAGGTGACCCTTGATCAGCAACTTTTACAGTCAGAGTGTATAAAGAGCGAGTATTGGCATCCAGATTTCCGGCTAAAGTAATCCATGCACCACTTGTAGTAAAAACATTTCCTGTATTCCCAGCAGTAATTGAATACTGAAGCCCAGTTGTACCAGCAATTCCAGCATCGTCATCAGTAGCTGTTAACTGAATTATATTTGCTCCTATGGCGGCATTTTCATTAACATTTGTAATGTATGATGAGGGGTTAATTTCAGGATAGTTGTCATTCTTGTCATTAATGGTAACAGTAAAGGTGGTCTCAACAGTTTTTGAATCCGCATCACCAGCTAACATATCTGCAGCAGTAACTGTCAAAGCATAAGAACCAGTTGCCTCTCTGTCCAAAGATCCTGCAACAACTATAGCCCCTGTTGATGGATTAATAGAAAACTTCCCTTCGGTGTTTCCAGATTTTATGCCATACCTAAGTGTCCCCTGTTTTGAACCCAAGTCTTCATCAGTAGCTGCAATGATTACAATTAGGTATTCATTCGCTTTGTTTTCATCCACACTAACATCATATGGCTCACCAGTAAATGCAGGAGTGTGTTCATTAACTGGATCAACATAAATAACCATTGTCAGAGTAGTTGTTTTAGCTGAAGGGGTGCCTTGATCATCCACTAAGACAACAAGTGTGTAAGTTGATGTTGTTTCATAATCTAGCGAAGCTTGCAGACTTATAACACCTGTACCACCATTTATTTGGAATTTGTTTTCTCCATTTCCACTGTTTATACTGTATACCAGAGTAGAAGATGCTACAACATCTAAATCCGTACAAGTTGGAGAAACAAGATTCAATCCTATTGATGCATCTTCTGATGCTGTTGCTGTATAAACAGAAGCATCACATCTTGGCCAGTTGTCATTTTCATCAGTTACACTAATAACAATGCTAGAAGTCGCAGTCAAGGCCCCAATACCTGATCCATCTGCAACCTCTATTGTTAGAGTGTAAGATGCAGTTATTGGATCATCTCTGTCTATTGTCTTTGTGGTCTGAATTATTCCACTTGTTGTACCAATAGTAAATTTTCCATCTGCATTGCCATTTGTTATACGATACACAAAGGTTGTGTCAGTTATATCCGCATCTGTGGCATCAAGATCAAATACTGTGTTTCCTATGGCAAGATTTTCTGTAATTGTAGTCGTATATGGCCCCGATGGATTAAACTGTGGTGTTTTATCATTTATGTTAGTAACAGATATCTTAACTGTAGCATTTGTTGTGAATGTTCCATCACTAGCTTGTACAATGACATCATATGATTCTGTAGTCTCCATATCTAATGCTCCATTGACTGTTACATCCCCAGAATTAGCATCAACAACAAACTCAGTGAGTATTGATGTTATGGAGTAGTTTATAGTGTTTCCTACTGTTGAATCTCCATCAGAACAGTCTACCTTAGCCACTGAAAATGTAATAACTGCATCTTCTGCCACAGTTCCTGTATACAATGAAGCTGTGCAGACTGGTACAACATCATTGACATCAGTAACAGTGACAGAGACGGTAGCTGTACCAGTCCTAAATGGGGCTAGTCTGTCCACTGCATAAACGCCTAGTGTATATGTAGATTCGGTCTCGTAGTCCAGGGAGTCTACTAGTTGTATGTCACCTGAGCTGTAGTCTATGGCAAACTTTCCATCTCCATTTCCACTGAATATACTGAAGGTCAAAGTGGCTGTAAAAAAGTCAATACAGTTTACATTAGGTTAAATATATTTGAATACTTAAATGTTTGGTGGTGGGTTTTTTTTTCATTATTTGAATAATATATAAAAATACTATAAATCTATTTGTTGAATCCAAGTCCAATTTGTTAAATAATCATGTATGTATAAAAGAATGGTCAATAAATAACTGTCTTTTATGTCATAAAGAAGGGCATTTATACTTAACAAAATTTAACTAATACAAATAAATTGTTATAACACACCATAAGCAGAATACGTTTGCACTTACCAGCAAGTCCAATATCTTGGTCTGTCGCAGTGACAGTGCCTATAGAGGTGTACTGAACAGTGTTTTCAGCCACGTTCAGGTTGTATATGGCGAGAGAGAAGGCTGGGTCGTTGTCATTGACATCTGAAGCAGAAAGTCATTCTTTCATGTGCTCTGTCACAAATACTTTTTTGCTTTTTTCATAATTGTTTCAAATGAATTAAAATGTGGAAAACTTGTGCTGTTTATACTTAGGCTGTTTCATAAATAGTTTACCATTTCTCGCTGACAAAATGCTGTTATCATATAAAACATCTGGAAGTGGAATTTTGGAAGTGAAAGGGCAGGGTGATTTTTTCTGGCATTATATGACCAACTGCTATAAAACTTAAAGGCAAACTTTAAACTAAAGGTAGAACTTTGTAGTGGATAGGACAGAAGGACACCAGTTGTTAGTTACCTGTAATCATGATGGTCAGTATTGTAGTGGACAGGGATGAAGGGCTTCTACCACCATCAGTGACTGCTTTCTCTAGTTGTATGTTGACCACTCTTATGATCACTTACCTGTAATTGTGATGGTCAGTGTTGTAGTGGACAGGGGTGAAGGGCTTGTACCACTGTCAGTGACTGCTTTCTCTAGTTGTATGTTGACCACTCTTATGATCACTTACCTGTGATTGTGATGGTCAATGTTGAAGTGGACAGGGATGAAGGGCTTAAAGCACTGTCAGTGACCACTATCTCTAGTTGTCTGTTTACCACTCTAATGATCACTTACCTGTGAGTGTGATGGTCAGCGCTGTTTTAAACAGAGATGAAGGGCTTGTACCACTGTCAGTGACCACTATCTCCAGTTGTCTGTTGACCACTTTAATGATCATTTACCTGTAATTGTGATGGTCAGTGTAGTTGTAGTGGACAGGGCAGAAGGGCTGGTACCACTGTCAGTTACCACTATCTCCAGTTGGTAGTTGTCTGGGCCTATTTCCCGGTCAAATGACACAGTTGTTGTGACTTCACCAGTATTAGATATAAGGAATTCCCCTCCTAGAATAGATGTCATTTGTTTTAAAAATGCGTTGAACTAATGTATTGTCCTTGATTTTTGAAACAGGTGCTTTTTCTATTTAGGTTTTGACCATTTTAATTTAATATTCTCTTAGATATCTGAATACCGGTAACTTATACCAGCATGTATGATGGTCGTAAATTTCAAAACGTGTTACTACTGGTATGTACATTTTAAAACAAAAGTTTGCACTTGAAAGAGTCCAGATGGTCAAAAGTTTGTGTCAAAATAATGACACCAGAAAACCAATTTTACAAACATCTTAAACAAAATGTTCTTAAAAGAAATAAAGGCTTTTACCACTTTGTCCAATTTGGATCACATAGGAGGTAACCAGATTGTTTGGAGCATCAGTATCAGCATCCAGACATGTGAGCTGGGCCACAAAACTGTTGACTGCCACGCTCTCTGCTATACTGGCACTGTAAAGGGTTGACGAGCAGTAGGGTGTGTTGTCATTTACATCTGTGACAGTAATTGTCAGGGTGAACTGAGCTGATAAAGCACCTGCAAAGAATACACGAAGAATACTCAGAATTTTTTTTTAATTAAATAAGTTAAAACAGTTTTGAGAATGTTTTTAGTTTGAATGTAAGGGTATATGGTTAAATATTAAAAGGATAACAAATAATCAAGCAATATATGAACATATGCACTCCACAGCATCTCTCCTAAGCTTAAAAATCATGTTCGTCCCCCTTGTAAAATATTTTTTCTTTCAATCAGACAACCAAGGGGCATAACTAAACCCATATTAAAGCCAGAGTTAAGGGCATTGCTAATTGCATGCACTAATTAACTATGGAAACATGTGTACCAAGTTTGATTTGAATATCTCAAGCGGATATTTGTGCTATGGCCAAGCTTTAAATGTGTGTCTACAGACAACCATGTCAATGATACCAAGTCTATGACAATATCTTGTCCTATTTTTTCTTAAAAAAACAATAGAAAAGCTGGAAAATGGAGAAGAACTTAAACAACATAGATGCACCTTTGCTTTGGATATGGTTCAATTAATATAAAAAACTGGAGATGAAAAAACAGGTAGTACTTACTAGGAGTTATTCCTTTGTCTTTTGCTTCTATCACCAAGGTATAAGTAGGAGTTGTCTCAGTATCCAAGGCCCCTGCCACAGTGATGATCCCAGTAGTTGGATCAATAGAGAACTTCCCAGCAGCCCCTGACACAATACTGTATGTTATTTCACCATCCTCACCGTCATCACCATCAGTTGCATCTATATCATATACCTGCGTACCGGTGATGGAATTTTCTGCCACACTTGCAGTTCCTGTACTTAATCCTCCTGTGAAAACTGGTGTATCTTCGTTATACGGAGTGATTGTGACTTCTACTGTACACGATGCTGTATTAGCCCCATCAGTTACGCTGATTACTAGAGAAACGTCTTTCACGGTTTCATAATCGAGTAATGTATTATCAATAATTGCAACAACAGGGGTTTTTCCTATCCCACTGACATTGAATACATTCAAACTATTTCCTGACTCAATATTATATCCAAAAGCAACAGTATCAATATCAGTAATTGTCAATGTAGTAACAGTATAACCGTTTGCCTCATTCTCAGAAACTGACACAGAATAAACTCCTGGATGGAATTCCGGTGTTCCGTCATTGAAGTCTGTAACTGTGATGGTGACAGTTGCTGATGAACTGCTAGGTCCTGGAACTGTCCCATCATCAGTAGCTACAACAGTTATTTCATATGATGTAGGGACATTATCATAATCCAACTCTTTCAAGAGTATGATTTTGCCAGTATGCGGATCAATACCAAATTCAGTCATAGCAGGGTTTATAGTGAATGTTATAGTGTCTTCTGTATCATCATCAGTAGCAGCGACTGTAAATATTGTAGATCCAACTGCAGTTGATTCTATGACATTTGTAGAATAAGGTGTTCCAGTAAATGTGGGTAGGTTGTCATTTCCATCAGTCACATCAACTTCGACAGTTACTGTTACAGTGTTTACAGGAGTACCACCATCAGATACTTCAACTAACACTGTATAAGCTTGGATGACCTCATAGTCCATGAGATTTGAAAGCCTAATTGCACCACTGCCCGCATCAATTGAAAAAGGATCTGTTGGCAAAACAACCGCTCCATTTACAGAGTAAATTGCGTAACTCAGCTGAGCATTAACACCAGTATCAGCATCTGAACATGTTGTTCCAATGTTCAGTAAAGTAGTCGTGCCTGTCTGTGTCATTTCTGATAAAATTAAAGTCTGGAGCATGGTACATACAGGATCATTATCGTTTGTATCATCAACTGTTATTCTCACGGTGGTTATTCCAGTTAGCTGTGTATTAGGGTCGCTGTCCACAGCATGAATGATTAGCTCATATGGGTTGACGGAGACTGTTTCGAAGTCAAGGTCGTCAGTAAGGATGATATCTCCATTGCTTGGGTCAATGGAGAATTTAGAATCTACATCCCCTGATATGATACTGTACACCAGTTTAGCTGAAAATAAAATAGATTCATTTTAGAAGTTTATAGATTTTTATCTTTATTTATATATGATTAAGCATGCATACGATTTTCAGGAAATATCGGGATAAATAACCATAACATAGATTGTTCAGTATTTATGCATGATTTAAGTATTGTAATGTAAACAAAATTGACATATCTTTAACAACGGAAAAAAATGTTATTTGGAGAGTGCATGTAAAAGGTACCATCCACTTCTTATGTTCAAAATGTTACAAACTGAAGAAGTATTTTCCCGAAAATTATCAATACTAAGAAACATTCTTGTACACAGTATCCCATAATGCAATAACAATAAAAAAGTTTAATGAGAGTTACTGCAACCACAGCCCGGGCTTAGTGGGAGTGAATAAATGCAATCACAAGTCAGGGATGTAATTGACTGGCAGCTGGAGGGCTGAAACATTTTCACCCATGTGTTTATTGAGTGCTCTTTTGGTCAAAAGCGCACTGCTGTAGAAGAAAAAATGGCTTTTTAAAAGCTCTTTTGAGGGCTCTTCTGACTTTAAATTTGAAGCAAACTGGAATATTAACTTAATCAACTGAAAGCAATCAAATAAATTTTTTCAGGTAATTTTTTTTTTTATTTATTTTTTTTTTATTTTTTTTTTTGGGGGGGGGGTCTCTGGGGCCATTAGATCCGCGGAATTCCGCGAATCCGCGGACAAATCACATCCTTGTAAGTGGGTGAAGTAACTGTTCTGTGCCATGTTGTCAAGGATAACGTTCAGTAACTATGGGGGAAGTAAATGTTCAGTGCCTTGTAGTCAAGGAGAGCGTTCAATAACTATGGGTGAAGTAACTGTTTTGTGCCATGTTGTCAAGGATAGCATTCAATAACTATGTGTGAAGTAAGTGTTCTGTGCCATGATGTCAAGGATAACGTTCAATAACTATGGGTGAAGTAACTGTTCTGTGCCTTGTTGTCAAGGATAGTATTCAATAACTATGTGTGAAGTAAGTGTTCTGTGCCATGTTGTCAAGGATAATGTTCAATAACTATGGGTGAAGTAACTGTTCTGTGCCATGTTGTCAAGGATAGCATTCAATAACTATGGGTGAAGTAACTGTTCTGTGCCATGTTGTCAAGGATAGCATTCAATAACTATGTGTGAAGTAAGTGTTCTGTGTCATGTTGTCAAGGATAACGTTCAATAACTATGGGTGAAGTAACTGTTCTGTGCCATGTTGTCAAGGATAATGTTCAATAACTATGGGTGAAGTAAGTGTTCTGTGTCATGTTGTCAAGGATAACGTTCAATAACTATCATTCTTATAAGTGAATATCATTAAAATTCATTAAAATGCTACTTAAACACAGTCAAGTTCAAAATGAACCTACCAGCATCACCAGTGTCTCCGTCAGTGGCTTGTACTGTCTCAACAACAGTTCCTACAGAAATGTCTTCGACTTGAGTAACAACATAGGGAATGCTGGCAAACACTGGAGTGTTGTCATTCACGTCTGAATGTGAGAAACAGGTATCAGAATATATTTATAATATATGAAAAAACATTCCCAATATGTTTATACAAATTGTTACTACAGAATAATAATCTGCAAAATGATTTGATTAGATTATGTTTGGGGTCCAGTTTTGCAACAGTACGAAATACTGTACTACTTCATGATACTTAATCGCTCACCATTAACCACAATGGACACAGTAGCAGTTGTAGTGAGAGCTGGAGTTCCTGAGTCAGCCACTTCCACCAGCAGTTTATATTTCCCGAGAGTTTCTCTGTCAAGAACGCTTCCAATCTGAACTTCACCAGTGTTAGAGATGCTGAAGGCTGTGTCTAAACAACAAAAATCAACTGAGATATTCACTACATAGCTCAACCTTGAATAATTAAATAATTTCATCATACTTTCACAGGGTTTCAAACCACATACAACTTAAATTTCACATTGGCTTTTTTAACTATTGTTCAAAGCCTTCAAGGTCTAAATATATACTACATGGCAAGCTTTTTGTCCTATTCAAATGATTAAGCTCTTCTATAAATATAAATTACCTACACACAGGGTGCGTACCTTGGCAAATTAAAAATCAAAGGAGGCCACAATGTATCCGGAGGTTAGGCTTGGTCTGTGCATATTTTCTGCTTTTTTTTCGTCAAAATAATCAATCGTTAAAATTGTGTTCAAACATTTTAGAATAATTTGGTCAGTAGTGTATTTAAAGAAAACATGTCTTTACCTATATTTCCACTGGTAATAGTATAAGTATTGACAACATTGTTTGCAGCAGTAGCATCACCATCGCTACAAGTCAGCTGGACCACAGGGCTAGAAACAGTCAAGTCCTCTGATGCAGTAGCTATGTACACGGTCTGGGTGCATGATGGTGTCACATCGTTCACGTCTAATACTGACACTGTTAAACTGTATGTAGAGGTTAGGGCACCTGTATCAATATATAAGTATTTGAGATGAACAATAGAACTAACAAATATATAAATACTTTCAAAACTTGCTACGTTAATGTCTGTTTTCTCGATGTTCTGGTTATTTCAAACATTTTTCGAATGTATTTGGTTCAGTCAAACACATTTTGTATTTTGGTTCTACAGAATGTTCATTATCTCAAAGTATTTTCCATGGTCCCAAAGACTTCGACATAGCGAGTTTCAACTGTAGATTCATAATTTACAAGTTCAACTGTTGTTTTTTTTCTAGTTCTGGCTTCCATAACTTTAATGTTGATATTTATTTTTTTGATGTTTACAACACATTAAAGTTATGGCGTAAACCCCATAGTAAAGTCAACCAGAATCAATTGAGTGTGATGATGCAATGCAATCACATGAACATGATGACGTCGATGGATTCTATTTATAGCATCGGATTCACATTGTTCATTTAGTTGAATCCAATTGCAGTAAGGCTGTAAATACCTTTTGATAAGTAAAAACAATTTATTTATTCCAAATTTGTTATTAGTTATTTATTAATTATTCGAAATAGAAAAAATAACAGCAAAATAAACACTAGGTCACATGGGTATATTCTGAAAATCTTGGTGTCACGTGATTAAATTTGAACACACCTATGACCTAGATAAGGAATGCTTGTAATAGGATTTATTAAAATGCTAAATCAACTATCTTTTAAGCGTTTTTTGGTTTTGAAAATGAGTTTGTGAACTACATTTTACTTCATTAACCTAAGGATACAGTATTTTGTCTGTACAATGCATTCAAGTGAAATAACAGCGCAACATAAAAATGTCACGAATTCTGGTAGGGTTTGGATACGGCGTTCTCTTCAGCGAACACATCCAAAAAGATAATATATTACGTGTTCGCTGAAGTTCTTTAGCTAGTTTTTTTCCATCTCCATTGAGGCACTAAACCTTCATTTTAGTAAGCATTTCCAAAAAGCTCACTTGAATCTTTTAGCATTATTTACAAACTTATATTTATTAAAAAAAAATTCCATTATCAATATCAAATAAGAACATTCATTCATGTTGAAAATAATTATACTTTTTTAAAACAGATTTTCATTGTAGGAAATAGCTTTTTTTAAACTAATTAAATCTTTGAACCACTCACTAGGATTAATTCCCCCATCAGCAGCCAGAATGGTTATCTCATATTCACTCTGAGACTCTCTATCCAAACTGCCACTAAGAGTAACCAGTCCGCTGGTTGGGTCCACAGTGAATTTCCCATCCCCACTGTTTGACACACTCGATATTGTATATGTTATTTCCCCATCTGATCCGGAATCAGCATCTGAGGCCACAACTGTGTCAACAGATGTTCCAATAGATGTATCTTCAGAGAATGTTAAAGTATTAGCGATAGTTGTGAGAACTGGGGAAAATTCATTCCAGCTTGTTACTTCTATTGCTACAGAAGCTGTTGCAGTGTTAGTTGAGCTATCTTGGGCTTGGACAACTAGAAGATAGCTCTGGGCTTGGGTATCATAGTCAAAATTGGCTATGTCAGACAACAGGAGGTTCCCATTTGCGTCCATGGAAAAAACGTTGTCATCATTGCCTGTGATGATTGCATAAGTAAAACTTGTGTCATCAATATCTGTCACAGTCACTTGAAGCACTGTGTAAGTAGGAGCAGTGTTTTCTTGTAGAGTGGCAGTATAGACACCCGGATTGAACACTGGTATACCATCATTGGCATTTATAATGGTAAATGTTACAGATTCTGTTACAGTTCTAGCTGGAGAACCACTATCTGTTGCAATAACTGTTAGAGTAATTGTTGTTGATACTAGTGTATCAAAGTCTATCTTTGCTATTGTGTAGATATTACCAGATGATGGATCTATCTCAAAATGTGAACTAGATGGGTTTATGGAATATGAAATGATCTCAGAAGTATCTGCATCAGTAGCAGTAACCTTATAGACAGAAGTACCAACGGTGGTAGTTTCAGCAACATTGTGAGTGTATGGCGTGCTTGTAAATGCTGGATCTGCTTCATTCACATCAGTTATATCAACATTGACAGTAGCAGTTGATGAAAGCGCTGGTGTTCCGTTATCTTTAACTCTTATCAAAATCCTGTATGACTTTGTAGCACTCTCGTAGTCCAATATTGTAGATCCTGAAGTTGTTATTCCACCAGAATTGTCTGTCTGAAACAAAGTACTTGTGGTGTCCCCGTTGACAGATACAATTGCATAAGCCAAGTCACCATTGACCCCTGAGTCGGTATCTGTACAGGCCAAGTTCGCAATATTACTTCCTCCTGCAGTGTCCTCTGGGAAACTAAGGGAGGTAAGCATAGGTGAACAAGAAGGGAAATTATCATTGGCATCCAGGATAGTCATAGACAGAGTTGTTGTTCCTGTCTTTGGGCTGCTTACATCATTGTCTATTGCAATTACTTCAAGCGAATACACAGCTGGTGTGAGAGATTCAAAGTCAAGGTCATCCACGAGAGTTATGTCCCCTGTTGAGGAGTCAATAGCAAACTTGTTGTCTGCATTTCCTGTTGTGATCTGATAGGTGAAGGTTGCTGAAATGGAAATTTTACAAAATATATGTGACATCTTTTTTTTCTGTAGTATAATGATAACTACTTTACCAAAATTTGTAAAAAAAATTATATTGTACATTATAAGTACATTATAAGTATTCAAAACTCACTATTTATTATTATGTTGTTACCCTAATTGTTATGTAGATTTTGCTCTTGACAGTTTTTAAACGCATTGTTTAATGGAGGCTATGTTGAGTACTGACAACCTAACACAGACACTGTAAGTTACATCACACATGGTAGAACGAAAGATCCCATGGAGATCATAAATGCCCAATAAAAAAAATCTAACAACCACCACACTTAAATGCTCAATTTTTTTTAAAAAATCCCATGCCTAAATACCTTATAAAATCCTTATAAAACCCATACAAATTATCAAAAAAAATATTACCGTCAGTCCCTTGGTCAAGGTCACTGGCAGCCACAGCAAACACTGATGATCCTACGGCCGTACTCTCAGATATAGATTCATGATAGGGATTAGAGGTAAAGAAAGGTTCGTTGTCATTCACATCTGAAAATGAAGTATGTGTATGTTAATTATGTGAAGTTGGGTGGCCCTACCGTAAAGGACCAGTGTAAAAATATCCCAGGCTTTAGCTTTCAAACTTTCTCATGTCTTTCCTCATCAGAAAAGAATGATATAGCTTTAAGAAAAAAATAATAAATCAGCCTAGTGATAACATAATAGGAACAAGAGCACCATGATCAGATACAAATTTTCCTTATCTGTTTTGGTTAAAGAGGGCAGCAAATCAACAATAATTAAGTCCAGAACTATGGCCTTACAAGACAATGTGTGCAGTTAGTCTGGGAATACAGAAGTTTAATTAAAATATCCTTATCAATTTTTTATGTTATGGCCAAGATTTAAGTTTTATTTATGACATTTTATTTTGAAAACAAATCAGCTAAAAAAAAGTTTGTTCTATTGAAGCAACTTTAATGTCTCTAACTAGTATTATGTCCTCCTAGAATTACCCACTTGAAGGTGCCATTATTTGTTTCCACACCTTCACCAACAACATTACTCACCATTCACAATAACGGTAACAGTGGTTGTCCCTGTTAGAGGTGTGGCACCATTGTCAATCACGTGGACAATGAGTGAGTAACTCCTGGTGTTTTCCCGATCCAGCAAGTTTACTGTACTTATCTCACCAGAAGCTGACATAGTCAAGTCCCCTCCTGCAACAATATAAATGATGATTTACCCTAACTTTCTATAACACAAGAATGAATATTAAAATAACTGATAAACAATTCTATATAAATATTGCAGATTTAGAATTTTCTTATCTTAAAGACTACTTTTGTAATAAGCATTTGATTCCATTCTTTGACTTCACAAACATGTTAGCAATTTGTAGGTCCATTTAGTCTTGTTTTTTTAAATTATGCAACTTATGCTAACCAATATCGATATAATTGCAAACCATACTAAGGGATACAGGCCTATTACAAAATAACATTACACATTTTACTTTTATAAAAAATGTTTCAACGTTCAAAGCTGCACTCTCACAAATTGACCATTTTGACCAAAAAAATTGTCTTGGAATGAGTCAAATTTTGCGTAATCGTCAGAAAAATGGTGATAAAAGACTAATGACAAAAGATCAGATCTCAGTTTTTCATATTTACATTGAAAAAATTGATATTTATTGCTAAAAGTGTTACAAACACTATCAGAAAAGAAAAAATGAGTTTTTCGGCAGTTTTCTAAACAATTGAGATCTGTTCTATTATGATTCTCATTTTAGATGACTGGATTAAAGGCATTGATACCAAAATCAGCTGATTCCAAAACAAAAACTTAAAAAAAAGTTAAAACTGTCAATCAGTGAGAGTGCAGCTTTAATACAGCCATACATGTATAGTCATGTACCACACTATTTACCAGTGACTCCATTGGAAATAACATAATTTGCAATCTGGTTATTAGGGCTATCCTTGTCCCCATCGGTACATGTGACCTGTCCCACAGGGGTACCTATTCCGACATTTTCCTCAACAGTCATACTGTATAGGGAGTGGCTACATATTGGCCTGATATCATTGGAATCTATCACGATCACCGTGAGGGCATAGTCTGCTGTCAGGGCACCTGCATGATTATGTAAAACATGGCAAATAATGTACTGAAAAATAATAGATATGTTTAACTATAAAATATATTTCTGATTGTTTTGATAAAAAATATTTCTGATTGTTTGTTTTTTGAAAATAACTGCTTATAAGATCACTAGATGCAACAAAATAATCCTGTCCTTGTTTAAGGACACCAAAATATGGTGTTAAGAGGTTGAATGTTAAGCCAAACTCAGAGAGCAGACACTGCGAATATTTTTTGCCAATTCAAAGGTCAAAACTCTTGAATAAATGAGGCGACATGGCTATTAATTAAACCTGATTAAGTCATTCTGCCAATACACATTCTGACTAAATTTGGTGATGATTGGACAATTGTGGAGACAAGACCAATTTTAGATAATTTCTGCAATTAAACGGTGGTAACTTTGGAGTGGCTGCAGCCATTTGGCTGGCTATCCAACATGTCCAATATATTATGCAAATACACATTCTGATGAATTTTTGGATATAATTGGACAAAGGCTTCGAAAGGTATTGAGCAGACAACATACTGGACGCCCTTTGAACTCCCGCCCATCAGCCCATACGCCAAAAGTAAAACTATGATACATCCCATACCGTATTATATCATGTATAGGACGCTAGCATAGATAGGACGCAGGCAAAAAAATAGTTGAGAAAACGGGTAAAAACCCTTAATATTTAAGATAGGACGCAGCGGAAAAATGTCAAAATCGGAGCCGAAAAATTGAGGTTGGTCAAGTATTTATAACATATATATTGAAGTAAAAAACAAACAAAAAATTGTATATGAGGCATATTTTGATAACTGTCTTGTGTATTTCGATAATTATCGTCGTATTTTGGTAATTTAGCGTACACAACAATGATATATGTCTTGACATTTTGAGAACATTTACGCATATTATAAGACTTATACAAATGCCGTAATAGTCCCGACTGACAGTCAACCGTTGCAACCGTTGCAATAGTCTCGACATGCCTTCTGAATGACAGTCAACAGTTGCAACCGTTGCAATCGCAACAAAACTGATGATTGTTTTGATAAGGCTTGTCGCTGTGCGGATTAAAGCATGTCGGCATAATTAAGTGTCGTTAATTAGCCTTGCCAGCAGAAGGCACATCGGGTAAAGTGCGAACAAACAACCATAAGGTATTACCATCACAATAGTTTGTTCTATTGATGTTTTTCTAATGACAGACAGCGGGTGTTTTTCACACCTTCGCACATTTGAAAAGATTTGATAGTGACAATAATGCTACTTAACGTTATGCACATTCCTTTATCAATTTTTTAAAACAGTTACATACAAAATGTTTTGTAAAATATCGAAACATTAAAATCATAAACAACGATTAATTGATATTTACCTCCTTTCCCGATTTCCGTTACCGTTATAACTCAATCCAGTTAAAGTGCTGACTCACATCGAGATTTTGTGAGTAGCGTCCCGTTTATAAAAAAGTAAACACTCGTGTTTTTTTCAATTTATTTCTCAATAAATCATTTTAAAGTAAACATTCAATATATTTCTGCGTGTGTTCACTTGCGTGATTTTACCTACGTCAGTTGTTCTTTTCGGTGACGCAGTACAGATACTTACTATTACCGCGTTCTTCCCCGGTCCGATATTTTCGACCTGAAATGGACTTGGAAAAAAACAGATGAAATTCTAATAGCATAGAAAGGACGCAGGCAATTTTTAAGACGAGAATTGGGGGTAAAAAAAGTGCGTCCTATGCATGATATAATACGGTATTATAAACGCTAGGAAAATAAAAATTGAAAGTAATTCTATAGAATATGAAAAAAATGTATCTGTCAAATCTTGTAATGTGAAACATGGGTGGTAATATAAATTGATTAATAACAGGGTTCTTGCTACTGTAAAACACAGGCAATGTTACTGCACATGTTCAAAATACGAACACATTTTATAAAAACTGTGACTTAACAAAAGAAACAAAGCATAATTTTGGTTATGAAAAACCATACTTGGATTGGTTCCCCCATCAGTAGCAGTGATGGTCACAGAGTATGTGCTGGTTCCCTCTGCATCCAACTGCCCAACCAGAGTAACCTGCCCTGTGTTAGGATTAATGGAAAATAGGCCATCAGAGTTGCCTGCCGTGATTGAATAGGCAATACTTCCATCACCACTATGGTCTGCATCCGTCGCTAAAACTGTAACGATACTGTAGCCAGTCGCTGAGTTTTCCGGAATGTTCTGTGTGGAGCTGGTGTCTGCGCCAAATGTTGGTGTATTGTCATTGTAGTTGGCTACAGCTATTGCCACTGTTGTTGAAGCTGTGTGTGTTCCATCTGTGCATGTGATGACAAGAGAGTAACTCTTTGTTGCCGAGTCGTAATCTAGGTTTGTTGTATCTTGTATGAAAATCCTGCCCAAGGTTTCAATAACAAATACACCATCATCATTTCCAGAAAATATAGCATATGTGAGACTAGCTGCTGCAGTATCAGAATCAGTAGCTGTAACAGTTGTAACGCTGGTTCCAACAATGTCATTTTCACTTATCTCCGCTACATACACTGCTGGATTGAAAACAGGCTTTACATCATTAGCATCAGTAACAGTAATGGTAACTCCAGCATCTTGGAAAAGTCCCCCAGAATCTGTCGCTCTAACGGTAAGAGGATAAACTACTGTAGATTCAAAGTCAAGGGCTGATGACAGATATATTATTCCAGTGTTTGGGTCAATTTCGAACACATTACTTGCAGGGTTTAGAGAGTAAGTCACAGTATCTTTTGCATCACCATCGGTCGCTGTAACAACAAACACACTACTGCCTGTGCTCACAGTTTCAATGACAGTTCCTGTGTACGGAATATTTTGAAAAGCTGGAGTATGTTCATTGACATTTGTTATAACTACATTTAAAGTAGCTGTACCAGTTAAAGGCGACGCTCCATTGTCAATTGCATGAACAACTACAGTCATCAGTGTTGTAGTTTCGTAATCAAGTGTTGCAGTATTGAGATCGAATTTACCAGTTGTTGCATCCAGTATGAAAGGTGTGGTTGTTGCAATACCATTGACAGTCACTATAGTGTAAGACACCTGGTTATTCATCGCTGAGTCAGTATCAGCACATGCTACAAAACCTATGTTAACACTATCTGCAGTGTTTTCAGGGACTTCTATAGTTTGAAGTGCAGGAGAGCAGTATGGGGTAATATCATTCACATCCGTAACCGTAATATCTACAGTGGCTGACCCAGTCATTTTTGTTCCAGTAGCTCTGTCTATTGCATAAACAACCAGCTGGTATGTCGGGATAGTATCATGATCAAGAGCTCCAACAAGTTTGATTTCACCATTGTTGGCATCAATTGCAAACTTATCACCAGTGTTACCACTAAAGATGCTGTAAGCAAATGATCCTGAAAAAAGGTAAAAAAGGCTATCATACAAGGTTAAACTTGTAAGTTTGGTCATAATTGGTGTCTTTTTGTTTGCTATTTTGTGCACCTTAATTTTCAATTCAGATTATTTTTTGAAAAAAGTGAACTAGGTCACCGATTGTTTGTTTTTTTCTAAAATAAAACCAAAAACATTCCAGTGATATACATCACAGTGTTCCAACTCTGTAACACAAGAAAAGGTTTAATGACGAGTTTGTGACACAGAAGTTTGTAGATAGTTTCTCATATTTTACCGAGTCCACAACAAATATTGAACCCTTCAAAATAGAAAGAAACATCAAAATTTGTGCTGTTTATTAACTATGCTTGGCAAAAACCTGATCCATTATCAACAGCCTTTTGTGAAACAAACTAGTCATTCAACTTTCAATTGTGAAACAGAGTTGGAACCCTGTGTGAATGAACATGTCTATATATATATATAGTAACTTGGAGGATGACATCAAGTAATTCAATTTAATCAACCATAATAAATTGCCAAATATAAGAGTATGAAACAAGTTCCTATATAAAGGAGTTATTTTACCTGCAAGATCAATATCAGCATCATTTGCAGCTACAGCACCACCAACAGTTGTACTAAGAGCATGATCTTCAGCCACTACAAAGGCGTAACTGGTGGAGGTAAAGACAGGGGCATTGTCATTGGCATCTGAAACAAAATAAGACTGGGGCATAAGTGTCTTAGGCATCTGAAGCACAACCAGACTGGGGCATAATCATTGGCATCTGAAGCACAATAAGACTGGGACATTGTCATTGGCATCTGAAGCACAACCAGACTGGGGCATTATCATTGGCACCTGAAGCACAATCAGACTGAGGCATTGTCATTGGCTTCAAAAACACAACCAGACTGAGGCACAATCAGTCATTTCTGAAGTACAACCAGATTGGGGCATTGTCATTTGCATATGAAGCACAATCAGACTGGGGCATTGTCATGGGTATCTGAATCACAACCAGACTGGGGCATAATCATTGGCATCTGAAGCATAATCAGACTGGGGCATAATCATTGGCATCTGAAACACAATCAGACTGGGGCATTGTCATTAGCATCTAAAACACAATCAGACTGGGGCATAATCATTGGCATCTGAAGCACAATCAGACTGGGGCATAATCATTGGCATCTGAAGCACAATCAGACTGGGGCATTGTCATTAGCATCTAAAACACAATCAGACTGGGGCATAATCATTGGCATCTGAAGCACAACCAGACTGGGGCATTATTGTTTACATCTGAAGCACAATAAGACTGGGGCATTATCATTCACATCTGAAGCACAATAAGACTGGGGCATTTTCATTGGCACCTGAAGCACAATCAGACTGAGGCATTGTCATAGGCATCTAAAACACAATCAGACTGGGGCATTGTTATTGGCATAAAAAAACCCAGACAGAGGCACAATCAGTCGTTTCTAAAGTACAACCAGACTGGGACATTGTCATTTGCATCTAAAACACAATCAGACTTGGGCATAATCATTTGCATCTGAAGCATAATAAGACTGGGGCATTATCATTGCCATCTGAAGCACAATAGGACTGGACATTGTCATTGGCATCTGAAGCACAACCAGACTGGGGCATATCATTGGCATCTGAAGCACAACCAGACTGGGGCATTATCGCTGACGTCTGAAGCACAATTAGACTGGGGCATTTTCATTTGCATCTGAAGCACAATAAGACTGGGGCACAATCAGTGGTTTCTGAAGCACAATAAGATAGGGGCATTGTCATTTGCATCTGAAGCACAACTAGAGCTGTCACAGGAGTGACGAATACCCCCAAATGCCGCCTGGACACAGGAATGGCAAACCATTCCTTTGAAAAGAGGCCATAACTCCAAGGTTACTGCACACTGCATCTTCTTTTATCATGCATGTATAGTTTGTCCGGAAACCGTTTTTCTATTTTCGTAACAGTGCACAAAAACCTTTACTCCACTGGCCCCATTTTCAATCACAAGCATTGTCTTCACAGAGTCTGCCTATACAGCAAGTTTCATCACAATATCTCATGCCCAATTAAAGTTATGAAGCAGAAACCATTTTTCTATTTTTAGTAACAGTGACCTTGACCTTGGCCCCACCAGCCCCATTATTGAACTTGACCTGTATCTTCTGATGTTACACCTGTGTACCAAAAAATGTTTAAATCTGTCAAGCCTTTCATGAATTATCGTCCGGAAACCATTTTTCTATTTTTAGTAACAGTGACCTTGAGCCCACCAGCCCCAATATCGAACTTGATCTGTATCTTCTGATGTTACACCTGTGTACCAAAAATTGTTCAAATCCGTTTAGCCTTTCATGAGTTATCGTCCAGAAACCATTTTTCTTTTTTTAGTAACAGTGACCTTGATCTTGGCCCCACCAGCCCCAATATCGAACTTGACCTGTATCTTCTGATGTAACACCTGTGTACAAAAAAAATTTCAAATCTGTCAAGCCTTTCATGAGTTATTGTCCGGAAACTGTTTTTCTATTTTTAGTAACAGTGACCTTGACCTTGGCCCCACCAGCCCCAATATCGAACTTGACCTGTATCTTCTGATGTTACACCTGTGTACCAAAAAAATTTCAAATCTGTCAAGCCTTTCATGAGTTATCGTCCGGAAACCATTTTTCTATTTTTAGTAACAGTGACCTTGACATTGGCCTCACCAGCCCCAATATCGAACTTGACCTGTATCTTCTGATGTTACACCTGTGTACCAAAATTTTTTCAAATTTGTCTAGCCTTTCATGAGTTATCGTCCGGAAACCAGACCGACCAACAGACCGACCGACAGACCAACCGACAAGCTCACTCCTATATACCCCTTCAAACTTCGTTTGTGGGGGTATAATAAAACTGGGGGATTGTCATTGGCATCTGAAGCACAATAACATGGAGCATAATTGTTGCCATCTGAAGCACAATAAGACTGGGGCATTGTCATTGGCATCTGAAGCACAAAAATACTGGGGCATTGTCATTGGCATCTGAAGCATAATCATCTGAAAGACAATCAGATTGGGGCATTATCATCAAAAAAATATGACCAGGGCTAAATCATCTGAAACAAAATAAGATTGGGGCATTACCATTGGCATCTTAGAAACAAATAAAGACTGAGGGTTTTATCATCTGAAACAAAATAGGCATTGTCATTGAAAACTAACAGATAAGACATAAGCTCATTGAAACATGCTGTTTTTATGCTTGTAAAACTTGTGTTGTTTTAAATTGGCTTTTAACTGGCTTTGAAATTACCTATTTTATTTGAAAATTACAAATATGAGTTTCTGAAATTCTAGATCTTAGACTAGAATAGAAAGCACATAATATTGAATAGTCCAATTAAAAGACCCTGGCTGACATACTATTGGGCTCATTAACAGAATATATATATCAAAATTAACAGCCCTATTTATTAAAAATCTATTTTATAGTGTGTGTTTTTTTGCCAAAGGTCATGAACTTAACATTCTATAAGGTGGTCAAACCATAAATAAGCTATTTATCCGTCAATTTCATTTTATTCCATATACCAATCTTGTTCAGATTTTATACCTGGTGACCCCCATACTATTTTGGTATGATATAAAAGTGTGCTGTTTGCTTATTGGTCATATGTAGAATGATTGACCAAAAGTACATCTTATATAAAGTTATTACAGTTTGTATTGTTGTTCTTCATTTCAACTGAAACTGGACCTGAAATGAACTGTATGACATTTTATCATTCAAGGCCAGAAAAGTGTGTTTGTACTTTTTCTCAGTATCATTTTACTTTCTCTACATATAATTGCCTCATAAATGATACCAAAATACATTATATGAGGTTACCAGGCAACCAACTTTTGGATATTTGTGTATCCGACATAATACTGACCGCTGATGTAGACAGTGAGCGAGGCCGTTGTGGTCAGCCCCCCTCCGTCTGCCACATCAACTAGTATCAAGTAGTTGTCTGTTGTCTCACGGTCCAGTGCATGGCTTGTTGTCACGGTAATAGCTCCTGTAGATGGTTGAAGGTCAAAGTTGCCTCCTCCATCTGTGGTTAAACGGTTAACATGTAAGAAATAGTGGATCATGAATGAATTTTGGGGGGAATTTTTTCTTAAACTGTGAGTGTTGTTTTCCACAAATATTCTCAACAAATTATATTTTTTATATGCTAAAATTATCTAAACATCCTGTTCAACCCTTGCAACTGTCTAAAAGTCTTTGAATATAGATTATTTTTGGTTACATCTTACATAAAGTTATTGTGCAGACAGTACAATAAAAAAGCAAATTATTAAAAGATATTTGAATTATTTTAAACTCTAAAATTCCTGATATGGAATAGCATCAGTATCAGACTTTTTTCTGAAAACTAGGCTTTCATCAATTTACAAGTCATTCAATTGTTAACCCACCACTGCCAGCAACAAAGGCGTAAGTGATGACATTATTCGGAGCAGTAGCATCACCATCAGTACACCCAAGGGTAACAACAGCGTCGCCACCAGAAGCATTTTCCAGCACACTTTTACTATACAGGTTCAGGTTACAGACAGGACTGTTGTCATTCAAGTCATTGATTGTAAGGTATAAGGTGAACGTTGCTATCTTTGCATCTGTTGAAAACATAAATATATTTTTTTTTACTTTTTTTCACAGTATTCCAATATGTTCAGGGCTTCCATTAAAAGCAAGTTTGGAAGTATAATACTCCCTAGAAATGAGTTAAAACTTCCAAAGTTGATTCCTTGGAAGTATAAAAACTTCTATAATTTTGAAGAAATCTTCCAAAGTTGAAAGCTTGGAAGTTCAAAATATCAAAACCTGGTTTCAATATTACTTTTATGGTCACAATAATTGTTTTTGAGAACCTTAAACTTTCACATTTCAGTTAAAACCTTCATATATTGATGGACAGGAATTTCATTCTTCTAGTTTCAAATTCTTAATGGAAGCCCTGTATGTTATAACTTGAACATTGTACGATCTGAGATAAAATTCATTTAAAAAAAATTAAGTTATTTTATTGCATCAGTTTTGATGTTAAAGAACTACAATATATATTTATTAAGAAATTCCGAGGCTTAACATTATTAAACCTATAACAATATTGTCTGCAAAATTGTATACATGTTAATGTTAAAACGGATTTTTAATGTTTACCATTTTCAGCTTGCCTACCAATAACATTTTAAATTTGGACATCAATTTAAAACAATACTACAAACAAAGGACAACAAAATAACTCGCACAATAAAAGGAAACAAGAGTTTCTCCTGGGCAAATGCATTCACTAGACATTCTTTTTTTAATTATTAAAAAATGGCCAAAAAGTAATATTGCTATTATTCAAGACAGAGTTATGGGCCTTGCTGTAAATGTGTGTTAAATCTCTGCCAACATGTGTACAAAGTGTGATTTTTTAGATCTTAGCAGATTTCGAGCTTTGCATGACCAAGGTCAAAGAATTTGCACAACAATGAGTACACCTACTTAACACAATGGCTTTCACAATACTTCACTTTTTTCTGTTAATAATAGACAGGCTAAAGTTACACTTACCAGGATCTGTGCCTGCATCAGTGACCTCAATGTTGAATGTTACAGGGTTAATTGTCATCACTTCCATGTCCACATCCCCGGCAACCGTCATTTCTCCAGTTTGGGGATTAATAGCCATCAAGTTATCAAATCCTGAAGGCACCGATGAGATTGAGTAGGTCAGTTTGCCATCGGCTCCACTGTCACCATCAGTAGCTGTTGTATCCACAACTAAGAAGCCAATGTTTATGTTTTCATCAATATTGATTGACTCTGTGGCTGGACTGAAAACTGGTGGATCTTCATTGATGCCTATAACTTTAATATGAATTGTTGTGGTTGCTGAGTGTCCGCCATCGTCTTCTGCATAAGCTACAAGGGCATATGATGTTGTTGTTTCATAGTTTATCAATCCTCCATTTTGAATTCTTACAACCCCACCTGTATCTATCTGAAATATCGTAACATCAGCTAAACTGTAGCTTACAACTGCACTGTCACTGTCAGTAGCTGTAATAGTGGTAACAGATGTTCCTGTTACTCCTGGCTCCGTTACGTTAGCATAATACACAGCTGGGAAAAAGACTGGAGTGACATCATTTTCATCCAGTATTGTGATCGTCAGTGTAGAAGTCACCGTTCTTGAGCCTTGTTGACCATTATCAGCGGCATACACTTCTAACTCCATATTGGGAGTACCAAGATTGTCAAAGTCAATGTTGGAAACTAAGTAGATGTTTCCAGTGTCTGGATCAACAGAAAACTCTGTGATTGCTGGATCGCTGCTGAATGTAATAATTTCTGAGGTATCGCTGTCTGCAGCTAGGAGTTGAAATATTGAAGTACCAGCAGCCGTCGACTCAGATATTGAGACACTCAATGTGTTAGTGAATTCTGGATTATGTTCATTTACATCTCCGATTTCAATTCTTACAGTCACAGTTGTTGTAAATTTAGTACCAACTCCTTGATCTTCGACCTTTATAATGATGTCATATGAGGTTTCAGTCTCATAATCAAAGGATGAGTCTAACATAACACCAGTACCAGACATAGAAAAAATGGTGGAAGGACCTCCGTTGACTGTGACTAGGGTGTAAACTAGATCATTATTCGGTGATGTTGTGTCACCATCTGTGCATGAAACTGTTGCAATATTGCCAATAATTTGATTTTCTAGTAAGCCAATGGTTAGAAAGGATGGGTCACATACAGGAGCATTGTCATTGACATCATTCACATTAATCGTCACTGTTACTGTCACACTTCTTGGTGATGCACCAGAATCATGTGCAACAACATCAAATGTATACTGAATGTTTGTCTCATAATTCAGCGCATTCTTCAAAGATATTTTCCCATTCTCTGTGTTCAAATAAAACATGGTACTAGCAGCCATACTGTAATAAACGTCACCATCGTCACCAACGTCAGTATCACTAGCTGTGACAGTTAGCAGGGTAGTACCGACAGCAGTATTTTCATCAAAGCTAGTGGAATATGGCAAACTTTGAAACACTGGATCAAATTCGTTCACTGGCCCTATGTTTACTGTGACCACAGCAGAACTAGATTTTGCCCCTGAGTTGCCAGCACTGTCAGCGGCCTGTACAATAAGGGTGAACACGGTTGATGCTTCATAGTCTAGCATAGTGGTGGTAGATATTTCTCCTGTAGTTGAGTCAATACTGAAATAGCTTCCAGTGTTTCCATCTTAAAATATAAAAATATTGTACATAATTATTTAACAATTTTATCTCTATCCAACTTTGTTCTCATATCAGATAATTCCCATTAATTGCCAACTTGGTTAAAAAATTACTTAAATATTATCCTACTGGCATATGACACTTTTGATATTCGAATAGGTAATTCACATGGTACATGCCTTAAAATTTACAACCAGAACATCAAAACAAATCTGTTCTTTCGATTCTCTTTTTAAACTTATTATAAAATACCAATTTTGTGAGCCGGTTTTCAACATATGAACAAAACTTGTACAAATGTTTTAGAGAGAAATGTTTTGTTCTCCTCTGAGTATTCTAAATCAACTAAATCTGGAACAAACCTATAATGGAATAGGTCACAGTCCCATAGTCGTTGGTCCCAGGATCGTCCGTGTCAGCAGCTGTGACAGTAATCACTGCTCCTAATGCAGTACCCTCTGCTACTGTTATGCTGTAATTTATATTGAATGAAATCAAACCAAACATAGAGCCCCTTAAACAGTAGCCAATGCCTATCAGTTTTATCCTCCGTCGAGGCATTACTCGACAATTATATAGTTATAGGCCTTACTACATGTGTAAGAATTGTAATTTGCAACAGGATTGCGCATTTAGTTACATGAGACTATGTTGAATACTTTCTGTATTGCCCAGATTAAACATATTGCATGACAACAACAAGGCTTTAAATGACCATGACCACACGGTCGAAGGCTATCACAATGCCTAGGCTTACTTTATAGAAAAACAAACAAGCTTAATATCAAATGAAATAAGACAAAAAAACAAGAGGGCCAAATGGCCCTGAATCGCTCACCTGTCATATATTGCACATTCTTCCATTATATACAAATATTGAAAACCTAAGCCTATGAACACGGGGCGTGGCCAATTTTGACCCCAGGGCTAAAGTTTGAACAATCTTAATAGTGGTCCGATAAACGATGCTTCATACCAAATATCTAAGGCCTTCGCCTTTTGGTTTCGGAGAAGAAGATTTTTTAAGTTTTCATCATAAACATATATAAGGAAACCCATGACCGCCCGGGTGGGGCCATTTTTTGACCCCAGAGCCAAAGATTGAACAATATTGGTACAAGTCAACTAGATGATATATCATGCCAAATATCTAAGCTCTTGTCACTACTTGATTTTACGTGTGTATCTATATATGTATATTTGTTAATAATTGTTGTATGTGGCCCATATTGAAAATTGGTTTGTGTACTAAATATGTTATCCAGTTTAAATTAAGACGTTACTTGTCTTTTTGAGTTCGGAGAAGATTTATTAAGTTTTCACTATAACACATATAGAGAAAACCCATCAGCACCCGGGTGTGGCCAATTTTGACCCCAGGGCCATAATTTGAACAAACTTTGTAGAGGTCCACTAGACGATGAATCATGCCAAATATCTAAGCTCTAAGCAACGTAAGTTCAGAGGAGATGATTTTTGAAGTTTTCACTATAAACATATAGAGAAAACCCATGACCCCCCAAGGGGGCGGGGCCAATTTTGACCTCAAGGCCATAATTTGAACAATCTTTGTAGAGGTCCACTAGACGATGAATCATGCCAAATATCTAAGCTCTAGTCCAAGTAAGTTCAGAGGAGAAGATTTTTTAAGTTTTAACTATAAACATATAGAGAATACCCTACCCCCCCGGGGCGGGGCCAATTTTGACCCCAAGGCCATAATTTGAACAATCTTTGTAGAGGTCCACTAGACGATGAATCATGCCATATATCTAAGCTCTAAGCAACGTAAGTTCAGAGGAGATTTTTGATTTTTTTTACTATAAACATATAGAGAAAACCCATGACCCCCCAGGGGCGGGGCCAATTTTGACCCCAGGGCCATAATTTGAACAATCTTTGTAGAGGTCCACTAGAAGATGAATCATGCCAAATATCTAAGCTCTAGTCCAAGTAAGTTCAAAGGAGAAGATTTTTGAAGTTTTCACTATAAACATATAGAGAAAACCCATGACCCCCGGGGCGGGGCCAATTTTGACCCCAAGGCCATTATTTGAACAAACTTTGTAAAGGTCCACTAGACGATGAATCATGCCAAATATCTAAGCTCTAGTCCAAGTAAGTTCAGAGGAGAAGATTTTTGAAGTTTTAACTATAAACATATAGAGAATACCCTAACCCCCCCGGGCGGGGCCAATTTTGACCCCAAGGCCATAATTTGAACAATCTTTGTAGAGGTCCACTAGACGATGAATCATGCCAAATATCTAAGCTGTAAGCAACGTAAGTTCAGAGGAGATTTTTGATTTTTTTTACTATAAACATATAGAGAAAACCCATGACCCCCAGGGGCGGGGCCAATTTTGACCCCAGGGCCATAATTTGAACAATCTTTGTAGAGGTCCACTAGACGATGAATCATGCCAAATATCTAAGCTCTAGTCCAAGTAAGTTCAAAGGAGAAGATTTTTGAAGTTTTCACTATAAACATATAGAGAAAACCCATGACCCCCGGGGCGGGGCCAATTTTGACCCCAAGGCCATTATTTGAACAAACTTTGTAAAGGTCCACTAGACGATGAATCATGCCAAATATCTAAGCTCTAGTCCAAGTAAGTTCAGAGGAGAAGATTTTTGAAGTTTTAACTATAAACATATAGAGAATACCCATGACCCCCCGGGGCGGGGCCAATTTTGACCCTAGGGCCATAATTTGAACAAACTTTGTAGAGGTCCACTAGACGATGAATCATGCCAAATATCTAAGCTCTAGTCCAAGTAAGTTCAGAGGAGAAGATTTTTGAAGTTTTAACTATAAACATATAGAGAATACCCTAACCCCCCGGGGCGGGGCCAATTTTGACCCCAAGGCCATAATTTGAACAATCTTTGTAGAGGTCTACTAGACGATGAATCATGCCATATATCTAAGCTCTAAGCAACGTAAGTTCAGAGGAGATTTTTGATTTTTTTTACTATAAACATATAGAGAAAACCCATGACCCCCCAGGGGCGGGGCCAATTTTGACCCCAGGGCCATAATTTGAACAATCTTTGTAGAGGTCCACTAGACGATGAATCATGCCAAATATCTAAGCTCTAGTCCAAGTAAGTTCAAAGGAGAAGATTTTTGAAGTTTTCACTATAAACATATAGAGAAAACCCATGACCCCCGGGGCGGGGCCAATTTTGACCCCAAGGCCATTATTTGAACAAACTTTGTAAAGGTCCACTAGACGATGAATCATGCCAAATATCTAAGCTCTAGTCCAAGTAAGTTCAGAGGAGAAGATTTTTGAAGTTTTAACTATAAACATATAGAGAATACCCTAACCCCCCGGGGCGGGGCCAATTTTGACCCCAAGGCCATAATTTGAACAATCTTTGTAGAGGTCCACTAGACGATGAATCATGCCAAATATCTAAGCTCTAAGCAACGTAAGTTCAGAGGAGATTTTTGATTTTTTTTTACTATAAACATATAGAGAAAACCCATGACCCCCCAGGGGCGGAGCCAATTTTGACCCCAGGGCCATAATTTGAACAATCTTTGAAGAGGTCCACTAGACGATGAATCATGCCAAATATCTAAGCTCTAGTCCAAGTAAGTTCAAAGGAGCAGATTTTTTAAGTTTTCACTATAAACATATAGAGAAAACCCATGACCCCCAGGGCGGGGCCAATTTTGATCCCAAGGCCATAATTTGAACAAACTTTGTAAAGGTCCACTAGACGATGAATCATGCCAAATATCTAAGCTCTAGTCCAAGTAAGTTCAGAGGAGAAGATTTTTGAAGTTTTAACTATAAACATATAGTGAATACATTTACATTTTATAGAGATGATCATTCTGACCAAGTTGCATTGAGATTAGGCTAAAATTGTGACCTCTATTGTGTTCACAAGGTTTTTTTACTAATTGACCTAGTGACCTAGTTTTTGACCTAGGCTGACCCAATATGGAACTTGACCTAGCTTATGTTAAGATGATCATTCTGACCAAGTTTCATTAAGATAAGGCTAAAATTGTGACCTCTATTTTGTTCACAAGGTTTTTCTAATAATTGACCTAGTGACCTAGTTATTGACTGCGTATGACCCAATATCGAACTTGACCCAGATTTTATAGAGATGATCATTCTGACCAAGTTGCATTAAGATTAGCCTAAAATTGTGACCTCTATTGTGTTCACAAGGTTTTTGTACTAATTGACCTAGTGACCTAGTTATTGACCGCGGATGACCCAATATCGAACTTGACCTAGATTTTATAGAGATGATCATTCTGACCAAGTTGCATTGAGATTAGGCTAAAATTGTGACCTCTATTGTGTTCACAAGGTTTTTGTACTAATTGACCTAGTGACCTAGTTATTGACCGTGAATGACCCAATATCAAACTTGACCTATATTTTACAGCAATGATCATTCTGACCAATTTGCATTGAGATTAGGCTAAAATTGTGACCTCTATTGTGTTCACAAGGTTTTTGTACTAATTGACCTAGTGACCTAGTTATTGACCGCGGATGACCCAATATCGAACTTGACCTAGATTTTATAGAGATGATCATTCTGACCAAGTTGCATTGAGATTAGGCTAAAATTGTGACCTCTAATGTGTTCACAAGGTATTTCTACTAATTGACCTACTGACCTAGTTTTTGACCCCAGATGACCCAATATCGAACTTGACCTAGATTTCATAGAGATGATCAGTCTGACCAAGTTTCATAAAGATTAGGTCAAAATTGTGACCTCTGTTGTGTTCACAAGGTTTTTCTAATAATTGACCTAGTGACCTAGTTATTGACTGCGGATGACCCAATATCGAACTTGACCCAGATTTTATAGAGATGATCATTCTGACCAAGTTGCATTAAGATTAGCCTAAAATTGTGACCTCTATTGTGTTCACAAGGTTTTTGTACTAATTGACCTAGTGACCTAGTTGTTGACCGCGGATGACCCAATATCGAACTTGACCTACATTTTATAGAGATGATCATTCTGACCAAGTTGCATTGAGATTAGGCTAAAATTGTGACCTCTATTGTGTTCACAAGGTTTTTGTACTAATTGACCTAGTGACCTAGTTATTGACCGTGAATGACCCAATATCAAACTTGGCCTACATTTTACAGCGATGATCATTCTGACCAATTTGCATTGAGATTAGGCTAAAATTGTGACCTCTATTGTGTTCACAAGGTTTTTCTACTAATTGACCTAGTGACCTAGTTATTGACCGCGGATGACCCAATATCGAACTTGACCTAGATTTTATAGAGATGATCATTCTGACCAAGTTGCATTGAGATTAGGCTAAAATTGTGACCTCTAATGTGTTCACAAGGTATTTCTACTAATTGACCTACTGACCTAGTTTTTGACCCCAGATGACCCAATATCGAACTTGACCTAGATTTCATAGAGACGATCAGTCTGACCAAGTTTCATAAAGATTAGGTCAAAATTGTGACCTCTGTTGTGTTCACAAGGTTTTTCTAATAATTAACCTAGTGACCTAGTTATTGACTGCGGATGACCCAATATCGAACTTGACCTAGATTTTATAGAGATGATTATTCTGACTAACTTGCATTGAGATTAGGCTAAAATTGTGACCTCTATTGTGTTCACAAGGTTTTTGTACTAATTGACCTAGTGACCTAGTTGTTGACCGCGGATGACCCAATATCGAACTTGACCTACATTTTATAGAGATGATCATTCTGACCAAGTTGCATTGAGATTAGGCTAAAATTGTGACCTCTATTGTGTTCACAAGGTTTTTCTACTAATTGACCTAGTGACCTAATTATTGACCGCGGATGACCCAATATCGAACTTGACCTAGATTTTATAGAGATGACCATTCTGACCAAGTTGCATTGAGATTAGGCTAAAATTGTGACCTCTATTGTGTTCACAAGGTTTTTCTACTAATTGACCTAGTGACCTAGTTTTTGACCCCAGATAACCCTATATCGAACTTGACCTAGATTTTGTAGAGATGATCAGTCTGACCAAGTTTCATAAAGATTAGGTCAAAATTGTGACCTCTATTGTGTTCACAAGCAATTGTGGACGGACGGACGGACGGACGGACGGACGGACGGACGGACGGACGGCGGACGAAGAGTGATCACAAAAGCTCACCTTGTCACTACGTGACAGGTGAGCTAAAAACACAACACATCAAGACTTTTCTTTCATCAATTATATACATGCATTTTCTATGTTGCTTAAACATTTATTTATAACAAACATATGTTTACTGCAGATAAAATTAATGAACAAAATGATAAATTCCATAAAGATTTTAGAAAATGAAAAAGGAACAATAAACACTACCTATATTTTGGTGGGCTAAACGCTGGGGCATTGTCATTCACGTCAGTCACTGTCAATGACACAGTTCCTGTAACTGCATTGGTCCCGTCTGTTGCCTTGATTTGCAACGTATAACTAGCAGTCGTTTCTCGATCAAGCCTGCCTGATAGAAGTATCTCTCCTGATTCTTGATCCAGGGTGAAACCAGATGGCGGGGTAACCCAGGAATAGGTAACTGAGTCCCCAACATCATTGTCTGCAACTGATACTGTTGTTATTACAGAACCAGGGGAGAGACTCTCAGCTTTGCTGACATGATATACTGCATCTGAAAAGCAGAAATAATATTGGTTATAATCTATCAGCTTATTATTCATGTTTCTTAAAAATGTCAATATCACACAAGCTTTATTTTACTCTTGTATACAGTTTAATAAGTATACATGTATGTCTCATCATTTCTATAATGTCAGAGCAAAACAAAACCGGCCGTTTACTTAGCATATACAAAATAAGACTCAAATTCAACAGAAATTTTACAGTCAAACTGTCACAAAGCAGGGTAAGTCATGCAGGACATTGACAATAATTTTATAAATTAGAATTCTGATTACAAAGCTGTAAAACTGTACTAAAGTGCCCCTGAATAACTGCAATTGCTCATCTGTTCTTATTTTATTAAAAAAATTGCATAACTTGAAAATTAATATAGCCAGTAATATGGGTTTTGCTATAGACATGCGCATATTGTCAGTGTGTGGTGCAAGAAGGTTCCTTTTAATATCTCGAACAATATTTGAGTTAACGCCAATGTTAACTATTTGCAGTACGATGATGATCGCACAAAGGATATATCATTTCCTTATCTAGGTTTTTTGAAAAAGAAACAAGATACAAATAGCGATAAAATTTACTTGGTGTAAATACTGGGGAGTGTTCATTGACTCCTGTAACCAAGACTGTGCCAGTGACGTATACTGATCTTGTGCCATCCGACACTCTTATTGTCAGGTCAAACTGGCTGGAGGCCACAGTGTCATAGTCTATAGGCGACTTCAGCTGGAATGGTAGACGGTATTACATTTGATTCACTAAGTGTCATGTCAAAGTAATCCCTAAACCCTGTTCAGATATATTCAGATTTTTTTTTATTTCAAATTAAAAGATGTTGATGTTTCAATGAACATTTCAGATGCGACAGCACCTTTTATGATTACATTCATGTAAGAAATTGATAGACCCCAAAAAACAAAAATCACATAAGGTCTATTGCTCAAAACTTGGTTAAAGTTAACTAAGTTGTTAACATTAATATTGATTACTTTTGAATTTTTTATTCTCTGGAAATTTAATGGATACACTTGTGATCTGCTGTTGGACTATCAATATTTGAGACATCTTATTCAGCTGTTATAGTATTATTTAAGCTTATGAATATATCTTCAACTATTTCACTTTTAAAAGTTAACAAAGATGTCCTTAATCACATTGTTAACATTAACAAAGTTCTGAATAATCATCCTATTGCCATCGCAATAAGACATTAAAATAAACAGCCAGAATTTCTGATGCTACTCAGCAGTCTGTGACATTATCAATTTAAACAAGCCCTTCTAAATTGAATCCAGAGTTTAAAGGAGCAGAGAGAGTATTTCAACATTGCAGGGCTTGCAGGCTTGTGCTAATTTCAAGTAAAACTTGATTTAAAGGGACTTAACACCAGATGGTAACAAAATTGGCAAATACAGTATTACCCCAAAACAAGCTTAGAATTGTCAATACAAGCTAGTATGAAGCCGATAATATGCCGCTTTTCATGATTAAAAGAATATTCTGTCACTGTCTCAGCTTAGTATACTCATTTAAAAGTAGCCCATTATGGTTTCCAAGTTAATGGTGCATATATTTAGCATGTGAAAGCCCGTGATTAATACAGATATATATACCAATGCTATTTTAAATTTTACTAGTATTTACATGATAGATAATGCAAGAATTTTTTTTTTACATTTTTATTTATTTTTGCAATTGTATCATCTGGTGTCAAGTCCCTTAAGACTAAGCAAAAAATATACCCATATTCAATATGGCTAAACATTTTCTAATTTCTAAAATAAAAGTAAAAACTTTAAGTTACACACAATATAAACTTACTTTTAAGTCACTCCCAACAATCTCAAAGTATGTTGTATCCCCATTCGTTATAGTGTATGTTACAGTCTCACCATCTGCGTCACTACACAAGAAGCTAAATAAAACATCACCTATAGTCCCTTCTTCGGCCATAACACTTGAAAATGCCATGTCTGACGTACACGCTGGATCATTATCATCAACTCCATCAACCGTTATTGTAACAGTCGCAGTGTCTGAATTTGTATGGATTTCTTCTGTAGCAGTTACTGTAAGGGTGTATGTCGAAGTACCCTCGGCATCTAGAACCCCAGCTTTTGTGATCAATCCTGTGTCTGAGTCAATCAAGAACTTATTTCCCGTATTTCCACCAGTTATTGCATACTTCAGATTTCCATATTTACTTGAATCTCCATCTGGGTCAGTCGCAGTGACTGTAATTACACTTGCTCCTATTGCTGCATCTTCTGGGATATTGACAGTGTAAGTTGCAGTTGAGAAAGATGGACCTCCGTCATTGACATCACCAACTGATATATCCACGTTAATCGTTGTGGAGAAGTCTCCATCACTGACTGTGATTTCTATGGTGTAGGCAGGGTTGGTTTCATAATCAAGTAAGGCTGTAAGAGGAATAATGGCATAGGTTAGTTTATACTAAATCATTTTAGCTCCATTGTGAAAACAGCTGGAAACAGATATGAAACACTCTTTCCTGGTTTATTAGAAACAACTAATTATGTCTAGTTTTAGAGACCTTAAGGCAATATCCCTAGTGGTGATCTACTTGCTAATTTAAACAAGAATCACCTACTTATCAATTTAAAACCAGAATTACAAAATTGCCAATTTTAACATGAATCTACTACTTGCCAATTGAAACAAGAATCACTTAGCTATCCATTTAAACAAGAATCACCTACTTATCAATGTAATCGCTATAAGAATCACCATCTTACCAGTTTAAACAAGAATCACCTACTTGCCAATTTTAACATGAATCACCTACTTGCCAATTGAAACAAGAATCACTTACATATCCATACAAGAATCAGCTTCTTATTAATGAAAACAAGAATCACCTACTTGCAAATTTAAAGGAGAATCACCATCGACCGATTTGAACTAGAATCACCTACATGTAGTTCCTTATGCCAATCCTCCTTTTCGATTTAAACACAAATCACCTACTTTTCAATCAGAGCTGCAAGAATCACATACTTGACAGTTTAAGGGCTGTGGTAGCCCCAGTTGTGTCTATGCTGAAGTCATCTTGGGGACTCTGGGTGATGGTATAGATCAGGGGAGATGTGTCAGAATCTGTACACCCTAGATCTGCTATCACCACAGTGTTCAAGGCTATAAAAGAAAAATAGGAACTCAAATATGACGGGTGATGAATGCTTATTTAAAGTGACACTCTTATTCAAAATCAATACATACACATGTATAACACACATAATTTTTGACTGGTAAACCTTTAAATCATGCAATAATGGAACATATTAATTACTGATAACAAGATTGTAACTGTGTATTTAATATAATATAATATTAAATGATTGGTGAATGCTTAAACATTTACTGTGGTCTACTACAGTCTCATGAGGAAGAAGTACCATGTTTTATGATCATTTCTTTCAAATTCAATTCAGTCCTTTATGAGAAACATTGTTTTCGACATTATTAATCCTTTTTGGAATATTAAAACAAAATTTTTCATTGTGGCAAGTCTTATTTGGGAGTAAGAGTGAATCTTTTAGGAGACACTATATTCAAATAGTGTATATGGTAACCCATTCTGAAAAGCTATAAAAACTATTTCTAGTGAAAAACAAACAAACTTCAATTTGGTATCATATCAAAGGGGTCACATTGAACTTTTGTATCAATCTTATATTTTTACCAAAAATACATTGCAGATGAAAGATATAATAACAAAATACAAAATCGCAATGGTTTAAGTACTGCTATTAACCTTTTTATTAAAGCAATGCAATAAATCTCACTTTCACAAAAGACAGATGTACATACAATTCACTCTACAATTTTAACTTAGATATTTTAATAACATTCTGGAGGAAAGTTATTCAAAACTTAGAATGTTTTTCACTATACAGGTCTGCTAAAAAATAATCCAATGCATATACCAGTAATTAATTTTTGAGTTGACAAGAAAATTGAGATACTCTTTTAAAGAACACTCAGCTATTTCTGAGCTTACATGCCAAATTTCATTTGATTTAGTCAAAATATTATTGAGATAAATTTGAATCTTTAACAAATCTCTACTAGTTCCTTTATAGAGTGATTTGCAAAGAAGAATTTCGACCAATTTTTTATTTTTAGGAATTGTTCAATTGGGAATGGGTCAGCGTATCTGACATGCGGGAATAATCTAGCAAATAATAGAATCAAATACATGGTGTGGCTCATGCAAGAAATGGTAAAATGTACCATTTCTTCTTTTGAGGTTTCAAAAGAAATTATTTCTTTAATTTAAGTCAGTTCATTATTAAGGTACATTTCTTGCTCACTCAAAATGTGAATTTTATTAAAACTAAAAGAAAAAAATAATTTTATTTTGAAGTGTTTGAAAAAAACTCAAACATATAAAACTAGAGTTTGACCATAATTTTGACCAAAACTCTTACTGCCTGAGGAACTTGTTTCAGATTGACACCCTTGTCCACCACTCCTCCACATTTTATTTGAAATAAATGACCTTGACAAGAAATAGTCAAATATCAGGTGAGCAGCTCTGAGATTTAAATGTACCAAACTTTTTCATTTATTCAATTCATAAAGAATAAGTATCCCAAACACACACACAATCACAATTAATTATCTTACAATTCCGGATAAAAATCTAAAACAATAATATAATTCCCCTGCCTTATTAAAAAAGTTGCGACATAAATATATCACCTGAATTCTCTGCCTCGGTCCGCACATGTGATGCAGGGCTACATGTTGGCTTGACGTCATTTACATCGGAAACTTGTATTGTAATTGTTCCTGTTCCCTGTAAAATATACATGAACACCTAAAGGTTTTTATTCTAAATATCTTCATGCTCAGTAGTGTTACACTGGTATCTGATGAAATGCTTTTAAATATCAGAAAGAATTGAAAATACAAATCTGCCCTACTTATTGTTTTTTTTTCTATATAAGGTCTTTTCAATTGTCCTATTAACAAAAACTCTTAGGGAAACTTCAAATATTTTTTTCTATTTTTCAATAGACTGACTTATCAGATAACAAATTTAAATCTCATCATTTCAAAGGAAAAAGAATTGTTTGTACCGTCTGAGCCGGAGTTCCCCCATCAACAGCAATGACAGTGATTTTATAGTTTGTCTGAGTTTCATAATCCAGAGTCTTGGCCAGCCTGATTTTCCCGGAGGTCTGGTCAATACTGAACAGGCCCAAGCCACTGTTGGTCACTGAAAGAGATTTATCTCTGAATGGGAAACAGTAAAATAAAAATTGTTATTTTCAACTACTGTGAAATCATAAATATTCGTGGGACATTAATTTTTGTGGGTTGCCTTATCCACAAATTCAGGATCCCAACCAAAATTTGACCTTTAATTATGAAATCATAATGTCTATTATATGTAAACGGGTAAACATGTATTCACATAAATATACATGAATATACATGGTCGCAGTAAACAATTTGTAAGTACTGTAAATGACTGGTTATAAGACACACTTTTTTCCCTCACTTATTTGTTTCTCTGATCAAATATTCAATTGATTATTTAATAATAACCCTTACTATTTTTTCACAGTTTTCAAAAAAACACATTCAATAGCTTCATTATTTTATATCATTGATGTGGGTGCATATTTATTTATAACCCTTAAATTACCGCTCAAGGGATAATTGACATGGGTATCTGGGCTTATTGACATATTGTCCCATTGTAGTGTCATCTGCATGACATAGATGATACATAGCATGATATCGGCACATGGTGAATAAGCAGACAATTTAGGATCACAGTTTTGATTTTTTCAAGAAAATAAAAATCCACAAATTTAAGAACCCACGAAATCATATTTTTTTTTAAAAACTATAAAATTTCAAGCCCATGAATATAAATTATGGTATAGCCTCCATGAATTATAATTACCCAAGGAAATGAACATCCAAATTTGTTTGCAAGGTTATATAAAACCAGTGCAGCCAAGTTCTTGACTCACGTTATCATTACTATCAATGCTACACCTGACATGAGTTGCAAGTGCAATATCATTATCTTAAAATAAATGTTTCTTACATATAAAACCAAATCGAAAAAAAATACCAAAAATATACAATTTTCAAAATTGTATATTTTTTAAAAGTAAAAATTGGCAGAAACTCACTTGGCTTCAACTATCATTGTACTTTATAATCATCTAACATTAGGTACTGACCTGATTCAATACTATGGCGAACAATGCCATGTGGAGCAGCATCTGCATCAGAAGCAGAAAACGTCAAGAGTGTTGTACCCACAGCAGTATTCTCTGAAAACGTTTCATCTCGATCTGCACCAAAATTGGGCATGGCTTCATTGACAGGATTGACTGCCACAATCACAGGAATCTCCAGCGGGGTGCTACTTCCATTTGTTACTTGGACAACAAGGGCAAAGTTTTGGGTTCCAGCGTCATAATCTAATGCTGTAACAGAGATGAGTCATTTTTTAATAGTTAAATTACCGTATCAGTGTTAGAAAGAAGTATTAAAGTTTGCACGCCCTACACCTGGTAAAATATGCTGGGCTGGTTCCAAATGGAAATTATCAACATCAGGGCATAAAACAATTTCATAATCTAAGGAAATTTTAATTTAGGCTTGTGGATTAATATTCAAGATTGTCAGAAATACACAAAAAATTGTCTAAACTATTTTTCTGATAATTATGAAAATAGTTCTTTATAATATATATATTTTTAAAGTATTATTTTTATAAGCTGTCCATTAATTTTTCCATAAATAAATTTTCACCATAAGTATAGAAATTGAATGAGAACCATTTTCTTCATTAATGCTCTATTAAAAAATCTGATACCTCACTTACTGAGAAACTGTTCATTTACTGGCTTTGGTTTTCAGATTTCATACCATTCACTTATATAATTACCATAAAACTATAACCATTAACTCATTTGTATTTACCTGAAGCAAGGGTTATAACTCCAGCTGCACTGATGCTGAAGGCACTCCCTGTATTCCCTGAAATGATGGTGTATGCCAGTGTGTCAATCCCATCTCGATCCGAGCAGTCCAAGTCCACATACTGAAATGGAAATGAGATACAGGTAAATATATTTCATATATAAATACATGAAACAATACATTGAGTATTGTCACACAAATGCTCAGTTATGTCTGTAAGAGGCATACCATAGTATGGTATTTATGGTGGTAATCCAAAAGATACATCATAGACCACACTCTTCTATATTCACTGTGTGACAAAAATGCATTTCAGAGCAAGAAATCATCGGAATTAACAAGCCTGATTTCTAACAGTGATTTGAAGTGAAGTGATATTAAAACATTTTTAAACAGGCACTGCTTTTTTTTAAAAATCCAGAATTAGAGCAAGGTAGGAAAATATTTTCGCCAGTGCATGAGATGCTGAATTTGACCACAGGACAGATGATCGTTATCAGACTGACAAATATATAATGAAGTAGTAGAATTGAAGTCTAAAACACAATCACAAGGTATGATGATAAGGTAACCAGCATCTATTGTAGGGTTGTAGTTGAGGGCACTTGATTTTCACAAAGGCTGCCTGGGTTTGATACCTGGCCTGGCACCTGTGAATTTGGTTGGTGGTCACCAAGCTGGACAAGTAGGTTTTCCACGGATTCCCCAACAAGGCAAGAAAACACTCCTGCACAACATCTTGCTCACGAGAGAGACTTAGCATAAGTAAATAAAACTTACTTCAATCACTGTAGAATGAATATGTTTAAACTAACATTTTGTGATGTTAGGATCCCAGGTTCATCTATGGATATGAAATGTGAGTATGTAGTGCAGGTCGGCATCTCATCGCTGACATCGTTGACATTGACAGTGACTGTTGCTTCAGCAGAAACCATTCCTCCATCTGTAGCTCGTACAGTAAGGCTGTAACTGGTAGTTCCACTTTCAAAATCAAGCGCCCCTGCAAGCTTCACTTCCCCGGATGATGAGTCAATTCTGAACTTTCCATCTCCATTACCAGCTAAAAAATCAAGCAAAAGAATACCATGGTGTTTTATACAAATACATATAGGGTAATTGTTTGTTTTGGTAAAAAATATATTTCACTGATTAAACACCAAAAGCTGTATTTTACGAGTGGTGTTCAATTGTTGAAATATATTGTGAAACAAAAGGATATAAAAAGACATTAAACTGTAGTTTTTTAGAAAAGCGCACCAAATTGTATGCGGAAGTATCTTCTTTCGGAAATGATGTCCTAGAAATTGTATCCCAGCACTGTGTATGCTGATGTTTGTTTTGAAATTTAAAGCAGCTAAAATTTAAAATAGTAAAAATTACCAAATGTACTTTCACTGTTTTAAACAGTAAAATATCATTTTAATTTCAATCATAAATCACCAGAAAGCATGTATCACAAATACTATTTATACTGTCCTTTTTATACTGTCCTTTTCAAATGATCTTATCATCAAGATAATGTTAAATAACGAATCAATCATAGTACAAAAACTAAAATTGATAGCCAGTTGAGATACTGATATGAATATTTATAGTTCATGTATGTATGAATGTCCAGAAATAAAACTTGATGTGACATCATCTTTTGCATCTTCTGAAGGTCATGCATGTCAATGACATTCATACATACATGAACTATAGATATAATGTATATCCACCAACATTTCAAAGGTATCATCGAAAAACCTGTTAGCATACCTCCCTGCAATTTTGATTAATAAAATATTCTATAAAACAAGAAAAGAAGATCTATGTTTGAATGCTCCATGTAAAACAGTGTGTTTGTTAATTGAGTTTATCAAGGTTTGCCCAAGCCTATTGGCTGTAATATAGTCTGACCCCAACATACCGGTAGCAGAATAACTGTATATTTAACTGTAATAGTAGTCACAGTGTATAAAGGAGACTGTATGCATCCGGATATTGCGAAGTGATTTCAATGGCCGATACACGATATTTGCATGGGAGTTTTAGTTTAAGCACATTTTAATGGTTTAACTCTGGACAACATTAAAAAAAGTATACATAAATAATATGATAAAGAATCAATTTATCTTGTGTATGCACTGTTTTAGTCATAAACCAAGTGTTATGTATGAAAACGTTGAAACTCACTAGGGGACACTGATATTCGACTCCTGGTCCATGTCTAAATATTCAATTTTCATCCGAATTATGCCCATTTTGGGAAAAAGACCCTAGACATTTTGGGAAATTTTGCGTCGTGAAAATGCGGAAATTGGGAAATTTTACAGTGAAAAGAAAAAGCTGTCTAGTCTCCTGTGAATAAGGAAATGATTTAATATTAGTTTATTTTCCCTTTAAAAGACCCACAATGGCTGAAATATCAATCCTTGGGGTGTAAATATCTATTGCAATAAATCATGACATATAATAGTTCATATGTCTGAATGTAATGAAAATCAATGATTTCTGAGTTCAATTACCAAAAAAACTTACAATCACATAATTTATTAGGATGTTGAAAATGAACCAGTACAGGTAAAAAGAATTTAAAAAAAAAAAAAAAAAAATTTTTTTTTTTTTTTTTTTTTTTGGATTGGGATTTTTTTCTGAAGATTGGGAAAAATATCTTATATTTTGCTTTGGGAATGGGTCCGATAGTCGGACCCGTGGGTACTATAGAAAAAGCCCTGATCTTCATGTTGCATAACTAATTCACAACAAAAAAATTTGACTGTGTGAAAGTGCAAATTCATAACCTAATGTTAAATGCATAAAAAGTAATCATAGATGATTTTAACTACATTTCATTGCAAGTTTTAAAATTAGGTCGCGAAAAATGTGCCCTCTCGTCGGTGAGAAATGGCTTATTTATTACTTCGTTTAACGTTTACAATGCAATATAACTTAAACAACACGCTTCATTTACTGTTGAATATTATCTACTGGATGAGTACCATCTTATTGTTATGAAAAGATAAACAATTATACCTTTTTCGAAAGTTGTGTAAAGCGTAAACGTATTGGCCATTGAAATCACCTCGCAATATTCGGATGCATACAGTCTCCTTTATACACCGTGGTAGTAGTAGTTTTATTCGTGCACTATGTCAATAACAGTACATTTAACATCAATATAAGGTATATCACATATTGTATTTGCATGATATTTAGAATCCCCGTAAGTTATATCACAGAAAGTTTAACATGAAATACATAATACTTGATCTACTAAAACATTCTGTATTTCTTCTGTTGTAAATGATAAAGGTATCTAATTTATTACCAAATAAAGATTAACATAATAAATGACATTACACAGGATAACCAGTAAAGCTTTGCACAAGTACAAAAGCTTATTTCCAACGGGTCCATCATCACAGTCTAAGGTATTAAAGTTGGCATTAAATGGTTTAGTATACAGTATTATATATTATTTATCATGTACTCAGATGAATTAAATTAATAAATGACATTCATCACAAATAAACTACTATCAGTATCACATAATTATATAATATATACAATACAATTATACAGATTAGTTAAGGAATATTTAAAAATTACCAAAGCAACTATATTAAAATTATGCATATTCTTAGAAAGTGCACTTATATTTACCTATACATAAAATTTATGAATACAAAAAGACAGACTTTTCCAACTTCTCCATCTCCTTTAAGAGGTGAGTTTTGACTAATTTCTTAAAAACATACTTTGATTCTGTGTCTTTGATGTTATTTGGAAGCATGCTCCAATCCCTTATACCATTATTATATAAAAATAAGCTGCTGTAAAACCATCATTATGTGGGACATAAAACTTTAAGTTGGATCTACTATCATATGAGTGAACTGCGTTACATTTGGCAAAATTATCCTTCATATAACTTGGACAATTGCCATAAAAAAAAATTATGTACATGATTTAGCCTAAGTTATCTACATCTTTGTTCGACATTTAAAAAACCATGATCAGCAAAACTTGCCACTGAGAGGGAGGTTCTACTAAATGATTTATTGCAACAGATATTTATACTTACAGGGATTGATATATCAGCCATTTCAGGTCTTTTGAAAGGGAAATGAAACTTATATTTTAATTATACCCTCATTTGTAGGAGACAGAAAAGCTTGATCTTTAAACTGAAAAATTTCCTAATTTTTTTTGTTATAAAGCAATTATTTTTTCCAAAAACGTCTAGCCTCTTGGGTACAAAAATGGGCAGAAAAAGGCGGCTTACCTGTGATTGAGAAAGAGATGTCCCCAAATGTGCCAAAGTCTGGATCTGACCCTGTCACCGTTGTCACTGACCTGCCCACACTTGCATTCTCATCAAGCTGGAAAAGTTACATGCTGAACAGAGTTGCTATAAGTGCAGCCTACAGGTCATACTTAACATATTTGACAAGTTTATCACATGATTTCACTTCAATTTTAATACATAACTTAAACATGTACTCTCACAGACTGACCGTTTTGACCTGTTTTTGTATTTGAATGTTTTGTACAGTATATGTCTGAAAATCTGTTATATAAGACTGAAGGTAAAAGTTCAGATTGTAGTGTTTAATATTTGAGAATAAGAAATATAAAAAATTGGTATTTGTTCATTGTAACCACCACACCTCCAGGTCCGGGGGTATACCGGGGATAGCCATGGAAATGGGCCTTGTTTTTACCTTTCAGGTGGCCCCGCAGTTAGTCCACCTAAATGGCCGTCAACGAGTCTTTTGACGATTTTTTTAATATGGCAGACTCGTGACTTCCACCATTCCAGAAAAAGGTAGCAAGCGGTCCTTGCGCAGAGAATCCTCGCGGCCACAATTTTGAAATTATCTCCGTTATAAATTCAATTTTCTACGAAAATATTATTACCTATTATTAAACACATATTAAGTTATGTCAGTATGCCCAAAAAACATGTTAAGTTATCATAAAACACTTACAAGTGTCGATTGTTTATCAAGTATCCCGATATCGGTAAATCTGGGACAAATCTGACTAGTTGTGTACATGTATAATGGTATTTGTGACCCATAATATGTTCATGTGAAAATAACAATTCTAATGACAAATTTAATCCAGTTCAGATCACTGTCGGATAAAAATTGAACAACTTTGTCATTATAATTCAACATCAATGCATATTATTACAGTATATAATTTCGCCCATTGTTAAATGGTAGAGAGTTGTAGCGTTACAGGGATACATAAGAAATGTCAAAATAATAATAAAAAGTATCCCTGATCGCTCATTATTGTAGCTACCCGCAGTGCCGGGGGCATTTGGCGGGGATTTTACCATCAGTTTGTCTCCGCAGGAGAGGGAGTTTATCTGGGATTTGCTTGACAGAAAGTTTAAGTCCCTGCTATTCCCCAGATCTGGGTGGGCCCTGGTTGCAATTGACTGGTGCATTACCCTACACAACTGTTTTCAAAGCATTGATCAATGCAAAATTGAGCTCATTCTAAGACAAAACAAAAAAAATTGTCAAATCAGTCAATTTGTGAGAGTGCAGCTTAAATAGCTAGTCATTCTAAAATACCGTCCATGGTTTTTTTTAGGCTAAACATCATTAAAACCAAAAGCCTGTGCGGCATTTTAGAAAGTCGGATTACTTAAACGTAAAGATCATACGAAAATTTTACTTTTTCTAAATTTCAACACTCAACAAATATCCCTTTTTTAGAATTGTGTACCTGTTACACGAGTCCTTATCAACGACCATTGCTTAATCTCGACTTCAGGTTTTATATCATTACATAAAATAGTAAAATAAGAAAAATAAAGCAGAATAATTCACAACACAGTGGAAAAAATAAATATAAGGGAAGTAACAGTGTAACAGTCCTGTTGCAGGATACACTGTACTATACTTTCATGAATACGATGATAACCTTGCGTGAGTTATTTCCCTTGATAATCTTAATTCGGGTTGATGTCACTTACAATAAGGTCACACAATAGTCAGTTACAAACAATTTAGTAATTACAAAACAACCTGTATATACCTTATTATGTTCCTCAATTGATCAGCTGCCAGTGATTTAATTGATTGAAGTACACATGTATACCGAGTGGAAAAAACTGTACCATGTTTTGGGCTTAAACCAGACGACTGTTTCTTCCTATGCATAATTAGTAATTATGCATAGGAAGAAACAGTCGTCTGGTTCAAGCCCAAAAATATTAGCATATTTGGGACACGACTACATGTAATATCATGTAATTAATCATTAATTACATGATATTACATGTAGTCGTGTCCCAAATATGCTAATATTTTTAAGTGGACATAAACTTTAAGAATTTGAGTTTATTATTTGTACTATATCATTACATTACAACGTCGATAAGTTTTTAACAATATACGATTTATGTTTAAAAATAAGTATCATACCAAAACAGTTGTGCCTGCGATAGTTGGAGTGAACTCGTTCACCGACGTCACAGAAACTATGACGGTAGCAGTTGATGTCAGCGGGGATGATACCCCGTCATCGACCTCTATAACCAACGTATAGACGTCTGGGTCGTTGATCGGAGCATCCAAGTCTATTACACCTAAATTGTGAGTAAAATGACTTCATATTTCTATTATACATTTAAGCTGCACTCTCACAGATATACCATTTTTACAACTTATTTTATTTTTTGGCTTGAAAAGAGCAATTTTTTGCGCACATATCTGCAACCAATGATAAATGATTGCTGGCAAAAATCAGAATGTAGATTTTCATATTTCCGTTCGAAAATTAATGTTTTATGGCTCAAACCTGTCGTCACTTACCGTTAATGAAAATGCATAAAACATCAAATTTTTTAACTTAAATATAAAAATCTGCAATCTATTTTTAGTCAGCAGTCTTATATAACTGGTTTCCTTGGATTTTCGGTAAATTGGCTCGTTCGATCGAAGACAAAAATGAAAAAGTTGTCAAAACGTTCAATCTGTGAGAGAACAACTTTGAACGATCATGTGTGAAATGTAAGATATATTTTGGAATTGCTGTGTACGTAAATGTGAAGTTCAAACCAAATATAATCCTATCTATTAACATTTCTTATAACATTTTTAAGAGTCGATTGGTATATCGTGGCCAATGGTAGCTCCAGTATTAGCCCGTCGAAAGCTTGGATTAATAATGTAAATTATTTTCAGGTAAGGTAGAACGTAAATACAACTAATACTTTTAAGATTTATCTGGTTCTGCGTCACGGCATCTAGTTCAAACTTTGTTGAGTAAGACGTCGGCGAACTAGCGGCATCAATGGTAAACCTGAATGATGTCGTGGTGGCGTCTTTGTCGGTAGCAGTTAACGTCAGTACACTTGTACCTGCGTTAAAAAGTTTTGATTTGGCACCTTTCATTTGTAATGGTCCGCTGTAAGCGGCGGATGTGAATTAATCATATAACATTCCGTTTTAGATGGATTTACGGTCATAGTACGTATGGTAGCATGCATGTTGGTAATATGCAAATTAGCAAAGCCTGGGCTCTGTGTGGATAGTGAACTTAGTGTATGTAAAGACCAGCGGACCCCTTAGGGGTCGAGCATGCTTTTCTCTGAAGGGATCTATTGAAGTTTGTTGCCTTAGTTGGTCTCGCACGTTACACATTATAAGAGTATGTTCAATCCTTGAATTCGTCTTAATTCTAATACAGTACATTACAGAAACTATATAAAACAAATTTTATACATGTTTAAATATCAAACCTGCAGTGTCTGTCTCGGAGATAGAGACATAGTAAACGTTTTTATCGAATTCCGGTGAGTTATCGTTTACGTCCGTAAGGCCGACTCGTATGGCGACCGTAGCCGACCGAACAGACGGACCCTGGTCTGACGCAATTACGGTGACGTCATAATACTCGAGACCTCCTGTAACCGGGTCACGGTCGAATGAGTTTGACGCTGTTGTAATCAACCCGCTGACTTTGTCAATGTGGAATATGCCGGATGCTGTAACCCCACTGCCTATGTGGGAAAACAAATTAACTGAGTAATATTACATGTATGGACATAATGATAAACATATTTTGATGCATTCTCTCGTATTAACTTGAATGAAATCCTAGCTTAAGAACTTCAGCGAGCACGTTATATATTACCTTTTGGGACGTGTTCATGTGTATTAAACATCAAAAAAATAAATATCAACATTAAAGTTATGGAAGCCAGAACTAATAAAATCCTTGCTCCTTATTAATACTCTTATAAAGCAAGGTCTGCCAAACTGTTGAGTATTTCCGCAATCGTTGGATATAATGGTTAGCATCCTCTTTACCGAAACACCATATTTATATATCAACTAACTTTTAGTAATGGTCCCGAGACTATACGTGATCTGCCCAGCCACCCCGAGATCTGTGTCGGAGGCGGTCACCGTTACGATGGTTGTTCCGGTAGTTGAATCCTCCTCGATGTTGTAGGGGGTCGTGGAGCTGGTAAACACAGGACTGAAACCTGTCGTCTCAAATACTGGAGCGGCCTCGTTTTCACCTGTGATCTACGCATATATAATATAAAAATGAAGAAAACACTGCTTAAAAATATACATTTGCGTAATGAATATATTTTATAAAGTTAAAACACTTCTTGTTTTCATTCGATGGCGGTTTTTCAAAACATTTTTAATGAATCATAACTATATAGTATTTTTTCTTATGTTTATAGGAGATTTAAGCATATATGTTGCAATAACTAAACTACACTATTACCGATATAATGACGGTGGCCGTTGACGTTAATCCGCCGTCACTGGCTTCAACTTCTAACGTATACTGAAAGTTGACGGCAGATAACGTCTCGTAATCAATGATGTTACTTGAAGTAACTATCTGTTTTAGGTTAGTGCCAAATTTATTGGCTTCGTCGCCGGCGGTTATCGAGATTGTCATTGTATCGCCGTCGGCGTCGTTGACAGTAAGTAACTTGACAGATGTGCCTGGAAAGCAACAACGAATATAAAATGATTTCGTTCACAGAACTATCGTTGACTATCATCTACAAATAGCAATGCTTTACTATCATACTTAGAATAAGACCCTTGTGACCAGCATACTATCGATCTATCAAATAATTTAAATGTGCAAGCTAGTCATAGCCTATGGTCAGCTTATCAAGATTTTATATGGTTGGCTTCAATGGGTCAATTGTTCAGAACTTTTTTAAAGTTAAAAACATAATTAGCAACATTGTTGTTAACTTTCAAATGTGAACAATTTGATGGTGCGCTCACCTATTTAAATACAAACAAGTACGACTGAAACGGTTGTCTCAAATCTTGTTAGCAATACAGCAGGTCAAAAGTGTATCCTTCCAGAGCAGTAACAATTTGAAAGTAAACAACAAAGACGTTATCAACGTTGTAAACTTTTACAAAGTTCTGAACAATTGGCCCAATGTGTTTTTATAATATTTACTTGTTTATCAACATTCAACTTTTTTTTCTTTAAGTGACACAAACATTTGATCCTCTACATAAGGAAAACGAGTACCTGCTGCTGTGTTTTCCGCTATGGAGGCGTAGTAAATATTGGATGAAAATGATGGCGGGTTGTCGTTAACGTTGTTCACGGTAATCGTGACGGTAGACGAAGCAGAATCCGTACCGGCTGCGTCAGTAGTAGCTCTGGAATAAGCACCACGTCAATTGTTTGAAACCCTTAAAATCAACGCACCATACATGTATCATGAACATTTTGTATAAACCTTAAATACGTATTCGGTGGACATGGGTGTCCCGTTTTAGATTTCAGGAGCATATGATTATAATCAATACGATAAGAAGAAACTGAACACATATGAGTTTTGATTTGTAGTAACTGAAGATTTTATGAAGACATATGAAGAGGAGTTTTCTATTATTGTGTAGCCGTAATAAGCAGAGGAGCGTTTAAATAAAAATCTTACCCGGTATTTAGTGCAGTAGTTTCATTACTTTGTCACATATTTGTGTAAATTAAACCCTAGCCAACAAAAACACGAACTTAAAGAAATAAAAAAGATCTCAATATTGCCTTTTATGATGCTTTACAGGTTTCAGGTTTTTAAAGTAACGACTACAATCCTTTATTAAAACAGCCCCAGGGGTGGTATTCAATATGTAACTTAAGTCAATCTTATGGTCATACATCATAGACTCTATTGGTCAGTTATTAATAACAAATTATCCGATTAGCTACATCGTTCTAAGATCCAGGTAAGACCATTATTGAATACCAACCCTGGTTTAAAAGGTGACAGTAGGTGCAAGAAATCGTTTTTCAGGCATCCGACGAACAGTTTTGTCAACTTTGTAAATAAATGTTTGTATCATTTTCAAGTGTCTTAATGTAGTGAACAAGCTTTCGGAGCATCTCGGGTTTTTTCAATTGAAAACAACTTCGGATGTATGTGGACGGTTAACAATGTCAGAAATATTGTCATTGAACAACGCTGCAAGTAGATCGCGTAGTAATTTCAATTTAGCAGTTAAACTTTATGACTATACACTTGGGAATCTTAATTATTTATGCAATTAAACACTTCACTGGCAATCAATTTTAACTAAGTAATACAACATACACGTTAAAAAAACTTCAATTAACTTATACTATAAAGATTTTACGAACTTCTGCTACTGATGTAAACTTTTTTTCGGTGGAAAATGGCCGAGGAGTTCCGAATGTGGAGCAAGATTATGTTAGAGCTGCATTATCACAGATTCACCATTTTTACAATTTTTTTAGTTTTTGTCTGAGAATGAGCGTAAATATCTGCAAACCAGTGATAAATGATTGCTGACAAAAGATCAGATCATACATTTTCATATTTCCGTTCCAAAATTAATATTTTATGGCTTAAACCGTTAGAAACGGAACATGCATAAAACATCATTTTTTGAACTACAATACAAAAATCCGCGATCTATTTTTTGTCAGCAGTCTTAAGTGACTGGTTTACATGCATTTTCGGGTTTCAAATTGGGTCGTTCCACGACAAAAAAAGTTGTCAAAACGTTCAATATGTGAGAGTGCAGCTTTAAGTGTTATACCCGAAAACATATGTTTACACACTTATGGTTGCATAACAGTTGATTTCACGTTCGATTTCATTGGAGTACAGACTGCTATAACTGTATGAAATAAATTGCAGTTGTAAATCTAACAAAAAAGTAATTAAAAATAACTTTTAATTCCAGAATGATCTGGTCTCGCCAGGCATAGATATGTAACATACTAGACAATGGCTGGATATAATAACAAGCAAGACGCGTAGCTGCCTATACGCGAGAACGCGGCTTAATCTACACGATTCTGACAAAAAAATCAGCCAAAGTTGCAGTATGGGTACTTGACTATATGATCCTAAAACTGTCTAAGTACAGTACTAACGCACTTCAGAACGCCCAGAATGCACGAGATTGCACGATTGTTTTCCGAGGAGGCCCCAGACCCCACCCCCACAGCACTATGATGAATCCACATAAATCGAGGGCTAGCTACGCCCCTGCAAGCTAATTTGTACATAGGTCACCAGGGGTAAATATTTTGCGATCGTACGAAAACAATTTCGGAGTTTTACTGTCGACGTTTCAAAGCGTTTCGATCAATTCAGAAGAAACATAAGTTGATCTAATAAAAATCATTTTTCTGTAATTCGGGTTTTTACCGGCATACTCGTAAATGTTACTTACACAATTTCTAATTCATATTGCCGGTCAGTTGCAACTTCATAGTCGAACGTGTTTGTAGTTACGACGTTTGACCCCGTAACGCCAAATTTCGTGGGCGAGGCCGGGGACTGCCACCCTATTGTGAACGTTATGACGCCTCCATCGGCGTCGGTAGCTGCTAGACTGAGTACAACGGTGCCGGTGGCGACGGATTCGGCGACGGTCAACGTCGATGAATTTGTGGCGGGGCTGGTGAAACTTGGGACAGCTGGAATAGACATTTTTTTAAAATACAAAACATAGTAAATCGAACATAATTTCAGTTGAAAATGACGAAAGATGTTCCGTTTGTTATGACATACCCATACACAATTAAGGAAATTGATTTTCTTTGAGTGGATTTTTCTTATTTATTCAAAGTGCATCGAGTATAATAACAAACAATTGTGACAATCGTATTTTTTATCTAACTAGAAGAGCCAATATTACCTCCATGTGTTATGTCCAGAACAGTGATCCACAGCACAAAGCTGATAAGCCATGCTGTAATCTTGTTTGACATTCTTCCTCTCCAGGTTTCACTATGAATATGTTTCTAGTTATTCAGCTGTGATGTAGCATATTTCTCCTAAACGTATTTCAAGTTTGAATTTATCATCATTATTATTATTATTATTATTATTATTATTATTATTATTATTATTATTAATATTATTATTATTATTATTATTATTATTTTTTTATCATTATTATTATTATTAATATTATTATTATTATTATTATTATTATTATTATTATTATTATTATTATTATTATTATAGTTAATATTATTTATTATTTTAGTTATTGGAATGATTATTATCATTTCATATATCCAGTGACTCGATTGAATGAACGAAAATGATTAGAATACAAAACATATTTTGTTCTCATTTTATTTAAAGTAATAAACCTATTAGTTCATTGCATTACAATGATTGCAAATGTTACTCCCGATCCCTGGATATAGTTGATCAGTGGCGTAGCTACATGTAGGCCTTGTAGGCTTGGACAAAATTTAAGTGACCCAAAAATGCAATAAAAACTAATAGCTACTCAAACACTTTGAACAAAAGTTTGAGTTTTATTTTAACCAATACAAGTTTGATGTTCATTTAAACTATTTGCAGGATGTAGTGCTTGATTTAAATTATTATCATTACAAATATGATTAAGTGTGTGTAATGTGCATATAAAAGTCCAAAACCCATTGGAAAGTAGAACCATGGGGCCTACAAGTTGTTAAGACATAGCTACGCCCCTGTTGATTTATGATCAACTCTTTTACATTTTAACAAATGTAATATAATTAAAGGCACCTCTTACAAGTTGATAGGGACCCGAAGTATATTAGTGAAAGAAGTATTTGCTTTCGAAGATAACGACTCATTATATGTCCTTAAACGTATTACAGTGTCATGTATTTTTCTCTTTTCCGACCTTCTCCGACCTATAACAGCCATAGAACGCAAAACCAATCCAGGACAGGCTCAATTTGAGTGGGAATGTTTATTTTACCAAATTTACAATAGCCGAAAAACAGAGCGAAACTTAATTTCGGTCTTTTAGTAGATAGCTGTCAATCACAATGTCATTGAAGCTACACCACAGGAAACTATACCTCTAAAGAAACAGTCTGTCAGGCTCCTTGTAACCGTCTGTTTTCTACTATTCTGTATTTAGGACCGAACAATTATATTACGAACTTATTTGAGGAAATGGTTCCACATAAATCAAACTGCAAAAGAGTCCATTTATAACGCGGATTTTGTTCATGTTTTTTATTTGGCCCATGTTCTAGTAAGAATCGTTCAGTTATTAAGTCTGACAGAATCTTCCTTTAATCTCATTGAACTACTCAGTATTAGTAAAACTGAACATGTTTGTTTCTTGAAATGTTTTGCTCACCTACAATCATACATGATTTTATATAAAATTGAAATAGTGCGTACTGTTCTTTACAAGAAGTTTACAAAAGTTTTGCGTTTTCTGAACTAGCATTTTAAAATTCATGAACAAATTGAACTGTATATCTATCTATAAAAGGTAGAAGAATACTTTATTATGCAAACAAATCTGGCAAGATCCATAGCATCGCAGAATTAACAACAAAGTAAATTAATATACTGGTACAGCAAGATGTCATCAGGCATAGTTAGTTTACATAATATATTCAAATAGCAATATGAAATTTATATACTTGAAGGAAGAATTTCATGTCGGGGGAGACAACATGTATTCGATTTAAATAATATAGGTAAAAGCACGTCAGTCATATACTAAATGGCGTCTTATTTCAAAAGCCTTAAAAGTAAATGTGGCAAGATTTTTTAATTCGACTGAACTTTCACTATTTATCAATTGCATACATATGAAAATAAACTTGGATTACGCCAAAAGTAGTTGTTTATATATTTTTATATATAAAAGGTACCGATGAAACTTAAAGCTGTGCATGTGAAGAAGGTTTATACAAATTCTATATCATTTTAAATATCGCAACTTGAAACATATCTACTTCGTTCCTTCAATTAACTACAGACTAAGATCACCTTTTTGAAATATACTCCGATTTGTTGAATCAAACTTCACATCCCTTTTTTCGTAACAATTTTTAAATGACTGTGTTTTATATTTAAACTTTAACTAAAATTCCAAATCACATCGTTAACAATAACACACCAAAACAATTCATATTTCGATCCAAATCAAATGTAAAAACTATTCGTTTATTCGTATATTCATTATAACAATGATCGTTGAGATACCTCGTACTAAGACAATTGATAGGACGTCACAAAAGCAGTGTGATACATTCTTTATAATTTGATACTAATCTATTGATTATTGTTTTGAGTACAGTAAACCACAACATGTCTTTTCATTTATTCAAAAGAGTTTATCGGGGTAGATTTAGATGGGTTTTTGTTAAGTATCGGCCCTCAATTTCTCGAAAAATAGTTCCTTATTACAGGATTAAGCTAAGCTCAATAGTTTTGTTATAGTATAATTTGTGTCGAACAGGCATTCTAAGAATTTCATAAGCCAGATGTATTGTAAAGCAGTTTATCTCTTCTCTTTAGAAATATATACACATCATTGTGTGTTTCTGTCTTAAATTGTGTTTGGGCGTACGTACGTACGAACGCGCCATAAAACATATTAAATTATTTATACATATACATTAGAAAAACGTTCATTTACTATAAGTTTACTCACCACTGCTGCGAATTAAATGCGTTTCGGAAATTATTGTAGAGATATTGATAAGTAAATAAACATTGTTTCATTGTTATCATATTAGCCTTTGTCTAACCTTGGATCAGATAATTCGGTACGAAGTGTGCCACGCTATGACTATCACGTCCATCTACAGATTTGGCAAAACTTTGAAGCACATGATTATATTTCTTAAACACTGGTTTTCGTATTATAGCTATTACTTGAAAAAAGGAGGAATCATTCTATGAAAGTGTACGGAAATCATGCACGTTAAAGGTTTAAAAACAGTATAATGTAGAAGAGGAAAACAAACAAAACACAATCTTATCTAGGAAAATTAAATTTAAAAGGAGTTTGAAAAACTCACTATGGCACTTCCGATCCGCCATTTTGAACTGTAGGTGCCATTTTTATTTTTCCTTCCCCCGCGATTCGAGCTGTTTTAAAACGCTATAATCTAGCCGAAAAATCATTTATTAAATACACCATTTGTTTTTCAACAACTTAAATTTAACATAAAGTCGCTTATAAGACAACTTTGATACATTTCAGATTTTAAGGTATTGTAGTCTGCAAAATGACGTCATGACATATATTTGATGACGTAATTTCCGTTTGTCTTTGCACGCAAATAAAATTACAATGTAATCACTTTAGTGGCAGTATAATGCACCAGTCAATTGTAACCACGCCCCCCCCCCAGGTCCGGGGAATAGCGGGGATATTGACTTTCGGTCCAGCCAACCCCGGGTAAAATCCCCACCCTGCGGGGACAAACATATGGTAAAACCCCCGCCAAATGCCCCCGCATCCCAGGGACCCTAGGTTAGGCCCAATCCCCGCTATATTTTTGCGAAGACAAAACCACCGCTTTCACCCGGCATTGCAAGTCCACCTGGAAGGTAAAAACACGGCCCTTTTACCCGGCTATCCCCGGTATACCCCCGGACCTGGGAGCCGTGGTTACAATTGACTGGTGCATAATAGGCGTAAGCGCGTTATTATGGCAAGTTTAGATATAGAAAGTGCGTACTTTTCTGTTTTAGCTCACTGTTCAAAGATAATTACCTACATTTTCGAACAATTCTATCACCCATCGGCCTTGAATAAGTACCACGCTTTATAGAAAATAAATTATTCGTTCAACTTAATAGACATAACGTCATATATTTGGTTCCCCTCTTGTTGATCACAGATAATGATCTAAGATATTTAGAACACTCCAGGTAATCTCTATGACTCGGGATTGGCTTCCTCGCTTGCTCGCTCCGCCCATTTTCATCAAGAGCTTACCTTACATGGCCTTACATATAACGGTCTCATTTCTTTGCAAGGAATAGTATGAATTCTAAGAAATGTTGCACACCACTGAGGGTCACATGACATTATAAGGACCGGCAAGTCGGGGACTGACTAGGCGGTCCTTATAATGCTATATGGCCCGGAGTGTTGTGTTATATTTCTTATATCATACCGAACACTTTAAATTACCATTCACTATTTTTAAAGCGTTTTTATGTGTTTCATTTAACAAAGCTAATAACTTTTTCTTACGATTTGTTTCGCTTAAATAAAACTCGCAAGCAGCACTTGAACCATTTTTATGACGTCAGCGGTCCATATTATATTTTGGCGAGGTCCGGACCTTCCAAAATACGATATTGACCGTTAACGTCGTAAAAACTGGACTTTTACTTAAATACAGTGATATAAGGACCGATCAACTTTATATACAAAAAGAAGGGAAACCTTATATAAGTATATTTACACCTCAACTTCCATTCCTTAAATGAACTGCCTTTCGGCAATTGCGTTCATTAATCGATGAACGCAACATCTTCGGATATGTTCGGATCGCAATTCATCGCATAACAATATACATGAAAACTATTGATCTTGTTATTGTTTGTATTGTGTCAGCAGGTCCCGTAAAATATGAATCAACATTTTTGAAAGTGCTAAGTTATTATATTTTAAACGTTTTGTTGCCAAAAGTGTTTCAAGTTTACGTTTAAAAGTGATTTCAAGTGGTTGATCTTTTCCCGCGTTATTGTGACGTCATTTGAAAAAAATGTTTCCGGTAACAGTCGGGTCGTCCTATTTACAGAATTGGTAAGAAAGGATTACTGAAAGGTAATCCGAAATGAAATGAAGTATTTTTTTAACGTTTCTTGACTAAAATAATGAACTATTGGTGTAAATATAAGGAATGAATTGCGGGGTTGATGTCATTATCGGGGATATGAACGCAATTGGGCTGGTCAAAGTACGCGTGGACTCCACACACTTAGACCAGCCCAATTGCGTTCATACCCCGATAATGACATCAACCCCGCAATTCATTCCTTAAATAATATTTAATATTACATGATGAGCAAAGAAATGAGCCCTTTCGCTGTCCGTCTTGCATCGTCACGGGTGCTCCATCAACGTTTCATTCAAATGAAGTCTCTTACTATTTAGTAAGAGACTTCATTTGAATGAAACGTTGATAGAGCACCCGTGACGATGCAAGACGGACGGCGAAAGGGCTCATTTCTTTGAATTGGATGGGCAAAATTCAGCTTACTACAAAGGAATTATTCTTGGGTATTCCTCTTTCTAAGTTGTTCAAAAAACACAGTTGGTCCTATTTAGAAATAATCTCAAAAAAGATGAGAGCAAAAGACATTCAACCTACTCTAGTTGATATTACAGCGGAAACTTCAACACTGTTATACAACAAGAATCGATAGTTTTTGAAACTTTAATAACGATCAAGTTCAAAACAGACTCATAATATTGATTATAATGGGTAACGTATAAAGCATTAAGTTATTACATGTATTCACAATATCGTCCTTGCAACCAACTCTCTGTTCCTTGAGGTTCACAAAGCTGACCGTCAATTCCACATTATCATATTCCTAGGTTATTTATAGCAGTTTTACACTTTTTATCTTTTTTTCTAAAACAAAGAAAGGAGAAATATCGAACATGACGTCATTTAATTAATTTTTAGGTTCTGGCGTGAGAAATCGACGTTCATTCGTCTTCGTGTTGAACTCGAACATTCGGCCTGACACTGAAAAACGAATATACAGAGAAAATAGAAAAATGAAGTAAATTAAGATATTCTACCTATCATTTAAATTTGTTTCAAGAATCCTGTTTTGCTTTTTTGTACTTAAATGTTTTAAACGGTTTAACTGGGGGCCGTTTCATTACGAATGTTAGAAGCGATTTTGTACTTAGGAGAATTGTTCAACGGTTATACCGGTGGCCGTTTCACTAAGAATGTTAGGAGCCAGTTCGTACTTAGGAGAATTTTTCAACGGTAATACCGGTGGCCGTTTCACCAAGTGTGTTAGGAGCGATTTCGTACTAGGGAGATGTTTTCAACGGTTATATTGGTGGCCGTTTCACCAAGAATGTTAGGAGCGATTTCCTACTTAGACGGTTTTTTTCAACTGTTATACTAGGGGCAGTTTCATCAAAAATGTTAGGAGCGATTTCCTACTTAGACGTTTTTTTTCAACTGTTATACTAGGGGCAGTTTCATCAAGAATGTTAGGAGCGATTTCCTACTTAGACGTTTTTTTTTTCAACTGTTATACTAGGGGCAGTTTCATCAAGAATGTTAGGAGCGATTTCCTACTTAGACGGTTTTTTTCAACTGTTATACTAGGGGCAGTTTCATCAAGAATGTTCGGAGCGATTTCCTACTTAGACGTTTTTTTTTTCAACTGTTATACTAGGGGCAGTTTCATCAAGAATGTTAGGAGCGATTTCGTACTTAGCGGATTTTTTCAACGGTTATACTGGTGGCCGTTTCATCAAGAATGTTAGGAGCGATTTCGTACTTAGCGGATTTTTTCAACGGTTATACTGGTGGCCGTTTCATCAAGAATGTTAGGAGCGATTTCGTACTTAGCGGATTTTTTCAACGGTTATACTGGTGGCCGTTTCATCAAGAATGTTAGGAGCGATTTCGTACTTAGCGGATTTTTTCAACGGTTATACTGGTGGCCGTTTCATCAAGAGTGGTAGGAGCGATTTCGTACTTAGCGGATTTTTTCAACGGTTATACTGGTGGCCGTTTCACCAAGAATGTTAGGAGCGATTTCGTACTTAGCGGATTTTTTCAACTGTTATACTAGGGGCAGTTTCATCAAGAATGTTAGGAGCGATTTCGTACTTAGCGGATTTTTTCAACGGTTATACTGGTGGCCGTTTCATCAAGAATGTTAGGAGCGATTTCGTACTTAGCGGATTTTTTCAACGGTTATACTGGTGGCCGTTTCATCAAGAGTGGTAGGAGCGATTTCGTACTTAGCGGATTTTTTCAACGGTTATACTGGTGGCCGTTTCACCAAGAATGTTAGGAGCGATTTCGTACTTAGCGGATTTTTTCAACTGTTATACTAGGGGCAGTTTCATCAAGAATGTTAGGAGCGATTTCGTACTTAGCGGATTTTTTCAACGGTTATACTGGTGGCCGTTTCATCAAGAATGTTAGGAGCGATTTCGTACTTAGCGGATTTTTCAACGGTTATACTGGTGGCCGTTTCATCAAGAGTGGTAGGAGCGATTTCGTACTTAGCGGATTTTTTCAACGGTTATACTGGTGGCCGTTTCACCAAGAATGTTAGGAGCGATTTCGTACTTAGCGGATTTTTTCAACGGTTATACTGGTGGCCGTTTCATCAAGAATGTTAGGAGCGATTTCGTACTTAGCGGATTTTTTCAACTGTTATACTGGTGGCCGTTTCACCAAGAATGTTAGGAGCGAGTTCGTACTAAGCGGATTTCTTCAACGGTTATACCGGTGGCCGTTTCATCAAGAATGTTAGGAGCGATTTCCTACTTAGGCGTTTTTCTTTCAACGGTTATACAGGGGCCGTTTCACCAAGAATGTTAGGCGCGATTCCGTACTTTCGATCCCTGCACTGTTGAAAACCGCTCCTATATACAAAATTGCTTCTGAAATTTTTGTTGAAATGGCCACCAGTATGATCTTGGTGAAGCTTAAAAGGCTGCTGGTACATGCTTAAGTAAGAATATGTTATAAAAGTCAATTGACCAAAACTGCATTATAAATATTATATTTCGCAATGCACAGTTTGTTATGCTATATATTTGTATATTTCTACCGCAAACGAACTTAAAACAGCTCATTTTCAATCATTCAGAGCCCAAAATTCCAGTGTGTGAATTTATTCTGGTCAAATAATGTACATATTTTTTTCTGTTTGCGTCAAATGCGTTCAAAAGATACAATATCAGATGGTGTTATCAATAGTAGCACAATAAGGTGTTCGTCAACAATAATTACATATTTTGGAAGACACATATATTTACCCGGATCTATTGCCCGACCGTCGAACTTTCTATTGGTGACCACATAATTTTTATCAATGAAGGGTTCCTTAGCCGGTGGAGTTTTGAAAGAAGGCGCGTCATCGATAAAAGGCGTCGGCTGCTTTATGTCAGTTTGAAGTGGGAGGTTCCTGGTATTCACCAGATCCGGTTTTCGTATGGGCGGCGGAGTGACGCTCGGCGGCGGGGTATCAATGTGGATTTCGACAGGAGTGATCTGATTCCTGGGAGGGGTGTAAAGAAGAGCCCGGGACGGTGAGGCAGGCGGCTCGTAAACGGGCGGTTTGGGGACAGGATGTGGCGACTCGTGGTTTAGGCGTCCATGCGTAAATTGGGGCGGCTCGTCCCAGTCAGAGTTGGCGCTGTGTAACTTCATTTCCCTTTGTCGTGGCGGTCTTGGTGCTGGCCCTCGGGTCTATATGTAATTGATATACTTTTTTTTTATATATAACATGTACAAATGTGCATACATGATAGTATAAAACAGTGTAAGTATGTAAGAAGTTTTAAAACTTCCTACTGAAAACGCTAATTGGAACATTGAAAACTACTGTTTGGAAATATGTCTTACAAACCTATCCTGAAAATCCTGATAATTTATGATGATGACCTACCCTAGCGGTTTGCGGCTGTGAATTAGGCAGCGGTAGCGCCACAATGGCTGGCGGCAGGTTTGCCTTATCGTACGGTTTCACCAGACCTTCGGATGCTGCAATGAAATATTTTGGAATGTTAAATAGTTGACCAGTATCTAGATTAAATATTATATTTATATTTATTTTTATTGAAAAACGGGATGCAGACGAGCATTATTTCATTATATTATATTTGAATATTTTGGATTAGGTTTTTATTGCCTCTAAACAGAGTTGTAAAAAATAGTAAAATCAGGCTTATCGAGTCTTTAGCCTTCCAATGCTTTTGAGTGCGTTCCTTTTAAAATATTCATAAACGTTTTTGAGTGAGGCTCGAACCCTATGTCCACCCTTATTGTTGCATTCTATGTGATACTCACGTGACGCCTGGAACATGGGCTTCTCTTTGGGTCTCCTTGCTGGCTTCCGGCGGTCAACGCGATTTTCTGTCTCCTCCGCCCGGCTGATTGGTGTTCTGTCAGGAGGAAAGACGTGTATACGTTAATACGATATTTTTTTCATTTGTCAAAGTTCGATTCGGGTTGAACTTTAAAGGGGCAATTTTAAAGCCGCCCTCACCCTAAACCGTATAATTTATGCTCTAAGCGTTGTGTGTGGGGGGTGGGGGGGTGGGGGGGGGGGTGGGGGGGTATTTAAAGTGAAAAAGTACAGTCTAGGGTATATAAGGCATAGTTTTTGGTTCTTTAAGGTATTCTATCCGCTTTCTAAGTTTGACGACTTTTGAGATAGGGCGAAGGTTAAAGTTAAAGCACTTCGACGATGACTTTCACAATATTTTTTTGGATAAATATCTGACCTTTAACATATTAAAAGCGTTTTGGAGTTCTGTCATCTTAAATAGCACACACCATTTCTTCCGCTTACCGTTTGCGGTGGCGGTACTTGTAAACGGCGACAGCGGTTCCGGCAAGTAAAAGGATAAAAGCACCTCCGCATGCGAGGGACACCGTTACGATGCCGGCCGTCGTCCGGATCCATGAAATCTCAACTTCAGGTGTGACGTACTTCTCCACTTTGTAGATGCCAAATGTTGTCCACGACGGCCCTGTTTGGTGCAAATTGATTTGAAACCACTTGTAGGGATACAATGACAAACTATGAGTATAACTACACACACAAAGCTTGTTGTTACGCGCCGTTGAACTACACACACAAAGCTTGTTGTTACGCGCCGTTGAACTACACACACCAAGCTTGTTGTTACGCGCCGTTGAACTACACACACAAAGCTTGTTGTTACGCGCCGTTGAACTACACACACAAAGCTTGTTGTTACGCGCCGTTGAACTACACACACAAAGCTTGTTGTTACGCGCCGTTGAACTACACACACAAAGCTTGTTGTTACGCGCCGTTGAACTACACACACAAAGCTTGTTGTTACGCGCCGTTGAACTACACACACAAAGCTTGTTGTTACGCGCCGTTGAACTACACACACAAAGCTTGTTGTTACGCGCCGTTGAACTACACACACAAAGCTTGTTGTTACGCGCCGTTGAACTACACACACACAGCTTGTTGTTACGCGCCGTTGAACTACACACACACAGCTTGTTGTTACGCGCCGTTGAACTACACACACAAAGCTTGTTGTTACGCGCCGTTGAACTACACACACAAAGCTTGTTGTTACGCGCCGTTGAACTACACACACAAAGCTTGTTGTTACGCGCCGTTGAACTACACATACAACCAATTCATTTTTGTAGTTTGATGAAAATGAACTCCTGCTTTGGTGTCATATGACCTGGGGAGGGGGTTAAATATCTGATATTCACAGTGTGTGTATACCACGTGATTAATTACGTCATAAATGCTACGTCGGACGGCAATGTTTTGCTTCGAATGAAGACTTAAAACAAAAATAACTTCACTATTTATTCACCATTTGCGATGAAACATAGCGCAGTCTACGCCTCTTAAGGAGCCCCGCATTCGGTCTTTTACCAGAGTTTGATTGAGATTTTAGTTTCTTCCAACACTTCGACAAACCTTTTCACAACGGAGCACTGTCAAAACAATATTTTGAAAACAGGTTTGTCGAAGTGTTTGAATAAACTATTTACCTTATCAAACTTCGGTAATAAAACGAAGGCGGGGCTCTTAAAGCGGCATATTTGTTTTATTTAAAATGGTGTAGTAAAAGAAAAGTTATCTTTGATTTAAATCTTCATTTTAAGCAAAATATTGCCTTCCGACGTAGCATATATGACGTAATTTATCACGTGGTATACACACACTGATTCAGGCATTTCGAGATTTTCTGACATTTTTAAACTGCAGTAATCCATCGTTATTTATTGCTAAAAAGTTGGTAGGAGTAATCCCTTTGATAAATCGAACGAAAATGAATAAATTCTTTAGGTTAAATATGTTACTTTAATATTTCCTATCAAACTACTGTGTACACACATACAAGTCCCAGAAACTCTGTTTAAATTCGGACACGGCTGAAATATGATTTAACAACATAAAAGCGGATATACAGGGGTTGCTCTTCAAAAATGACGTCATATAATATGGACCGGTTATATACAGGGGTTGCTCTTCAAAAACGACGTCATATAATATGGACCGGTTGACGTCATAAAACTGGTGAGTGCTGCTTGCAATGTTCACAATGACATTTTTTTCTCAAGTAAACATTATAAGAATTGTTCAGGCTGACTGACCGGTCCTTATTATGTCATATGACCCTCAGTGGTGTGTACATTTTCTTAAATTTCAAGATAATGTTTCATCATGATAGCTAAATGTATCAAAAACGTTGGTGTCTCATCATTGTTCTCAGAATTGATCTTACTCCATATGCACATAATATTTAACAATTTGCAGGCCATCAACATAAATAAACGTATATAATTACCAGTAATATCCCCTGCCGGAGTACCTACGTCATCAAGGGCGGCTATAGTGTACGCCTCGTCCACTGACAAAAACACTTTATCGTTGCCGAGCTCAGAAAACTCGTCGGCGGTATTGTCCTTTATCACATACGAACGGACAATACAGGAGCTGGAACGTGGTAATGCATGTAATGGTTGTCGTTGACAAATATTTTTTGTTATAATGCCTTTTTAAACTCGAATTTCGGTTACTGGAAATAGGCAAACTCGACACTATACAATCAAACAAGAAACACACGAGAGAAATTAATGATGTCTTTGAGCTAAATTTGCTTATAAAAGCTACTGAATGTTTTGATTCAAAAAAATAAAAATAACCTGCTGCTAATTTCCGCCACACACCACCGTTTCACTTCTGAGGTGGAGTACGTTTGTTGAAACACTGTCGTTAGTAAGGTGAAAAACGTCGATTCCATTGTCAAAAAAGTGGCTCTGGAAATACTCATATAGTAGTTTAAAACCACAGCATCAGGATTATAGGCGTCAATGCGAACCGTCGCTCCTTGCGTTGACGTTAACGCCGGACTTCCTTCGTCAGTTGCGGAAGCGTAGAATTCATATTTGGTGCCTGGATAGGCCGTGGCAATCAACGTAATGTCACCTATTGGAATAAGCATAGGATTAAAAAATATCACTTTTCACTGTCTTGCATATAAAACTTTTTATTCGCAGATGTGTAGTTATGTGCATGGACATTTTCTGAGCATTTTCAATCATATGAATAAACCGGAAAAAACACGTCTAAGCCGAAAATAATAGAGAATTAAAGCTGTCGTTAAATTTTATACCATGCTAAATTGATCTTGTGTTCTTACCTGTAACCGAGTTTAGTTCGAACAGCTCTGGGTTATCGTTCTGTGTAACAGAGAAGGTAAAATCTTTATTTACGCCGATATCAGCGTCACTTGCCGTCAACGTTGCCGCTGTCAATTGACAACCGTCATTGTACGCTATCTCTTTGCTGTAAAACGTCGGTGAAAACAACGGCTCGTTGTCATTCACGTCAAGTACCGTAATTTCTATTGATGTGGTAAATGATAACGCTGGTGATCCGCCGTCTGTTGCCGTTAACGTGAAATTGAAGTAATCGATTGTCTCTCTATCTATAGGCGTTTCTACTGATATAATAAACGTATCGTCGGCAGTAGCGAGGTAAAAATCTGCTGTGGCGTCATTGGTTATTGAGAGCGTTATGTCGTCGTTCACAAGAATATCAATATCATCAATTACTAACGTGAGAATGCTTGTGCCCGTCGCGGTATTTTCTATGACTGTTCCCGTGTAAAGTATCGACGTGAACGTTGGTTTGTTATCGTTATAATCAAGAATATGAATTGTAACAGTAGCGGTCGCCGTTAATGGATTGGTACCACCATCGGTAGCACGTGCAACGAATGTATATAAATCAAACGTTTCTCTGTCCAAATTAAACTCAGTGGTGATAGCTCCGCTACTTGAGTCCAGATCAAAGTGAGTGCTGTTACCGTCGATCCAGTAAGCGATCTGGTATGTTACGGCGCCGTTTGCATCGATATCAGCGTCAGTAGTGTCCACGAGATCTACAAGCGTCGCCGCTGGTTGATGTTCTGATATACTGAAATTATACGTGTCTGTTCCGCCTGGCTGGAAGATCGGGTTATTATCATTGACGTCGCTTATCGTTACAGTAGCGGTAACGCTCGTACTACGCGGGGCAGAACCGCTGTCAGTGATCGTTACTTCCAGTTTATACAAGTCCGTCGTTTCTCTGTCAAGAACATTTACAAACTGGATCAGCCCTGATGCAGAGTCTATGTAAAAATCGCTATTAGTGTTTCCATTTGTAATTTCATACGTCAGATGGGCGTTTTCATTTTCATCATTATCAGTGACAGTTAATGTGTAAACCACAGTGTTAATTGGTGTGTCTTCAGCCACAGTCTTATCGTACGGTGTACTCTGAACCACAGGATCGTTATCATTTTCATCATCCATATAAACGGTATAGGTAACACTACCTGTATTCGCTTGAGGGTTGGTTCCTTGGTCTGTCGCAAAGACGATGAAAGTGTGACTGAAAATACACAGAACAAAAATTATATTTGAATGGAATAGATCACATTAGGAAAGCATGTTTGAACAGTATCGAGGTTATTTTTAGCCCTTGTGAATTATGTTGTATGCTAGCTTATTTAAAGATAGATTATAAACTTATTTCATTATATGAATTTTCATTGCACATTGTCAGAAATAGTTTATAGCGACATGAATTGGATGTGTGTGATTAGCTCATATTCGAAGAAAACTAATTGGTAAGAAATGATTCATCTATTAACCTTGTGGCTGTTTCCCTGTCAAGGGTATCTTTGACAGTTATACTCCCTGTATTTTGGTGGATTTTAAACTTTGCTTGAACAGTAGAAAACGAGTAGACGATAACGTTGTTATTCCCGTAGACGGAGTCCGAGTCAGTCGCCAACGCGACAGTCACCTCTGTGTCAGGCGCGGTGGCTTCAGAAATGGAAACTGCAATATTTTCACCTGGAAACACTGGTGTATTGTCATTCATGTCAATGATCGTGATACGAACGTAGCATGTTGAAGATAAAGGCGAGGCACCACTGTCTTTTGCTTCAACTATAAGGTCGTAGGAAGAAAGAACTTCAAAGTCAATATCGGCATTAGTGCTTATTACTCCAGTTGTTTCATCAATGGTAAAACGAGATGTCCCCGTTCCCGATTTGATAGAATATGTTATTGTTCCACTTGCACCAGTGTCTGTTTCTGTGGCAGCCACTGTCAGCACTGTCGTTGGATTGGCTACATTTTCGTCTAAATTAGCTGTGTACAGGTTCTGAGTAAATATTGGTGTTTGGTCATTATCGTCCGTTATTGTTACAACTAAGGTTATTGAGGAAGTCCGAGTGTCTGTACCAGATGATTCCATGTCTTCCACTTTTATAGTCAAAGAATACGACGTGGTACCGGCGTCATAGTCAAGCTTCTGTGCAACATACATATTTCCCGTTATCGGATCTATTGAGAATGCATCTCCAGTGTTTCCTCCCCCGATGTAGTAGCGCAGCTCACCATGACCGCCTGTCTCTGCATCTGTAGCAGCGGCTTGGTACACGCTCGTTCCCACAGCCTCTGTCTCCGCTATTGACAGAGTAGTACCTGACGCTGAAAAAGCAAACGTTAGCCTTTTTATTTTATGGCGATTAAAATTTATATTACACTAATTTGTATAACCCGTACTTGTATATATGCGTGTCTTTTTTGTTGCAAAGCGAGTGGAAAAATGACAAATTGTTTCTGTTCAATTGGCGATAAGCATTTCAACCAAGTGGTTCTTTGCTATATTATAGAATAAAAGTCAGAGGATAACACGTTGACAGTAATGTCGAGAACGAAAAATTCTCAGTTTTTCCTGGAAATGATACATTTTCTGCTCAAAAATGTTAACTATCATAACGAGTTAAAGACTTATGACAGCTAACAACAATTTCATAAGTCTGCACTTACTAATCAATGGGTCTGCTTCATTAACAGCAGTGACCACAACGCTTCCCTTGACCTCTATGGTATTGTCGCCGTCGGAAACCTCAATGGTATGGTCATACTGACTAGATGTAACAGTATCGTAGTCTATGGACGCCTTTAGCTATGTAGGAGTAACATAAAACGTTAGTTTTCTTTCGATTGCTATAAGAAGTTGATCATAAACTGGAAGTATATATTTTTCAGAACTCTTTGGGTTGTCGAATAAGGTTTACTTATAAAAAAAGTATGTGAATTGAGTTCAAATATTAACATTCAGACTTAAACTAAATTTTACGCAATTAATATTAGATACGGAATAAAATTGCAATAAACATATTTTAGTTTTCTTGATAACATGCCTGCAGTTCTGAGCCGTCAATCTTGAAATAATTCGTATCACCAGATCCAATTGTGTAGGTCAGTGTATCACCATCGATGTCAGAACACGTCATGGTATACATCACATCATTCACAGTCCCTTCCTCAGCAATCACCTTTGTATAGGTCATTTCTGACGTGCAAGATGGGATGTTGTCATTCTCATTAGTGACCGTTATATCCAAAGTCGCGGTGTCCGTGTTTCCTCCAGATTCTTCGCTGACTTGAAGAGTCAGAGAGTAGGATGTAGTAGAGTCATAATCCAAAGGTCCGGCAAGACTGACCTTTCCTGTTTGAGGATTAATAATGAACTTCTTCTCACTGTTCCCAGCAGTAATCGAGAATGTCAGTCTCCCAAACTCGCTGGTCGATAAATCTGGGTCCGTAGCAGTAACGGTTAATAGCGATGCTCCAATGTTTTCATCCTCTGAAAGGGTCCAGCTGTATGTGGCCAGGGCGAATGTCGGCCCGCCGTCGTTTACGTCCGTTATTTCTATGTCAACGTGCACGATTGTTGAGAGACTTCCATCGCTTACTGTGATTTCGATGTTATACGCTGTATTGGTTTCAAAATCCAAGGCAGCTAAAAGATGAAGTGTACGACAAATTAAGTCTGGTTTAATAATTCGTTAGGGTTCAGATATAAATTACTTCTTTTTCTGTAAATCAATTTAATATTGCCTTAATTTACACACACTACCTTTCACATATAGGCAAAGTTGTAATACACTGTAATACGCAACTATACCACAGATTATATATATATTGAAACAAGCGTTAATGCAAAACAAAATTCTCATGAAAGCAAAAGTAGTGAAGCAAAGAGACGTGAATTATTTCTTGACCAATTCAACTTCTGTTCTAGCATTTTGCATTTCGGGCGTTACATAAAAAATATTCACACTGAAACACATGTGGATATATTTTAGACCTTGCACGCTTGTCCTATAGTTTGAGAGTGAATTTCTGTTGTTGTTGTTGTTGAGTTTATATAGGTCTGCCCGCGCCCTATAATGGATGCATTATGGCTTGACCCCGTCACATCCCCAAGTGTGACTTAAACAGAATTTTGAAGCCAAAAGGGGAGTTTTACTCCCATCGGTTGATGGGATATTCGTCAAAGGAGTAATTTTGTACCCAAAATGCCGCGAAACAGAGTGAATTTCGAATCAAGTGTGTCATCTTATGATTGTCACACACTCATTCGGAGCTCCTCGCCCATTTTTTATCGAAAACAACCTCGGATGTATGCCGGTACATCAGTTGAAGTAGTTCGTATTTTTTTTTAATTTTATCAATATATCAATAATTAAATGTAGTGTTTGAGAGTTGTATTATTTGATCTATGAGTTAATTGATTGCCAGTTTATGGCAAACATAATTAAGATTCCCAAGAGTTAAGTCATAACGTTTAACTGCTAAATAAATTTACTACGCGATCTTCTTGCAGCGGACTTAAACGTACCAACTTTTGAGTATTTAAACCGTCCAAATACATCCGAGGTTGTTTTCGATAAAAATGGCCGAAGAGTTCCGAATGGTCACACACTAAAGAAACACCGAATTCCGCCGTCAGCGATTTTGCGTATTGGTTTATGTATCAAGTGGAACTCTTACAGAAGACGCAGGCTATCTGCGAATCATCCATACTTGTACAGTTTGCATCGTTTTCACCTCAACCGGTCAATTAAATGTGATCGCAAAAACCACGCGGTTACACACTTTAAAGAGTTGAGGCGCTACATAGTGACTATCTCTTCGGTACAAAATGGTTTTGCGATCGTCATTTGTTTATCTTATGGATGAGAACAGTCGTGTCTAGTGAAAAAGAAATGCAACGATGATCTAGTTTGAACAAATACAGTTAAATAATTAGTCGACAAATTTAACTTACACCCCACGACCAGTGCAGGAGTAGCCCCAGTGGTGTCTATGGAGAAGTGGTTCATGGGCGTCTGAGTGGCGATGGAGTATGTCGGTGTGGTACCATCGCCATCAGTGCATCCCAGGTCAGATATCACCGCCGTGGTCGTTGCTTTTAATTACGGGGAGTTTTTATATCAATCGACGCAAAAATTCACACTATAAAGATGAGTTATACTGCTTCATGCTTACAATGTCCCTATATTACATATCAGACATAGTCACCTTCATATGAATTATCTGAATTATAGGTAGTAAATGAACTAGATCTTTAATATCACCTTAACCAATAGTCGAAATAAAAAATGCGCAGCCTAATGTTCAAAGATAACGCCGTCAGTCTTAATTTCGTACGTAATGTCCCCTCAAATCGAGTTTTGATTGTGTAAAACAACGCTAATTTGACAACAGTATGTGGTAATCTTACCAGTGTCTTCCGCCACCGTTAAAACGTGGGCATACGCTGAACACGTCGGTACGTTGTCGTTCACGTCTGACACCTGTATCGTAACTGTTCCTGTTCCCTGTGAAGAGCATTAGAAATATGCGATAATTTTCTTTACAGATAGTCAAATGACAACAAAGAATAGGTATGAATCAGTTATTAAAACAATACTTAGTGCTCGAAATAATGTGTGTCGTATCTTGATCTTGGTAATTCAGCAGCCAGACGTTCTTGATTTTGATCAGGTGAATCGGTTTATCTAGAAAGGGACTAGGTCAGTAGACAAAATATGAACTCAAACAGAAAGCTGGATAAAGGGTAATTGGTAAGCGCTTCCCAAATAAATTGACAGAGTGTCTGTTATACCCTATGCCCATTTATTTGTTAAAGGACCTTTAGGCTTAAAAAAAATACATTTGGTTCGGGTTACCCGACCCTTCCTACGGAATAGGCGCCGACCCTACCGTTTTTATAGTCAGTTTAAAAAAAAAACGAAAAACCAAAAAAAATAAAAATATATTAATTTTTTTAAATTGCTTTTCACTTTGTAGTTGAAAACCTTATATGCTTATACAGAAGATAACTTTAACACCATTATCCAATGATGAAAATGACATTCTTATATAAAGCCTAATAAAAAAAGCCTACCTACCATACCTATTTTTGAAAAGGATGTAACCCTAACCAAACAATTTTTAAGGGCTTAACCTGTATAAAGCGATATAAGTTTAAATGAGGAAGGAAAATACAAACAGTTTAAACATTCTCCGAACTATTCCTCTAACATGTAAGTGAAGCAAATGACGAAGAAAACAGTGATAGTATGTAAGATAACTAAACATAAACATGTATGACGTTTTAACTGATAATTTACAAAGTATCACATCTGTACGTGAATATATCGAACCACATACATATGTGAGCAGTCATTTCATCAACCTCACATCACGACCAAATGTACGTATGCGTTACCGTGTTAGGTGTGGGCGACCCTCCATCGACGGCGAGAACGGTGATTACGTAGTTTGTAGCCGTCTCGTAGTCCAACATCTGAGCCAGACTGAGTTCACCAGTCTTATGGTCAATGCTGAATTTACTTGAACCGCTGTTTGATACTGTGATAAAGAAATGTTATAACGTGTTGTCCAAAACTGTACCGATTGTTTCATTCGGTATGGTCAGTCAGAATATATTAATACTATGGCTATTTTGCTAGAGACTAAATTAACAATTAGACGTGGCCGCGGATACTGGAAATTTAATAATTCCCTCCTTAGATGCGAATACATCACCATTATAAGCAATTTTCTTAATACAGTGTCTATTCAATCTGAAATAAAATGGGAACTCATAAAATAGAAATCAAAAATAACACTATTGAATATTCAAAATAAAATCATGAAAACAACATTTCCACCTTATAGTAAACTAGAAATAAAACTTAAAAGCTTATACGAATCAAATGATCAAAGCCCCGACAATGATGTATCCGCACGTATCACCTTACTTGAGAGAGAGAAAAAATAGTATATATATATAAACAAAGCCACAGGCGCCCAAATTCGTTCATACGTATATTTCATTAAAAAAAGGGGGACACTATAATTACAAATATTTCTTTAATCTTGAAAAATCGCGCCAAAGTAAGAAAGTAATAAATTTATTAATGATAGACGGAGCCAGACTACATCAAACTCAAGACATACTTAAGGCTGAAGTTATTTTTTGTAAATATTGATATACATCGGGGTTTAAAGACGATGAGCAATATGAACAGTAAGTAAATGAAGTTGACTTAGAATCTACTTTAGAATCAAATTTAGCTGCTAATTGTGAGGGAGAAATTTCTGATGAAGAAGCTACAAAAGCACTCTGTGATATGAAACCAAATAAGAGTCCTGGACTTGATGGCCTTACACTAGAGTTTTATCAGTCGTTTTTGGCAAATTATTGGAACACTTGTTCTCTCGGCATTTAATCATAGCTATGCAAAAGGTGAACTATCCTTAACGGCCACCTATATATTGTCAAATATTGATTATAAGGTTGCAGCAAAAATCTTACCAACACGACAAGGATACATGAAAATAGAAATACATGTTAAAACATCAGGCAAAGAGGTATGGAGGCTATTCGTTGCCAAAAGTCCAGACGTGTAATTCCCACACTATGTTTCTTAATCGTACTAAATATCTCTTACATTTGTCAATGTAGACGTGCTATTTGTTGTTTCTATTCGTCAGTTTTTCCGTATTGATTTGTCATTTGTCATTATAGTAATCAAAATGTATATTTGTCAGATCGACCCTGTATAAACTCACTAAAACATAGATCGTATAACTTGCCTTTAACAATATGATGATGTAATTTAGAAAGCCGAATCATGCATATGTAAAACTGCAATCCTACAGTCGACACTCGCATTCGTAAAATGAACAGTTGCAGTCCAACAAGTCCAGGTTTACAAAAGTCAATTGACAAGTTCAGAATTACAAGGCTAGACGATTTCGCCTATACCTTATATGGTAAATGTCACCGAAAGAAACGAAGGTGAATGGGCGGAGCTAACGAATCGGATATTCTTTCGTTTATTTCCGTCGAATCAAGCAAGGGAGATAACATCTTCGCCTACCTCCTGTAAATTCCCGGCTGTAAGTCCGAGTACTCTCTCTTTATTTCACAATAAAAACTAAAATTAACTTCATCTTTTATTTTATTTTAACGATCAATGTTCCTAAATGGGTTATAAATCAACATATTATTTAGTCAATTGCAGTTGGGTGTATCTGAGCTGGGCTCACGGACCCAGATTTATACTGCCACTGTCAGTTGTTTTTTTTATTTATATACCCAAGCAAGCAAAACTCGTTCATTTATTTTATTTACAAGTGGACCATGGGCGGGTCGTTCAGTGGGGGGGGGGGGGGTAGGGCCTGTGTCGCCCGCCACCAGTTGGCCCGCAAGTAAACTTAATAAGGTTATTTTTTTGTCAATATTTCTCAGATAAAAATATTTAATTACGCCGCCATAATGCACTAATTCAGACTAAACATATTTAAAATATTCTAGGGGGAGTACCCCTAAACCCCACTTCCCACATTTTAAACATATTAATGTCATGCCCACTCGAGGGATCATGTCCAAAAAGTTTTGCCCCTAAGTAACGCCCCTCTAACGCAAGTCCCTGTTCAAAACCTGCTCCAGCAAACCCACGAAACTTTTGATGGACATCATAATGATATCCACCTAGTTTTGTCTGATGTTATACATTTACTATCTTAATAAGCATGTATGGTGTAAACGTGTAATTTCAATACATCATTGAAACAAAATATCCATGTGGATGGAAGAACAGCCCTCCAACCCACTTGTGTCCCCCAGTTATGAATTACGGGATCTGCCACTGTGAACCATAACAATCAAGTGGGGGATTTCGATAACATGAAAAAATAGATACCGTGAGTCTTAGATTAGAAAAACAAACGCGAGATTTTTCCCCTCCAAAAGGGCTAGGTCCGCTTCACCTAAATGTGAAAAAAGCCCTGACTGTTGAGTGTGGGTGTACAGCATCAAGTAATAACTGTTTATTAGCAATAAATTGACTTCATCATTAAAATACTTTATTAATTACCTATAAAATAATATGTTTTACAGTATAATGTACGAGTTATATGAAGTTGTAATCTAAGTGTATTTTATCCATACATTTCCAGCTACCAGGTAAGAAACCTCTGGGGCATCTTAGTGAATAATTTCAACTTAATGAAAATTAAGATTTTTTTTCTTCGTAAATTTTAAATTATCTAATATTACTTGCAATCTTAAACATTGCAAAAAGGCAAAAAAGTGTCCTCTAATGGTAGAATTTAAAATAGTGTTTATAGTAATTTAAAGCTGCACTCTCACAGATTGACAGTTTTGACAACCTTTTTTTGTCCCAGACTCGGCTGATTTTGGCAGCAATGCTTTCTATACAAATAATAATTACTCACACTAAAACAGATCTAAATTGTTTGAAAAACTGCCGACATTTTTTATTTTTCTTAAAACGTTACTGTAGTATCACGTTTAGCCATAAAACATCAATTTGCGAACGTAATATTGAAAAACTGTATCTGATCTTTTGTCAGCAGTCTTATACCACTGGTATCCAGACATTTACGCAAATTGGCTAATTCCAAAACAAAAAATAAAAATAGTTGTCAACACGGTCAATCTGTGAGAGTGCAGCTTTAAAAGAAAAATAAGACAATGGGACTTTTCATTCTTGAAGTATAATTTAATGCTAATGACTTACATTTTGTTGTGTTTAAGTCAAGTATCATTTTGCATACATCTCATTTTATGTCATATGTGCGTATTAATTACTATTATATAGACAAAAACATGTTGTAATATCATATATTATTTTATTCGACATGAAATAATTTAAAATCCACCCTGTTTCAAAATCATAGTCCATAATGTCATAATATAGATGATTTGTAATGTCCATAATAACGTTCGCAATGTCCATGGTCCAAAGTATCCATAATTGGTATAAATAGAGCCGAGTGATAGCGGAAATTTCCGAAAGACGTAAGGAGGAGTTAAGACATGGTTAAGGCGGAGTTAAGACATGGTTAAGGCGGAGCTATCTATAAATAAAATTAAATTCATCTCGTAAACAACGAGAATAAAACTCCAATTGGTACAATGAAAAATGAAAATGTGCAGTGTAAAATGTAAACATACAACCGATGAGTTGGCGGTTGTAAAATGTAAATTGGTAAATCATCAATGTTACAAACCTAAAATACACACATACACGTCTGGACTTTTGGCAACGAATAGCCTCCATAAAGAGGCGATGTAAATGATTATACGTTTTAATACGGTACAGTTTATAGTTTATTTGAAATGCATAAATGCCATAGGCCCATGAGCATACAAGAATTTTGCATATATACACGTATCATGACAATTCATAGATCAGTGGCCAAACATAATTTCATAGATACATTATTTTAACAATAACTAACACTATATTATTATTTATAATTCAAACTATAATATATATAACACTATATTATTATATAATTCAAAGTATAATATATATAATACTATAATATTATCACAGTCATCATTATACAATGTACATTCTAACAAAAAATGAAACTCATCTTCGAGGATATTCACTAACAGGTATAAAATTCAGGTTTATGTCATCTACCGGCCTCGATTTTTAGTCTATGTGATGAGAGTCTTAACCTCGTAAGGGCTTTCCGAAATTTAATTTAAAAGTCGATCAAGCGATCACCTATTTCAAAGCATGGTAACATGCATGTTTTCCTAAACAATTATATATATACTGTTTAATTACCAAATTATAAAGCTTTTGTCAACATTTTTTTTCAAAAATGTCGCTCAGGCCCTTTAACGTTCTAGCGGCCTAGCGGCGTGAAGTTAACGGCCTTGCAGCCTTGCGGCCTAAAATGGCATCGTATTTCGAAGCATGTATACATGCCTTTTCTTCTAAAGCAATGAAATATTAACATTTTCTACGCACAAAGTATCACTCTGAAACGATTATCGACATTAGTTTTCAAAAATATATCATTGTTTTAGAAGAACAGGCATGTTAAATGTGCTATGAAATAGCTGACTGCTAACTTTACGCCGCAAAGCCGCTAACCTCACACCGTTTTGTTTTTATTGTAACGCCATTCTACTTACTAACCTGAACTGATCGAGTAGCTGACAACTGCATGAGGCGAAGCATCAGCGTCGGTGGCAGCGTGTGTCGCCAGCGACGTACCAACTGCCGTGTTTTCCGCGAACGTAACGTCCACGTCTGCGCCGAACGTCGGAGTGGCCTCGTTGACGGGATTGACGACGATTGTGACGGGAATCGTTAACGTTGTTGTGCCGTCTGTTACTTGGACTGACACAGCAAAGTTCTGCGTTCCCGCGTCGTAGTCTAGGGCTGACAAGATATGACGTCACAGTGGATTATTTATATTTTATTCTTATCGCCTATACAACAAACATTGTTTGACTACAAAATCAGGGCCGAAAATTGACTACGACCTGTGATAACGTTGTTTTGATATAATTTATCAATGTAAAAGCAAAAGGTAAATGTACGTAATAATAGTCAGTGAGCCTTATTACAATAATCCTACTCTATTAGCTTCTTCAACGTATATATAGAGGCTTATATGACCGGACGCAATGGTGACGTCCTGTATCAGTTCGGGTTATTGATCGCGTGTCTGATGCATGCTTATACACGACACAAGACGTGATACAGGACGTCAGAAAAGCCTCATATCGTAGTAATCATTATGTTTTAGACCACTTTGATTATTTCTGTGTTTAACAATGCTTTACGTTTGAACCAACGAAAGTAAACTCAAGATTGAACGACATTTCCCGGAATTTCCATTCCTAAGATAACGCCATATATCAATCGCATCAAGGATTTAGTGCATTTTCTTAAATATAAACACAAATCAACAATTGAATACATTCGACATAGCAAATAACGAACGTTCCTGAAAAACAATGTTACTGAATAGTATTGTAATAAAACAACTTGACTTATGCTTATAAGGATTTTGAAATCGACTGTAGCATGATAGAATTTTTCATAACTGTTTGCTGTATTTTCAACGTTTGAAATGAAGTAACAATGAAAGGCATGCATTTAAGTATATTATAAGCTTATACTATGCATAAAAAGTAATAACAACATGTCTAACCAGATGCCAACGTAATTACACCAGCTGGGCTGATGTTGAACTTCGACCCAGTATTTCCCGACGCTATGGAATATGTCAACGTGTCAACGGCATCCGTGTCAGTACACGCCAGAGATACGTACTGGGAAAATAATCATTCCTTATTTGATGCAGATAGGAATGGATCAGTAAATCATGACATGCATATCAAATGACAGCAGCTTAAAGGCATTAAAACAACTAGACTTGATTAATGTTAATAAACTCACATTAACAGACGAAACGGTTCCAGGTTCGTCAATAGATATTTGGTAGGAGTTTGTAGAACACGTGGGTGCCTGGTCACTGATATCATTGATGTTAACGGTGACGGTGGCGCTTCCGGTCTGAGCGGGGGAGCCGCCGTCCGTTGCCTGTACTGTGAGCAGGTACTGGGTGGTCGTCTCGTAGTCCAGACTTCCGGTCACGCGTATGGCGCCGGTCGTCGGGTCAATGTCGAACTTGCCGGCAGAGTTGCCCACTAAATAAGAATACAGGTCATAGATTCCTCTATTGAAAATCGGTACCGATTTTAAAGAAAGAACCACAATAAACCAGATGAGAAACAGTATATCTAATTAAACTTGAAATTACGTATATTCCATCAATATAGGAAGAACCTATAACCAACCCTCGTACTTTTGCTCTAAGTTGAACAAGGGTATTATTGTTAAAAAATCGCTCAGCAAGAAAAATGCGGCTCAAACCTATATGTTCAATAGCGCTGTAAATGGTTGTTTTTAGTTTTACGGGATATTATTTGTGATCTTTGTAGTTTTTACCAGCATTTAGGTTTTTAACAGGACATGGCCTGATTTTGCTAACGACGACGTCTATGTTTAAATACTTCCTCGACTTTTGTATTGAAAACAGACCAGCCTAAAGGCAAGTGAGTATAATAGGAGTCCACACATAGATTCACAGCTAACCAACATTTGAAAAAGCCTTTAAACTGAAGCATGTCGACTCATGACCAATTAATCTAACCAATAGACTTACAAATAATAGAATAAGTCAGATCTCCGTCATTTCCCGCGTCAGCATCCGTTGCCGCGACAGTCGTTACAGCACCGCCAACAACCGTTGATTCGTCGATCTGAAATTATCACGTCAGGTCAATTTCTATTTCGTTACAACTATTTCACAAAATTGAGCGTTAATTATTTTTTAGTTATTAAAACAAACTTACGCTGACGGTGTTTCCTGTGACGGAAGGCGCAGCCTCGTTCACGTGGTTGACGTCAACAGCGACCGGCATCGTTAACGTGTTGGTCCCGTCTGTTACTTGGACGCTTAAGGCGAAATTCTGAGTCCCCGCGTCATAGTCAAGTGCTAAATGAAACGGAACGAAATCATGGGACTTCATGGTTCTGTTTTAAAGAACAATAGCATGTGCTTCCAAATGCATAAAGAAACTTTAAGTTCACGAAGAGCATTACATAGTTCAAACAAACCTAACGATTGTGGACATTTTATCCACACTTACCATAATTTTAGACAATTGTCTGCTCGGACGAATTGTATTTTGTTAAATCGCAATATATTCAAACGAAAACTTAACGTAAGACGCTACCGGAAGCTAACGTTATTTCGCCAGAAGCAGAAATACTGAACGTAGTTCCGGTATTCCCAGACGCTATTGAATACGTCAACGTGTCAACGGCATCGGTGTCAGTGCATGCAAGAGATACGTACTGAAGAAAAGATCCATTCTTTATTTGATGCGAAAAAGGAATCATACTAAATACATGGAATGAATAACAAATGTAAGCAATTTGAACTCGATTTGATCAATGTTAAATAAACTCACATTAACGGACGAAACGGTTCCAGGTTCGTCAATAGATATTTGGTAGGAGTTTGTTGAACACGTGGGGGCCTGGTCACTTATGTCATTGATGTTGACGGTGACGGTGGCGCTTCCAGACTGAGCGGGGGAGCCGTCGTCCGTTGCCTGTACTGTGAGCAGGTACTGGGTGGTCGTCTCGTAGTCCAGACTTCCGGTCACGCGTATGGCGCCGGTCGTCGGGTCAATGTCGAACTTGCCGGCAGAGTTGCCCACTAAATAAGAATACAGGTCATAGATTCCTCTATTGAAAATCGGTACCGATTTTAAAGAAAGAACCACAATAAACCAGATGAGAAACAGTATATCTAATTAAACTTGAAATTACGTATATTCCATCAATATAGGAAGAACCTATAACCAACCCTCGTACTTTTGCTCTAAGTTGAACAAGGGTATTATTGTTAAAAAATCGCTCAGAAAGAAAAATGCGGCTCAAACTTATATGTTCAATAGCGCTGTAAATGATTGTTTTTAGTTTTACGGGATATTATTAGTGATCTTTGTAGTTTTTACCAGCATTTAGGTTTATAACAGGACATGGTCTGATTTTGCTAACGACGACGTCTATGTTTAAATACTTCCTCGACTTTTGTATTGAAAACAGACCAGCCTAAAGGCAAGTGAGTATAATAGGAGTCCACACATAGATTCACAGCTAACCAACATTTGGAAAAGCCTTTAAACTGAAGCATGTCGACTCATGACCAATTAATCTAACCAATAGACTTACAAATAATAGAATAAGTCAGATCTCCGTCATTTCCCGCGTCAGCATCCGTTGCCGCGACAGTCGTTACAGCACCGCCAACAACCGTTGATTCGTCGATCTGAAATTATCACGTCAGGTCAATTTCTATTTCGTTACAACTATTTCACAAAATTGAGCGTTAATTATTTGTTAGTTATTAAAACAAACTTACGCTGACGGTGTTTCCTGTGACGGAAGGCGCAGCCTCGTTCACGTGGTTGACGTCAACAGCGACCGGCATCGTTAACGTGTTGGTCCCGTCTGTTACTTGGACGCTTAAGGCGAAATTCTGAGTCCCCGCGTCATAGTCAAGTGCTAAATGAAACGGAACGAAATCATGGGACTTCATGGTTCTGTTTTAAAGAACAATAGCATGTGTTTCCAAATGCATAAAGAAACTTTAAGTTCACGAAGAGCATTACATAGTTCAAACAAACCTAACGATTGTGGACATTTTATCCACACTTACCATAATTTTAGACAATTGTCTGCTCGGACGAATTGTATTTTGTTAAATCGCAATATATTCAAACGGAAACATAACGTAAAACGTTACCGGAAGCTAACGTTATTTCGCCAGACGCAGAAATACTGAACGTCGTTCCGGTATTCCCAGACGCTATTGAATACGTCAACGTGTCAACGGCATCGGTGTCAGTGCATGCAAGAGATACGTACTGAAGAAAAGATCCATTCTTTATTTGATGCGAAAAAGGAATCATACTAGTAAATACATGGAATGAATAACAAATGTACGCAATTTGAACTCGATTTGATCAATGTTAAATAAACTCACATTAACAGACGAAACGGTTCCAGGTTCGTCAATAGATATTTGGTAGGAGTTTGTTGAACACGTGGGGGCCTGGTCACTTATATCATTGATGTTGACGGTGACGGTGGCGCTTCCAGACTGAGCGGGGGAGCCGCCGTCCGTTGCCTGTACTGTGAGCAGGTACTGGGTGGTCGTCTCGTAGTCCAGACTTCCGGTCACGCGTATGGCGCCGGTCGTCGGGTCAATGTCAAACTTGCCGGCAGAGTTGCCCACTAAATAAGAATACCGGTCATAGATTCCTCTATTGAAAATCGGTACCGATTTTAAAGAAAGAACCACAATAAAGCAGATGAGAAACAGTATATCTTATTAAACTTGAAATTACGTATATTCCATCAATATAGGAAGAACCTATAACCAACCCTCGTACTTTTGCTCTAAGTTGAACAAGGGTATTATTGTTAAAAAATCGCTCAGAAAGAAAAATGCGGCTCAAACCTATATGTTCAATAGCGCTGTAAATGATTGTTTTTAGTTTTACGGGATATTATTTGTGATCTTTGTAGTTTTTACCAGCATTTAGGTTTTTAACAGGACATGGCCTGATTTTGCTAACGACGACGTCTATGTTTAAATACTTCCTCGACTTTTGTATTGAAAACAGACCAGCCTAAAGGCAAGTGAGTATAATAGGAGTCCACACATAGATTCACAGCTAACCAACATTTGGAAAAGCCTTTAAACTGAAGCATGTCGACTCATGACCAATTAATCTAACCAATAGACTTACAAATAATAGAATAAGTCAGATCTCCGTCATTTCCCGCGTCAGCATCCGTTGCCGCGACAGTCGTTACAGCACCGCCAACAACCGTTGATTCGTCGATCTGAAATTATCACGTCAGGTCAATTTCTATTTCGTTACAACTATTTCACAAAATTGAGCGTTAATTATTTGTTAGTTATTAAAACAAACTTACGCTGACGGTGTTTCCTGTGACGGAAGGCGCAGCCTCGTTCACGTGGTTGACGTCAACAGCGACCGGCATCGTTAACGTGTTGGTCCCGTCTGTTACTTGGACGCTTAAGGCGAAATTCTGAGTCCCCGCGTCATAGTCAAGTGCTAAATGAAACGGAACGAAATCATGGGACTTCATGGTTCTGTTTTAAAGAACAATAGCATGTGTTTCCAAATGCATAAAGAAACTTTAAGTTCACGAAGAGCATTACATAGTTCAAACAAACCTAACGATTGTGGACATTTTATCCACACTTACCATAATTTTAGACAATTGTCTGCTCGGACGAATTGTATTTTGTTAAATCGCAATATATTCAAACGGAAACATAACGTAAAACGTTACCGGAAGCTAACGTTATTTCGCCAGACGCAGAAATACTGAACGTCGTTCCGGTATTCCCAGACGCTATTGAATACGTCAACGTGTCAACGGCATCGGTGTCAGTGCATGCAAGAGATACGTACTGAAGAAAAGATCCATTCTTTATTTGATGCGAAAAAGGAATCATACTAGTAAATACATGGAATGAATAACAAATGTACGCAATTTGAACTCGATTTGATCAATGTTAAATAAACTCACATTAACAGACGAAACGGTTCCAGGTTCGTCAATAGATATTTGGTAGGAGTTTGTTGAACACGTGGGGGCCTGGTCACTTATATCATTGATGTTGACGGTGACGGTGGCGCTTCCAGACTGAGCGGGGGAGCCGCCGTCCGTTGCCTGTACTGTGAGCAGGTACTGGGTGGTCGTCTCGTAGTCCAGACTTCCGGTCACGCGTATGGCGCCGGTCGTCGGGTCAATGTCAAACTTGCCGGCAGAGTTGCCCACTAAATAAGAATACAGGTCATAGATTCCTCTATTGAAAATCGGTACCGATTTTAAAGAAAGAACCACAATAAAGCAGATGAGAAACAGTATATCTTATTAAACTTGAAATTACGTATATTCCATCAATATAGGAAGAACCTATAACCAACCCTCGTACTTTTGCTCTAAGTTGAACAAGGGTATTATTGTTAAAAAATCGCTCAGAAAGAAAAATGCGGCTCAAACCTATATGTTCAATAGCGCTGTAAATGATTGTTTTTAGTTTTACGGGATATTATTTGTGATCTTTGTAGTTTTTACCAGCATTTAGGTTTTTAACAGGACATGGCCTGATTTTGCTAACGACGTCGTCTATGTTTAAATACTTCCTCGACTTTTGTATTGAAAACAGACCAGCCTAAAGGCAAGTGAGTATAATAGGAGTCCACACATAGATTCACAGCTAACCAACATTTGGAAAAGCCTTTAAACTGAAGCATGTCGACTCATGACCAATTAATCTAACCAATAGACTTACAAATAATAGAATAAGTCAGATCTCCGTCATTTCCCGCGTCAGCATCCGTTGCCGCGACAGTCGTTACAGCACCGCCAACAACCGTTGATTCGTCGATCTGAAATTATCACGTCAGGTCAATTTCTATTTCGTTACAACTATTTCACAAAATTGAGCGTTAATTATTTGTTAGTTATTAAAACAAACTTACGCTGACGGTGTTTCCTGTGACGGAAGGCGCAGCCTCGTTCACGTGGTTGACGTCAACAGCGACCGGCATCGTTAACGTGTTGGTCCCGTCTGTTACTTGGACGCTTAAGGCGAAATTCTGAGTCCCCGCGTCATAGTCAAGTGCTAAATGAAACGGAACGAAATCATGGGACTTCATGGTTCTGTTTTAAAGAACAATAGCATGTGTTTCCAAATGCATAAAGAAACTTTAAGTTCACGAAGAGCATTACATAGTTCAAACAAACCTAACGATTGTGGACATTTTATCCACACTTACCATAATTTTAGACAATTGTCTGCTCGGACGAATTGTATTTTGTTAAATCGCAATATATTCAAACGGAAACATAACGTAAAACGTTACCGGAAGCTAACGTTATTTCGCCAGACGCAGAAATACTGAACGTCGTTCCGGTATTCCCAGACGCTATTGAATACGTCAACGTGTCAACGGCATCGGTGTCAGTGCATGCAAGAGATACGTACTGAAGAAAAGATCCATTCTTTATTTGATGCGAAAAAGGAATCATACTAGTAAATACATGGAATGAATAACAAATGTAAGCAATTTGAACTCGATTTGATCAATGTTAAATAAACTCACATTAACGGACGAAACGGTTCCAGGTTCGTCAATAGATATTTGGTAGGAGTTTGTTGAACACGTGGGGGCCTGGTCACTTATATCATTGATGTTGACGGTGACGGTGGCGCTTCCAGACTGAGCGGGGGAGCCGCCGTCCGTTGCCTGTACTGTGAGCAGGTACTGGGTGGTCGTCTCGTAGTCCAGACTTCCGGTCACGCGTATGGCGCCGGTCGTCGGGTCAATGTCAAACTTGCCGGCAGAGTTGCCCACTAAATAAGAATACAGGTCATAGATTCCTCTATTGAAAATCGGTACCGATTTTAAAGAAAGAACCACAATAAAGCAGATGAGAAACAGTATATCTTATTAAACTTGAAATTACGTATATTCCATCAATATAGGAAGAACCTATAACCAACCCTCGTACTTTTGCTCTAAGTTGAACAAGGGTATTATTGTTAAAAAATCGCTCAGAAAGAAAAATGCGGCTCAAACCTATATGTTCAATAGCGCTGTAAATGATTGTTTTTAGTTTTACGGGATATTATTTGTGATCTTTGTAGTTTTTACCAGCATTTAGGTTTTTAACAGGACATGGCCTGATTTTGCTAACGACGTCGTCTATGTTTAAATACTTCCTCGACTTTTGTATTGAAAACAGACCAGCCTAAAGGCAAGTGAGTATAATAGGAGTCCACACATAGATTCACAGCTAACCAACATTTGGAAAAGCCTTTAAACTGAAGCATGTCGACTCATGACCAATTAATCTAACCAATAGACTTACAAATAATAGAATAAGTCAGATCTCCGTCATTTCCCGCGTCAGCATCCGTTGCCGCGACAGTCGTTACAGCACCGCCAACAACCGTTGATTCGTCGATCTGAAATTATCACGTCAGGTCAATTTCTATTTCGTTACAACTATTTCACAAAATTGAGCGTTAATTATTTGTTAGTTATTAAAACAAACTTACGCTGACGGTGTTTCCTGTGACGGAAGGCGCAGCCTCGTTCACGTGATTGACGTCAACAGTGACCGGGATCGTTAACGTGTTGGTCCCGTCTGTTACTTGGACGCTTAAGACGAAATTCTGAGTCCCCGCGTCATAGTCAAGTGCTAAATGAAACGGAACGAAATCATGGGACTTCATGGTTCTGTTTTAAAGAACAAAAACATCTGCTTTCAAATGCATAAAGAAGCTTTATGTTTAAGACGAACATTATTACATTGTAAAAAGAAACCTAACGATTGTGGACAATTTATGCAAACTTATCAAACTTTTATATAATTTGCTGCTTGAAAGAAATGTAATTGGTTTAATCGCAATATATTCTAACGGAAACATAACGTAAAACGTTACCGGAAGCTAATGTTATTTCGCCAGACGCTGAAATACTGAACGCCGTTCCAGTGTTCCCTGACGCTATGGAATACGTCAACGTGTCAACGGCATCGGTGTCAGTGCATGCAAGAGATACGTACTGGAAAAGATCCATTCTTTGTTTGATTAAGTTAAAAATGGATCAGGAAAAAAACATGAATATCGATTGTGAGCAGCTTATAGAAAATGAAACAACTCGACTTGATTGATGTTCAATAAACTCACATTTACAGACGAAACGGTTCCAGGTTCGTCAATGGAAATTTGGTAGGAGTTTGTAGAACACGTGGGTGCCTGGTCACTGATGTCATTGATGTTTACGGTGATGGTGGCACTTCCGGTCTGAGCGGTGGAACCTCCGTCCGTCGCCTTCACTGTGAGCAGGTACTGGGTGGTCGTCTCGTAGTCCAGGCTTCCAGCAACGCTGATGGCGGCGGTCGTCGGGTCAATGGCGAATTTTCCGGCAGAGTTGCCCACTAAATATGTAAACAAATCTTATAGTTTTCTTATACTGGCAAATGACGGAAATGTAGTAAACTTCAACTTGATTCCTGTTAAGCTTCATTTAAGGTAAAAGACGAATAACTATTCATCTAGCACGTGTTTAAGTTGGAACATTCAAACAGGATAGATTTAGAACTTGGGTATCGCATACAGTTAATAGGGAACGTGCTTAAAATAGCGCTTAGACCGAATCATGAAATCTTATCTCTAAATAAGACATACGACTGATAGAAAAAGTTAAATCCCCATCAGCTCCTGTGTCAGCATCCGTCGCAGCAACAGTTATGACAGCACCGCCAACGGCCGTTGATTCGTCAATCTGAAATTATAAATTTATGTCATAAGAAAGGCTGCAAATGGAACACATACGATCATGACATTAAACGTCAGATTATTCATTTAGAATAACGTCATCCAACTCTAATAGCCGGGCCCCCATTTTCGAGAAATTGGGGCCAGAGCGTCATATCATGTCAGAAATACGCGTGGTGCTATATAAACATATGATTTAATGACTTCATTCGTAAAAACGAATTCATGGTCGTAAAGTAAGGTAAGAAATGTGTACGATTAAACGGCCACATGCCAAGAAATGGTGCAAGAAATGTATATGACTGTAAGTTTAATTAAATTATTTTGATAACAGTACAGTTATGCACCAGTCAATTGTAACCACGCCCCCAGGTCCGGGGAATAGCGGGGACTTTGAATTTCCGTCCAGCCAAGCCCGGGTAAAATCCCCGCCCTGCAGGGACGAACTGCAGGTAATATCCCCGCCAAATGCACCCGCACCCCAGAGACCCTAGGTTAGGCCCATACCCTGCTATTTATGGCGCGAAGACAAAACAACCGCATTCACCCGGCACCTGGGAGGTAAAAACACGGCCCATTTCCCCGGCTATCCCCGTTATAACCCCTGACCTGGGGGCTCGTGGTTACATATGACTGGTGCATTACCGTTCACATTTTTCCATTGGATTGTTTAGTTGCAGCGATTGTGATATCCGATTATGGTCATGCAAGGCTCGTCTTTACTGCAGTATACCTCTTTGGGATGACAATGTTTGACAATCGATTATCATGTCTTTATAATTACAAATCATTGGTTGTTTGTTATTGTTTTTGATTAAACGGCCCACAGTATACACATTTCACTGCACATATCAGATTGAAGAACTATAATGACCGCATGTAGGAAATAAAACACTTACAGCGACAGTGGCTCCGGTGACGGACGGCGCCGCATCGTTTACGGCAGTGACAGTGACGATGACGGAAGTGGTACTGGTGAGCGCCGGGGAGCCGCCGTCAGCAACCGACACGACAAGAATGTAGGAGGAGGCGTCACCGACGTCTAGGTCAACGGCGGCTGTGGAGCAAATGAAATACTCATAAATGATTTCTGGCCAAAATAGTTCAAAAGATGCTTAAATATCTTGTCTCGGTTACCAAATCACTTATTTGAACTTTAAAAACAGTTCATAGTTATGTCAACTCAACTCATCTCAACTCAACTTAAATGTAATTTTCTTTATGATTGTAAAAACTCATAAAAAAGGAAAATGTTAAAAGGCGCTTGATCATGTCATAACCTGGGTATCTAAAATATCATTACATCATTGGTCCAAATCCTGGGCTACTCAATTATTAGATAAAAACAACATCAGAACAATTGAAAACAAAAAACTTCAGTTGGTAAACAATGCAAAAATGAGATGAAATGTTTCTACTTATGTTTTAGCAAATTAATTGATACTTCCCCTTAGCCATATACATTTATAAAAAGATAAATACCTGACTCCTTAACTTACCCAACAAGTTGAGCTGATTTGTTGTGGTTGAGTCCAGTTCAAATTTGGACGCATACGCTGACGGTGAACTAGACGTTTCTAACGTAAACGTCAACGCGGCAGCCGTAACGTCGTCGTCCGTGGCGGTCAACGTCAACAAACTGGTCGCTGAAAGGATGAAACATTAAACTCACAAGAGGTTGTTAATGATTACGTTGAGAGATATACATGCTTTAATAATATTTACAGGAATAAGTGTATGGTTATAATATTCCTTCAATACCATTTGCCAAATTGTAATGAACAACTTTATGATTAACATTTGAATTGACTTCAACGTGATCAAAACACGATGGGTTGACCGCAACATCATTTAGATAGAAAACAAATTAATGCACATCGTCCTTTAATCAGATACATAAATGGTGGCCAAATACAACCCTTGCCATGCTGTCATAGGATAAACCGGGGCGATTGGGGCGGGGTCGCACCAGGCGCTCGCCCCTCTAAAACTGTCCCATTAAAGATTAATATCCGTAGTGTAGGTAAGAATTCTATAATACACATTTTTGGCCTAAAAAGGATGAAGCATTTTCTTACCGTCGGCAACCAGGTTTGTGACGTTTTGTTCAAATCATCAGCTTGCTTATAATCTTTACGATTATACAAGTGACTGATCTACGATTTATAACTACTTCACTATAGTTAGATCATATAAAACGTTAGTATGCTTACTCGCAGCGGTTGTTTCCGGTATCGACACTGTATAAACGTTCTGTGCGAACGTGGGAGTGTTATCGTTGACGTCAACCAGGCCCACACGGACTTGGATGGTGGCGGAGTTAACCGGGGATCCTTTATCTGACGCAATAATGGTGACGTCATAATACGCAAGCCCACCGGTCGCCGTGTCACAATCCAATGTGGTTACGATAGTGGAGAGGACGCCGGAAGATGGATCCACGCCGAAAATCCCCGTAGTCGCAGAACCGGTACCTGCAGTAGATGCGGAAAACTAATACATGTGCTACATAATTGCTCGTCGATATAGTAGTTACGACAGGAATATCCATAGCACAAGTCTTGCGTCAAGATTACCTTATATTCAGTTTATACTTATTCCTAAAGCTCGTTTGTGGCGATCGGATCAGTTTCCTTGGCAGCAAGCAACATTCTCTAGGGTGCGGGACGAACGCCTTTACCACTAGACCACTCTCACCCTCGTGGCGGTCGAACCAACATCCTCTTTGGCGAGGGGCGGACACATATACCACTAAACCACTCTTACTCTATTGGCGGTCTAATCAACAATCTCTTGAGTTAGTGGCGGGCACCTTTACCACTAGACCAATCTTTCTCTATTGGCGATCCAACCCATGTCCTCGTGGGTCAGAGGCGGACAGCTATAAAACTAGATCAATCTAACCCTGGTGGCGATCGAACCAACATCCTCTTGGGTGAGAGGTGGTGATCTATACCACGAGACCTCTCTCACCCTGTAGGCGATCGAACCCACAACCTCTTGGGTGACAGGAGGTGATCTATACTACGAGACCATTCTGACCCTGGTGGCGATCGAACCCACATCATTTTAGTCAGTGGCGAACATCCTAACACTAGATCACTTTCACCCTGGTGGCGATTAAACCCAAATGTTGAGTCAGATGTGGACACCTATATCACGGAACCTCTATCACCATGGAGGCGATCGAACCCACATCCTCTAGAGTCAGTGGCGGTCACCTGTACCACGAGACCTCTCTCACACTTGAGGCGATCGAACCCACATCCTCTAGAGTCAGTGGCGGTCACCTGTACCACGAGACCACTATCACCCTGGAGGCGATCGAACCCACATCCTCTAGAGTCAGTGGCGGTCACCTGTACCACGAGACCACTCTCACCCTGGAGGCGATCGAACCCACATCCTCTAGAGTCAGTGGCGGTCACCTGTACCACGAGACCACTCTCACCCTGGAGGCGATTGAACCCACATCCTCTAGAGTCAGTGGCGGTCACCTATACCACGAGACCACTCTCACCATGGAGGCGATCGAACCCACATCCTCTAGAGTCAGTGGCGGTCACCTGTACCACGAGACCACTCTCACCATGGAGGCGATCGAACCCACATCCTCTAGAGTCAGTGGCGGTCACCTATACCACGAGACCTCTCTCACCCTGGAGGCGATCGAACCCACATCATCTAGAGTCAGTGGCGGTCACCTGTACCACGAGACCTCTCTAACCCTGGAGGCGATCGAACCCACATCCTCTAGAGTCAGTGGCGGTCACCTATACCACGAGACCACTCTCACCCTGGAGGCGATCGAACCCACATCCTCTAGAGTCAGTGGCGGTCACCTGTACCACGAGACCACTCTCACCCTGGAGGCGATCGAACCCACATCCTCTAGAGTCAGTGGCGGTCACCTGTACCACGAGACCTCTCTCACCCTGGAGGCGATCGAACCCACATCCTCTAGAGTCAGTGGCGGTCACCTGTACCACGAGACCTCTCTCACCCTGGAGGCGATCGAACCCACATCCTCTAGAGTCAGTGGCGGTCACCTGTACCACGAGACCACTCTCACCCTGGAGGCGATCGAACCCACATCCTCTAGAGTCAGTGGCGGTCACCTGTACCACGAGACCTCTCTCACCCTGGAGGCGATCGAACCCACATCCTCTAGAGTCAGTGGCGGTCACCTGTACCACGAGACCACTCTCACCCTAGAGGCGATCGAACCCACATCCTCTAGAGTCAGTGGCGGTCACCTATACCACTAGACCACTCTCACCCTGGAGGCAATCGAACCCACATCCTCTAGAGTCAGTGGCGGTCACTTATAGCACAAAACCACTCCCACCTTGGTGACGATCGAACATTTACCACGAGACCTCTCTCATCCCCACTCTCGGCGTCAAGACTTAAGAGCCGACAAACGTTTGTTTCGACCAGTCCCTTGTTTTAATGTTGGAAACAATCCATTTCAATACTTTCCGTTAAGTTGTAAATCAGTGTGCCGTCATAGATAGTGCAAGATGTAAATATGTGTTTCGTTGTTTGAATTAAAGAAAATGAATTGATCAGTAAATCATTAAACAATACAATGGACATAGATAAATGAAATCAAAACACTTGCTGTATTAACATGTTGTTTATCAATTGATTGTTATTTCATTAAAACATTAAAACATTAGAAATGAAAATGTATCTTATACTTTCTGTTAAACTTTGTGTAATTAAATGGTTTCCATGAATCATGAAAAAAAATGAATCGGCCTTTATCTTATTAAACCAGTAAACATGCAATGATATTTCGGGTTCAAGGGCCTCATACTTTTTGTTATGGTCCCCACGCTGTACTCCACTTCTCCCGCCGCTCCAATGTCGGCGTCGGATGCCGTCACCGTCACAATGGACGTCCCGACGGCAGATGTCTCATCTATATTGTACGCTGTCGTTGCCGATGTGTACGCCGGACTGAAACTGGCCGTGACAAACGACGGGGTAGCCTCGTTCACGTTTGTGACCTGAATAAAAAGTGAACGTTTAGAAGCCGCCGACGTTTTTGCGGTTGACACCAAATGTCCGAGTTTAGGTTCATTTTTGCCCAAAAGATCTGATTGATTGTTGTGTTTGAGGGTGTTTATGACATATGGAATTGAACGTCGACTATTGCCCTCGTATAGAAACAACTTAATTTAGTATTAAGCGTAATTGTTCATCAGAAAATTTACGTGGAAACATTATTTAACAGCATTAAAATTATAATGTAAAGGTTCTCTAGATGACATTTAAAGGTATGCTGTTTTAATGGATTTTTTACCACACATTTGTGATATATTTTTTACATTTTTTTTTTACAATTTTCAAGTAATTATCCGAATTTGTGAAAAAAAAAATTGTTTAAACATTTGATCAAATAGTTTTACTACTTGTAGTTTTGTGAACTAAGATTAAGTTGTCAAACATTTCATTGCCCACTCAAAACATATCAGATATCAATCATTCGTTTAATGACTTGAATATTTACACTGGCACTAGAATAAGATTGACACTACTAGACTTTTCTGCCGTTTCACGGATACTTTTAATGTAATGTTTTAACCCATGACAAGCCAACATATTGTTTACAAATCCTCTTCAACGGATTCGAACGGATGCCCACTTAAACCTGTTTGAAGCATGAATCATTCGTTTGGCACTCAGAGAACAAGAATGACACCACTAGACCCCGTCAAAATTTTCTGCAGTTTCATGGATACCTTTAATTTAATGTTTTAGGTCTATGGATGCAAACGAATATTCGATCAAACGTTTGGTATTCGAACGTCAAAATCGGTACTCGAATATTCGAATAAAAGAGTAATAGCACTTATTTTCAACAAAGAGAATAAAAAACATTTTACCTACAACACTGTTGTTGTTTATTACGTTCGTTTTTTTTCAACGACTGTCCCATAATGCCAGAGGTGTGAATGTGAGGACAATACACTAAACACGCGTCATATGTCAATAGGGACATATCGTCGGGTACTGTAAAAACTATTGGTTATTGTATTGTATACTATTATAGTTTGATTGATTTGTGTTTTTCTATTCCAGTTCATCCTTAAAAATAGATTAATTATAATATTGATTTAATATTTCACACTAGTATACATTGTATAATTGTAATTGTAATGTATTTAATATGTATATGAAACACACAAAAACTGTATAGTTTACGTGTAATTAATTCTGTTCTGTTCTGTAAAAAGTCCCCCTACTTTAACAATAACTGACTAGGAATCGGCTTTAACTCCAATGTGTTGTCTTGGCTCAAATTAAGCAGTGCAACCTAGCTCAAATCGCCGTGATGATATGAATGCCATGTGCTACAATTATGTTGTTACATATATGTGCTTTAACCTGTTTTCCATGTTTCAATACAATGTTCGTGCTTTGAAATGTAAATGTATGGTATAGCGTTTTAGGATATTTTTGAACAATAGATGAGTCAAATTCACATATGTTTTCGTTTTATTATTTTACAAGTTCCCGAGTTGGCTTGGGTTTTCCATAGTTATATTTAGTAAATTTAAAGATCAATCTCAGAACGAGGCTGCTTGTCCTACAAAAAGACCCTCCGTTGGCGCATAATGCTATTTGACTAGGAATCCATCTTATTTCACATTGTTTACAAATATAAAGGCAGCGGAATTGAAATTATTCGATTTTGTTGTTTGTCTTTTTATAATGTATTGTTTTTTTCCCTTCTGTTAAAAAGTCTCATTTGGGGAAAATCAGGGTCCGCCGCGCGTACTGACTACGACAAAGAAGGGTAAAATTGCCCTGGCTATTACTTAAGCGAATAATAATAATTACTACATCTTTCAAAATATAATTTTGGTAATCGAATATTCGAATATTCGATCAAAAGAATTACCAAATATTCGAATATCAATTTTGCCATTCGTTTGCATCCCTAGTTTTACCCATGACAAACCAACATATTGCTTACAAATCCCCTTCAAAGGATTCGAAAGTAAAACATTTGGTAAGCACAAAATTATCTCCCAATGTGTTTTGTTTAGATTTCTTTTGTTGTTTTAAAGCTGCACTCACAGATTGAACGTTTTGACAACTTATAAAAATTTTTTATCTAGGAACTAGCCAATTTATGCGAAAATGCATGGGAACTAGTTATATAAGACAGCTGACAAAAAATTAGATCGCAGAATTTTATATTTAAGTTATTTTTTTAATGTTTTATGCATTTTCCTTAAACCGTTAGTAACGGTTTAAGCCACGAAACATCAATTTTCGAACGGAATTATGAATATCTGCTCTCTAATCGTTTGTCAGCAAACTATTATCGTTGGTTTGCAGATATTTACGCAAAGATTTCCTCTTTCCAAGACAAAAATTCAAAAATTGTAAAAACGGTAAATCTGTGCGAGTGCATATTTAAGATACTCACCACAATTCTAACATTAATAATGTTCAGTGGGCTTTATTCGTACACACATTGAAAACACTTCGAGCTGTCTACAACAAATTACCTAACGAACGATTCAACTAAATTATTGACCAGGTATTCTAACCAGATCACTGCTCGCCGATGACATCGCTGTTTCGTTGTTATCAATCAAACTACGCGCCATTGGCAGTGTTTTGAAAATCATTGAAAATGATGCACGATGACGAAGCCACCGACACCGACACGAAGGCTGTGACTATGCATTGATTTTTTTTTTGAAAACAGCTAACATTTGTGCAATAATGTTTCTAAAATATTTCATAGTTTATCAAAACAACTGAATATCGAATGATCCATTTTACCGAACATGAACATATGCTCTCGAAAAGAGTGTAATCAAAGCTCCTTCCAACCTACCGTGACAATGACGGTAGCGGTCCCGGTATTTGTTCCATCCGTCGCTTCTACAACCAACGTATACTTGTAGTTCGCGCCAGATAACGTCTCATAGTCGATGGCGTTGGATGACGTCTCGATCAGTTTGGGGTTACCGGAGTTGAACGTAAACTTGTTGCTGGCGTCGTCACCGGCGGCTACAGTGATTGTCAGGGCGTCGCCGTCGGCATCGGTGACGGTAAGAAGCGATATGGAAGATCCTGAGATTAAAAATGGTATATTAATATGTATTTTTTCGAAACATTAAAACTCATGACATAAATGTTAATGTTGATGATGATAATGATGATGATGAATGCTGTTGTTGTTGTTGGTGGTTATGTTGTTTTCATTGTTGTTGTTGTTGTTTTTGTTGCTAGTGGTGGTGGTGGTGTTGGTGATGGAGGCGTTGGTGTCGGTGTTGTTGTTGTGTTGTTTGTTATTGTTGTTGTTGTTGCTGTTGTTTTATACATCATCCACCCCTTATCACGACTACCCATTTCGGGAAAGTGTGTCCATATGAACTGAGATGAGGTCAACAACGACCGACCTTGAAATATCTTCAAAATCGCAAAATGCTAATCATCAATACGGTGTACAGTTCATTTAATTTAGCATAAATATCCAAATACATCATTTTATAAACCATGAGCGTAATTAAAAATACATGTACATAAAAATCAATTGCGAATTACCTACAGCTGTATGCGGCGGTTTAGAGGTATGAAAAATGAGATTACCATACTGACTTCGAAGCGATTTGTTCTAACTAAAGAGGGAAGGTTGGTTGTCCGGTAGGCGGAGTGGTGAGCGCATTCGCTTCTCACAAAGGCGTCCCGGATGGGTTCGATTCCCGTTATAAGCGTAAGTGGATTTGCCAATAATGTTGTTATCTTTCATAATCGATGTAAAATGAATACGGTAAGTTCAAACTAAAAAGAGATGACAAATGTCTATGTTGTGTTTGTTATTTGTAAACTTAAATAACATAAGATTCTTAACCTACCAGACGCCGTGTTTTCAGCCACTGTGGCAAAATAGAAGTTGGGGGACAACACGGGTATGTTGTCGTTGACATTGTTGACGTTGATAGTGACGGTCGCCGTCGATTGAGTGCTGTCTGAACTTGACGTTGCCCTGAAAGAGAGCCATGAACATTTTTTTACAAAATGATTACTAATTTAAAGGGACTCGCTCATGTTTTTTGTAAAATGCATTTTTTTGTATAACGAAATAAAGTGTGGCAAATCATTCGAAGTGTTAAAACTAAGATACTGACGACTGGAATCCTTCAACAAATGTTTATATAATTTCACATATTGTCTTTGCATTCTACAATTTTGAATAGCGTTTGTAAAGAGATTCAGCAAAAGGCTTTAAGCTTATATTTGTGTATGAGTCCTTATAGGCGTGAAGTTTTGTTGACTGTTTTTTCTGCTAACCTTGGCTCTACCCACTAAAACTAGATTGTTTATTTACATGTTATCTTAAGGCTTGTTTGCATTTTAAAATGATTTGATTGGTTTACATTAGTTTTGGGGTAAATACTAAACAATCAATAACAGTTTGGCTAACTTTAACCAAATCAAAGACTTATAATAATTAGTTGCGGATCGATGGGGTAAAATAGTTTTTAGTCCCCCCCCCCCCCTGAGCGCCATGTTGTCAGGAGTATTTGGGCATTGAATGAAATATGCATGGACATAAATGTAAGCTGAATTGTAATTGATATTTGAAACCTTTGAGTTAGTTTTCAGAGTATGTCCATTCAAAGTATGAGGACAGTAGGTAAAGTTTTTATTCATGTTCAGATGATAACTGATATTTGCAGATAAACGTGTATCCTCTTATCAGCAGGCAATAAGTAAATATAACGAAATGTTAATGATAAATATGAGTTTTGACCCTGACCGTTGGCTCTATGACTTCAAAATCCAAAGGGGTCATCAACTGGTCACCAGTAACCTAAATTTCAAGTTTGAGGGCCATGGTTGAGGCATTGTCAAGTTTTCACACAGAAAATCTCCTCGAGTTCAATTTAACTGTGACCTTGACCTTTGACTGGATGACCTCTAAGTCAAAAGGGGTCATCTACACGTCAGGCCCAATCCCAAAGGCAAGCTTGGTGGCCATAGGTGCACGCATTGTCGATTTATCACTCGAACAACATTTTCGCAATCAAGGACACCGTGACCTTGACCCGTTGACTCCTAAAATCAATAGGGGACATCTACTGGTCAGGCCTAGCCCCCATGTCATGTTTTATGACCATAGGTCTAGAAATTTTGATTGTCACTGTGACCTTAACCTTTGACCCCTAAAATCAATAGGACTCATCTGCTGGTTAGGCTCAATCTCCAAGTCAAGTTTGAGGGCCATGGGTGCAGGCATTGTTGAGTTATCTCTCGGACAACCTTTTATCGTTAAAAGTCACTGTGACCTTGACCTTCGGTCCGATGACCCTTAATCTCAATCGGGGTCATCTACTGGTCAGGACAAACATCAAAGTCAAGTTTGAGGGTTATGAGTGCAGGCATTGTGGAGTTATCACTAGGACAACCTTTTATCATTCAAGGTCACTCTGACCTTGACCTTTGACCCAATGACCCCTAAATCACTAGGGATCATCAAATGGTCAGGCCCAGCCTCCATGTCAAGTTATATGACCAAAGGTCTAGGCTTTTTTAAGTTATCACTTGGACAAGCTTTAAAATCATTTTACTATTAAGGTACTGTGTCATTGACCTTTGACTGGATGACCCCTAAAATCAAAAGGGGTCATCTACTGGTCAGGCCCAACCTTAATGTCAAGTTTGATGACCATACGTCAAGGAATTGTTGACAAGCTTTAGTCTCCCTACGGACCTATCTACTCAAAGCAATATACCCCTTTTCTTGCAGTTGGGGGTGGGGGGCAGGGCAATGCCAAAATACGCTACGTGATAGTGCGAAAATGCCCTACATTATTCTTTTCATATGTATGCCGCGCTAACATTCGCGCACCACAACATTACGCCTTCAACTTTTAGCACTACAATGTGACGGGTTTGCGCATTTTCGCAATTACTACCTTTAGCCGAAAAATATTAAAAAATATATTGACAGAAATTATCCACCATAAAAGACAACCAAAAAAGCTTCTGTGATACAAACATACCATTATTTATATCATGAACACTCACACTATCTCAAGAATATACGACGTCTCTCCTGCCTCATAATCAAACGTATCTGACGTCACCAACGTCACTCCACCAGAAATGCCAAATTTGGTTGGTGTTGACGGCGATTGAGACCCAATGGTAAACGTTACGGCCTCAGTAGCAGCCAACGTCATGACGTTGGTGCCGGTGACGTCAGATTCTTCGATCGTGGCCGTTGACGTCAATGGCGTAGCGGGTGACGTAAACACTGGGGCCGCTAGAATTTAAGGATTTTTTCATAATTAATAACGCAAGTTTTTGGTCTTTAACTATGTAGTAAATTTATTAATCAACGCCAGTATATTGCAATGATATTTGAAGGAATTGAAGTAAATTGAAGAAAAATAAAGAAAACTTAAGTTCAGCGGTTATTTATGATAACAATATAAAAACTTCTTAAAAATGCTTTTTGAAAAACAATCATACATGTATTATATGCAAAATGAATTTATAAAGTTAACATATATATTGACGTGGCTGGCGCAGCGGGTGACGAAAACGATGGGACAGCTAAAATAGAATGAAATGTTAATGTTACAATTAAGCATATTTGGTCTAAAACTTCCCCATTTATAAGTAAACCCTGGATTCTTGCAAAAATATTTTTTCATTACATTTAAGGAGAAGAAGAAAAAGTTCAGCGGTTATTCATGATAAAAAACTGTTTTAGAATTATTAATGTAAAACAATTATTTCAATAAAACAATGCATGCTTTATATAATTAATAAGGTTTACATATACCTAGCAAGTCATGATTTTACCATCATTTGATTATATAAGTCCTGTCAATATTAAAACCGAGTCAAAGTAGGCATATTATATTGGTACTTATTCCAAGTAGTTTATTTTCTTACATTTAACGGATGCCGCTTTCACTCCAAAATCAATTTATCAATTATCGTGAATTATATTGTAAAAATCAATGTAATTGTTTTTAATGCACCAGTTAATTGTAACCACGCCTCCCCAGGTCCGGGGAATAGCGGGGACTTTGAATTTTAGTCCAGCCAAACCCAAATAAAATCCCCGGCATGCAGAGACGAACTGGTAAAATCCCCGCCAAACGCCTCCGCACCTCAGGGAATCTAGGTTTAAAGGCCCATTCACTGCTTTTCCTGGCGCGAAGACAAAACCATCGCATTCACCGGCACTGCGGGGCCACCTAGAAGGTAAAAACACGGCCCATTTCCCCGGCTATCCCCGGTATATCCCCGGACTTGGGGAGAGGGGCGGGTGTGGTTACAATTGACTACTGCATAAACCTTTGCGAAAAAAGAAAGAATCACAGTTGTACCCGATAAATGACCAATAAATGTTTTTTATTATTTCACTGGAAACTGCAATACTTTCACGACAATAGTTTGTTTTCCAAAAGTGTATCCATACTCAGATATTAAACCGAAAAATATTTTAAGAATAATATTCATCAAATTAACACTATCTTCGAAAGATGTAGTTCAAAATGCGTAATTCTCGACTTTCCAATAGACCATAATCCTTTTCGGCAGGGTGACTTCCGGTTTATTTCCGGGATATAACGACGTATAATAACAGCGATAAATACGGACTAATTATCATTCCAGGTTTGTTATAGTTTATTTATTTTAATTAGATTTGTCATTTAAATGAGTTTATATTACATTGTAGTGATTTTATTTGAATGTCATGAGCTATAAATCGCTTGAATGTTTACCTAGTCAGTTTGTTCTGGTGGGTGGGGTAGATGGTTCAGAAAAGACTGCGGTTACTTATCATCAATTTAAATTATAATATTTATACTGCTGTGTGTATATTATTACTATTTTTTTAAAAAACCCATTTAACTTAGAAAGAGTAATTATGTCATGCTCTCACCTGTGTAGTTTTCTGAATGATTTGTTACAAGTGCACCAGTCAATTGTAACCACGCCCCCCCCCCAGGTCCCGGGAATAGCGGGGACGTTTACTTTCGGTCCAGCCCACCCCGGGTAAAATCCCTGGCCTGCGGGGAAGAACTGATGGTAAAATCCCCGCCAAGTGCCCCCGCACCCAAGGGACCCTAGGTAAGGCCCATTCCCTGCTGTATTTTACGCGAAGACAAAACCACCGCATTCACCCAGCACTGCGGGGCCAACTTAAAGGTAAAAACACTGCCCATTTCCCCGGCTATCCCCCCGGACCTTGGGGGGCCGTGGTTACAATTGACTGGTGCATAGTTAGTTATGTTTAAATATTATAACGGCCATCGGACTAGTCATACACCCAGGCCTGGAATTAAATCAGAGTCCAGATTGTCTTAAAACCCATCCATAAATAAGTCTGAGAGTTACTTACTTTTTTTATAAAAAAAATACTTATGCTTTTTTATGTCCATTCCTTTCTTTACAGATATGATTTGAATATGCTGATGTTATCTTTTGAGATCATTACTTTCCACGAAGAATATCACTACAATTGGTTGGGCTGCTAGATTGGTAGCAACATGATGGACAGCTAGTGCCTGTCGACACGCAACTGTTGGTTTGGCAGCGATTGCTTATTGGACCACTATATTGGATTTACCATACGATACGTGTTGGTTGAACCACCAGTGTTGTTTAGACTGCTTGCTGGACAGAATGTGTGATAGACAACTAGTGTTGTTTGAATAACTGTTGGATAGACAGTTATTGTTTATTGGACAGGTATAATCAGTTGATTTACAAGTTTTAGTATTCAACACTTATTATTATTACCGGGTATTATTATTATTATTCAATAATCGTATTAATATATATAACTGAATATTTTTATATCTCGTTGTACTTTAGTTATGTTTTACATACAGTGTGCATCATAATGTTTTTATCTATGAACAACTCTTTTTATAGATATTTTAATAAATATTAATTCTGTACAATCATTTTTTGTTTGTTTTGCTATAATTTGTATAATAGTATCAAACATTTTTTACAGAAAGGATCAATTTGTCATAAAAATTTGCACAGCAAAAAAATCAGAGTTCATGGTGTTCATTATAATTATTCTGATTCTCATCAAAATGAATAAGTTGAATTGCATCATTGAATGTTTTTTTCGCATCAAATTATGATTCTTCATTAAATTTTATGAAATTTCCTGACCTTGAGGGACCTGTACCTTTAAAACTGCAATCTCACAGATAAACTGATTTTGGTATCATTGCCTTCAATTCAGTCAATCATATAAAATGATTCACAATAGAACAGATCTCAGTTGTTTGAACACTGTCAAAAGACTTCATCTTCTTAAAGCGTTAGTAATGCTTATAACCATAAATATCAATTTTCAAACGAAGACATGTAAAAATGTTATCTTCTATCAGCCATCTTATATCGTTGGTTTTCAGACATTTTTTGTCAAAACGGTCAGTCTGTGAGAATGCAGCTTTAAACTTGAGCACTGTATTGACAATGATGAACAATCTCAGTTATGAAAATTTAAACACATAGCAGCGTATTGAAGCATTCAGGTCTTGAAATATTATGTATTGTCTTGCCGGACATGATGCCTATTGTTTCTGGCAAGTTGCATGTGTACCAAGTTTCATTTAGATATCAAGGCTGTTTGAATTTGGGCCAAGAAAATATTCGGCCTACAGTACACTAACGACACCTTGGCTTATTGACTACAACAATACTAAAGTATCATGATACGAAAAAGCTCGAACCAAGGGCTGCCGGTACACTAGCACGGCAGTACTTCAAACTAAGTTAACCGGGCGGCTAGTTATTGCCCACAAACATTACCTCGATTTTATGTCTTCATTAACCATGGGAGTTAAACAGTCATTGGAATAAAAAGATCCTAGACAATCATTTAATAACAACAGTATTTTTTACAATTCAATAATAACATTAAACATTACATAATTCAATAACAATAAATTGTCCTTGGTATGCAATAATCCCTTTAAAGGTTCATTTGCCAAGGGTTAAAAAACCATCTTGCTTCCTTTTGAAAAATCTCTTGGTTGACTGTTATCGGTTATGGAGTGTTGTTTCACATCCTGTGTCATAATTTTAAGTTCTGAAGATCTACTTCTTGTACCAAACATTTAAATCTGTCACTTGTGTGCATTTCTTTAGTCCTTGCAGTCAAGGAAAGTTTTCATTCATGTTGACACACTTCATTTATTTTATCTCTGTTCTTGAACCGATTCCGTCTCTTGTAGTTTGCAATAAAATAAAAAGACACTGACAGGTTCACCAATTTTTTTTTTAAATATCTTGTAAAACCACTGATATAGCAGGACTGGTGCTATCAGATCATTGGTATCAAATGCCTACTTCTGTTGAGCATCAACTTGGCGGACTCAAACAACCAGAAAAGACATCTCTGAAATTAAATAAATAGTTTTATCATCATGCAAGTTAGCCAGAAAAATATTAAAGACTCTACAGAGGACTGGTGCTATCAGATCATTGGTATCAAATGCCTACTTCTGTTGAGCATCAACTTGGCGGACTCAAACAACCAGAAAAGACATCTCTGAAATTAAATAAATAGTTTTATCATCATGCAAGTTAGCCAGAAAAATATTAAAGACTCTACAGAGGCTGTTAAAGCTGCACCCTCACAGATTTACCAGTTTGACAACTTTTTTTATTTGTTGTCTTGGAATGAGATAATTTCTGCCTAAATATCTGCAAACCAGTGATATAAGCCTGCTGACAAAAGATCAGATCGCAGATTTTCATATATTATTATTTTATGGCTAAAAGCGTTACTAACAGTTTCAGAAAAAGGCATTAAAAATCATTTCTTTAACTTAATTATGAACATTTGTGATCCTATGTTTTGTCAGCAGTCTTCGCTGGTTTTCTTGCACGTTTGCATAAATTGGCTCGTTCGAGACAAAAAAATAAAACTAAGTTGTCAAAATGTTTAATCTGTGAGAGTGAAGCTTTAATATCAGTCAGATATTTAAATAGTTACAAATGACTGGTGCATTATTAATAAGCTGTTATTCTAAGACCTGCATATTTGTTTATATACCGCACAACAGTCAGTATTTAAATGCCCTTCTTAATCACATTATGCTTGAAGCTTCGTTTACTTGACTGCTTTAAGGTTGCAGATTTCAACAATTTCACACTTATTGCAAAATGTCATTCATATAATTTAATAACAAACTCAACAAACCACAATTAAATACATTCTTCATAACAATCAATATGTATTTGAAGTCTTTGAAAACTACTATGAATGTCTTTAACATTTTATTTGTTATTTTACCCCACCCACTTAAACGTATACTGAAGTTGGGTATGAATGTCGAAAACTTCATTGACATTTACAAAAAACGGTAAAAATTTATAGAAGAATGTATAAACTGATGTTCCTAACATGTTTAACTCACCTATCAATCTATTTTGCCAATTATACTCTTCCTTTCATTCGTATCGATAACTGGGAAATTGAATGCGGAAATAAACCGGAAGTCACCTTTGTCGCAAAGCATTATGGGCTTCTGGAATAAGGCGAATGCATTTTATTCCCACGTTTAACAACTGTACAATTCTGAATCCTTGGTACACTACCAACCACGCTTTTTTGCAAAAGTAACACTTTGCCATCGCGGGAGAGATTGCGTCATCGTTTCTGGTGACCTGTATCACGTCGAGTTCGGTGTGTTAACACGTATCCGTAGAGACCGCAGGTCGAGACGGATACATGTTTACTCTCCGAACGAGACGTAATGCAGGTCACCAGAAAAGCCTTTAATCGTTATATTCCATTTATTATATACCAGCCTATTAAATTATTCCTTTTTATTTTTTCGCTTTCAATTTGATTTAAATTTACCGCCATCTGTCAAATGCGCGTATGAAATCGAATGTGTTACGTAGCTTTGTGTAATGAAGTCAAGGGAGGCTACTACAGCGAAACGAAGTAAGAAGTTACAGAATTTACTCTATTGAGCAAAATAAGAACAAAATATTTTGTGTTAAAGCAAAATTAACTAATTGCTTATACGAAATTAAATGTCACAGCATTGTTTTACGAGTATACACTTATCATCATTTCCTGTAGCCGTAACGCAGCTATTTTTAACAAAGTAAATATTCGTGCGATATTTTGACGATCTTACTATGCAGAATTGAGGGAAGTTCGTGAGTCAATCGCTATTTCTATCGATGACGCGAATTCGCCTTCTTCTTTGTATTGGCGAGCTGCTCATATTTTTATGATAATAAACATGGATAATGCAACAATTTATGAACTTCGAAATGGCAAACAACTAGTTCACTGAAGTAGCTGTCATGATAGATAAGAAGTGTTCTCTGCTTAGTGCTTACCCTCATGGTTTTTTGAAGAACATGAGAATCATGTTCCTGAATATTTACATGCTTCTAGAGGGTGAGAAAAGTTATGTAATTGTATGTATTTTTATATAAAAGTTGACAAATTTTTCTAGGTTTTTTTTGTCACGCTATTTTTAGCAACGGGAAAGTAGTTCCGAGATTACACACGATACTCGCATGATACGGAATCAGAAAACGACAGGATGGTTATACGGATTTTTCAATACGACGTGTTGTATTTTCACTGTTGGATATGGAAAAGGAATTTGAAAGGCATAAAATAAATAAAAATATGACTCGACGCGATGAAACGCGGCGAAATTTATAGAAATGAACGTGGTGGGCGTTATGCTTATATCGCGGGGTCGATACGGTCGAATAATCAAGATCTCACTGATTGTATTTTGTTTCGTTCTTCAGGTGCAAGAACATAAATTCTCATTTTACAACGCAAATGGGGTAGTTTAACTTCAAGTCAATATTTATATTTCTTCCTGTTAATGAAACGAGGATCGATATGTAACAATGAACAAAAAACTCACTGTAAATTAGTCTTAAACATGAATAAATGGCAAAAGAACTTATGTACGAGAAGTTGGTGTCCTAACGGCCTGGCGGCGTTAAGTTAGCGGCCTAACGGCGTGATGGTAGCGGCCTAGCGGCCAGGCGGTTTACCGGAGTGAATTTGGCGACCTAATTTTCCCCCTATTTCAAAGCAAACGGTCATGCGTTTTTTTTTACAATGATAAATAAAAAAAATATTCTAAAACAATGATACATTAATTGCTTTATGCACAAATTATAAATCTGAAGCGCTTATAAACATTTTTTTTTTTAAAAAGTCGATTAAGCGGCCTAGCGGCTTGAAGTTAGCGGCCTATGGTATCCTATTTATAAGCATGCATACATGGGTGTTCTTCTAAAACAATGATATTATATTAACCTTTTTATGTACTAATTATCGCTCAGAAGCGATTATCGACACTTTTTTTTCTCAAAAAAGTCGATCATGTAGTCAACTATTTCAAAGCTTGTTAAGTTGCCAGTTCTTCAACAACAATGATTTACAAATTATTTTTTATACACAAATTATCACTTTAAAGCGTTTTTCACTTTTTTCCCCAAAAAGTCGATCAAGCACTTCAGTGGCCTAGCTGCCTAGCGGCGTGAAGTTAGCGGCCTAAAATAGTATCATATTTCAAATCATGTATACATGGCTGTTCTTCTAAAACATTGATATATTAACTGTTTTATGCACAAATTATCACTTTGAAGCGGTTATCAACTTTTATTTTTTAAATAAGCTCGATCAAGCACTTCAGCGGCATAGAGTCGTAAAGTTAGCGGCCTGGCGGCCTAGCGGCCTCGCAGCCTAAAATTGGTTTTTATTTCAAAGCATTAAAAATATTTTTTATAATCGCTTCAGATTGATAATTGGGGCATAGAAACAGTTAATTTATCATTGTATATTTACACCTGAACCTCCATTTCTTAAATAAACTGCCTTTCGGCAATTGCGTTTAGCAATCGATGAACACAACATCTTCGGATACATTTGGATCGCAATTCATTACATAACAATATACATGAAAACTATTGATCTTGTTATTGTTTGAATTGTGTCAGCAGGTCCCGTAAAATATAAATCAACATTTTAGAAATGTTTAATTTATTATATTTTAAATGTATTGTTGTCACGTGTTTCAGTTTTACGTTTTAAAGTGATTTCAAGTGGTTGATATTTTCCCGCGTTATTGTGACGTCATTTGAAAAAATGTTTCCGGTTACTGTCGGGTCGTTCTATTTACAGAATGGGTAAGAAAGGATTACTGAAAGGTTTTCTAAGATGAAATGAAGTATTTTTTTTAACAACTCTTGAATGAAATAATGAACTATTGGTGTAAATATAAGGAATGAAATGCGGGGTTAATTTCATTATCGGGGATATGAACGCAATTGGGCTGGTCAATGTACGCGTGGCGTCCGACCAGCCCAATTGCGTTCATACCCCGATAATGACATCACCGCCGCAATTCATTCCTTAATTTCGAAGAAAACGCATATAAAAATGTGCTAAATGGAAAACAATTTAAGGCCGCTATATGAATATAAAACATTGGTTTATCATTTTATTTTTTTTAAATATGCATGAACAATTGCTTTGGAATAAAGAAAAAATTAGGCCGCTAGGCCACCATCTTCACGCCGCTCTGCCGATAACTTTTCACCGCTAGGCCGCTTACTTCACGTTCGTAAGTAACTTATAAAATATTGCCTTTTCAAAGCTGACGGAACAATAATATTACTCGTAGCATTAATTGTAGATCAAAGACGTTTCGCAATTCGTCTCATAACACTTTCACTGTGTGGGAACGGACACCGGATATAGCTCAAAAAGTGATAAGTAAACAGACAATTATGCAGTTGTTTTTCTTAACCAGAGGTAAGATCTTGCTGTGTAAACGCATATCTACCGTATCCACAAATGAAGCAAGTGTTTGAATTAATAGCTGAATGCTTAATTTGACCTATGGTATACTTTAAAGTGCTTACGATTTAGCAGACTTCGTAAAATGTTTCTTCAAATCTGAGCTGATCACCTCAAAACTTACAGAATTTCGACAAGTATTGTTATTTTTAGGAAATATATCGAATAAATAAAAAATCTGAATCGAAGGATTTCACTAGCATAAGCTCAACTATTTTTATTGTAAGATATGGCAATGTAACTTTTAAACTGTTAAAGATATGCTCTTAGAAATGTTCACAGTACTGTACTGAGGATAGCCGTATTATGTACTGGGGATAGTTTCAAAGTTGAGAAATTTGTGTCCTGGTGATAACATATAAAATGGGACAAAAATTGATAGTTACACTGTTAATATACAATATACATGTATATGTTTATTTCGAACTTTCAAATAATCTGCAAAAAGTGAAATCTGATAAGAAATTATTGAGCAAACTTTAGTTAACAATGAGTTTGATCCATGCTCTCCTAAATTAACGTATATGCACGCTGCGTAAATATCAGGGTTGGTCACAATACATTCTTTCTCACTGAAATTAACGAACAGAGACCATTTTTCTGTTCTAAGTAATACCAAAATCGACCCAAGCTAAGAAAAAAGCTTTACGTGTTCCAAATTCGATCACAATATCTCATTTCCTACTGGTGACTTGCTGTGTGCAAAATCGTACCTACTTGATTTACAAAGCAATACTATATATATTAAATGCAAACACCACAAAAAATCTACTGCCATATGTTTTGTGTTACTCAATAAATCCGATTACCGGCGTATTTCAAGTATTTAGATATTGATGCTTGTGAAAATTACATCATGGTTAACTAATATGTATGAATGAAACAGTTTTAAGTGCATACAGATACACAAAAAACAACAACATGTTTTTGCTCTCATCCCTCGATATGGACAACATCGAACAATTTCCCTCGAGCTCGCGTATAGATAAATAGCCGTAATCATTATCACAGTCTCGTTATTCTAAATACATCGTTACTATCCTCAGTCCACTTAATAGCTACCCCCTGTGCAGTTATTTATTTGCTTTATCTATCCCCAGTACACTGTCAGGGCATCAAAATGTATGAATATCTCCGTAACAACAAAACATATCATATTGATATTTTACACATTACTAGATTATGTAATTACAATGAAATCGCTCGATTCAGTTTCTATTCTTATTTTCAATTTGTTGATTTATGTTTGAAATCGTACCACATAAATTAACATTTGTGAGCGATCATGCAACTTTCGGAGTGAATTGGGCTATTATACAAAAGAGGAGACATATTTCCATCATAGTCGTATATTGCACAGTATCAAGTAATTCAAAACTCTTCGATTTTGTTAAATATATCAACATAAAATACAAAAAAAATATAGAAAACTGTCCATGTGTCAAAATCAAACGCTTATCGATTGATCATTGTTTTAGCTATATCCGGTGTCCATTCCCACACAGTGACTTTAAAATGAGAAAGATAAAGGCATAATGATGTTTCGAGATATTTGGGGCCTGCTGCGAATCATTGAGGCTTATGGAATAACTTAGAATAATATGCGGCGACGAAGAGACCGAATATGCATATGGGTATGTTAAATAGAGTCAGTAATTGCGCTGTTACAAACAACAATGTAGTAATACTATAGCACACTATATAGGTTGATGCCATTTTTTTAAATGTTAAATGCATAATCACCTTTAACTCATTCGACTTGAATCATTAAAACAAAAAAAAAACATATGATAACAGTTCATATAAAAAAGAGCCTTTATAAATGTTTGTTTTTTATTTATAAATAGCTTCGTTGCAATAAATTCACTTGGTCAAAAGCGCCAACACATCGCTAATATTTTTTCTGTACCCAAATCACATGCATGTTTTGTTTGATCATTCATATCAAGTAAGTTAAACACGATAATGCATTATAATTAAAAAATTGCATCAGTCTTAATTATGCGTCTTTAACTTACAAGCAAATATACATTTTACAGAAACATCTCTTGTGATAAATTATGTTTATTTATTTAAATAGATATTACAAAAATAATCGTAAGAGTTTGTAGGTTTTTAATAATCAGTATACGAACCGATGACAAAACCGCTACTGTGGTTTACTTGAATTACATTCCGCACGTGATTTAACACAGTAATGACTTTGGGGACAAGCTTTTATAGTAGCGGTATTGTCTGGGCATAGTTTTCTGATTTTATTTATAACTCGAAGGTTGACGCAGGCAAGATGATATTTGTTTATTGTCGGATTTCATGTACATGTATCATTTAAAACAAAAAGCTATTCGAATCCGAATATGGTTTCATGTGCCCCGTATATCCCATATCGGGTCACCTACTTAGCCCATAACGTAAATATGACGTCGACAACCTGTTTACATTTTTTAAATGTTTCATTAATTTGTCGGAATCAGAAAATAGACGCCATTTTGGTACGAAATAAATTTGTTGACCCAATATGGAAAAATATTACTTAATGTTAAGTACCAGGATGTGGTCCAGGATGCCCTCTCCCTATTTAAGATTGAAAAATGCTATTTAAGATTGATATTTTGTTTCAGTCCGCATGATACACACAGTTTGTATTTGTTATGCTTTAAATTTAGTACAATCCCTGCACGCAGAGACATAACAATCATAACAAGAGCTGTCCTAAGACAGCGCGCTCGACTACGCCGCTTTAACTTAGAAGTGAATATAATATTGATGTATGTGCCTGTAAAAAAAAATTAAAATCAAATTAAAAAGTAAACAGTGACCATAACTCTCGGGGGCCTATAACACAATCTCATAAAAGGTCTCTATAAACTTTTTATTTATACCAAGTTTGTTCGCAAAATGTCAACCCTTACTTAAGTTATTAAATACCAACCATTTTTCGAAGTCGTTCTTATAAATTGTTTTCCTTTTGTAAAAATCTGATTAAGAATATAAAAATGTGCTTGTCTAAAGAAATCAAAATAAAATAAAATAAAAATGTAAATCAAGAGCCACAATTGGTATTTAGGGTTTAAATGGAATTATGTAACCTTATTGTAAGATGGTCGTTATTAATTGTGCGAAGTATTAAGTCAATTGAATGGTGGGTATAGATTTTGTTTTAAATCCAAACTTGCCCTAAAACTTTAACCTGCCCTAAAATTTTAACCTTAGTTCCTAAGTCAATCAGGGGCCATAACTTGTATTAAGAATAATATGGAGTTATGTAACCTCATTGCGTGATGGTCCTGAACAACTGTGCAAACTATTAAGTCAATTGAATGAAGGGTATATAAGTTATTAATAACTTTCCCAACCTGCCCTAAAACTTTAACCTAAGTTCCAAAGTCAATCAGGGGCCATCATTTGTATAAACGATAATATGGAGTTTTCTAACTTCATTATGTGATGACCCTGAACAACTGTGTGAAGTATTAAGTTAATTGAATGAAGGGCATTGGACTTATAAGAGAAAATTCCAACTTGCCCTAAAACTTTAACCTGCCCTAAAACTTTAACCTAAATTTCTAAGTCAATCAGGGGCCATAACTTGTATTAAGGATAATATGGAGTTATCTAACCTCATTGTGTGACGGTCCTGAACAACTGTGTGAAGTATAAAGTCAATTGAATGAAGGATACAGAAGTTATTAATAAATATCCCAACCTGCCCTAAAATTTTAACCTAAGTTCCATAGTCAATCAGGGGCTATAATTTGTATAAAGGATGATATGGAGTTACCTAATCTCATTATGTGATGGCCCTGAGCTACTGTGAGAAGAATTGATGGAATTGAATGAAGGATATTGGACTTATAAGTGAAAATCCCAACTTGCCCTAAAACTTGAACCGGACTCCAAGCCGACGTCGACGCCGACGCTGGGGCGAGAAGTAAAGCCCTAGCTAAAAATCACCACCACCACCACCACCACAATTTTTTATGCTACATGGCATATCAATAACAATTTGCGATTTAAACTAACCAAGCGGTCTCGTGTTTTCGCCGTGTACTCTCTTTGCTGCATTTGCAGCAATTTTTTACTTGCGAATATGTATACGAGGCATCTTACCTTCAGAATATTGAACAAGAACAACTGAGAGGACGCATGCGGTAAATAACAACTCCACGTCAATCGCCATTGTGGTGCACTTTCTCGAAAAGCTTTAATATCTGGTTCCAAATGTTGTTATTACCTTTTTAAATGAAGGTAGTTTTTAGTTCAAAACATATAAGCGTTTACAGCGTTAACAATCCAAACGAGATCCATATGAAATTTTAAAAATTGAAGTTTGTATTAAATTTGTTTCCATTTTAAAAGGTTAGCAATGACACTTGTTAGAATCGAAATCAATTATTCCGATTTACTTAGAATCGTTCAGTTCAGATATCATGAAATACACATGAAAGAATATATATGAATGTTTATTTTATCGAATATCTTTTAGGTTGACATACGCTGTAGAAACATGTTTAGTCGAAACATATTTAGTTGAAGGTAAATTATTAACGAATTTTTTTTTCTTTTACAATGATTTGTCATGGTATACGAACAATCAATGTGAAATATTTTGAAGGCACAAAGAAAAAAAAAAATGATCCTTAAACAGTCGAATAGTCAAGATCTCACTGATTGTATTTTGTTACGTTCTTCAGGTGCAAGAACATAAATTCTCATTTTATAACGCATATTGGGGCAAATTAACTTCAAGTGAATATTTGTTTTTCCTCCTGTTATTGAAAATAGGATTGATATGCAACAGTGAACAAAAAAACCTCACTGTTATTCAGTCTTAAACATGATTTAAAAAATGGCAAAATTACTTACGAAATATTACCTTTCAAAGCTTGCGGAACAATATCGCATTAAGTGAAGATTATAGCCGTATCGCTGTTCGTCTCATTGGCGCCGCACTGAAGTGCGCGCCTATTATGGAATGGGAATTTATTTTAGTTAGTGGTAGGAGCGGTTTTTAAGTTGGTTAACAGTTGGGTTTTACTATTATTTTATAATGATTAAAAAATGCAAATGGGTGGCGATTGCATGAGTGTTAAAAATGCTTGTTATGGTTGAATAGATAGTCTTTAATTTATCTTTAAAACATTATTTCGGAAGAACGACAAATAAGTTTAATAACTGTTCCCGATTCGTTTACGTTTTCCGATTGGTTACCTGAAATATCTGAAATATCATGTGCCGGAAATGTAAAATGTGTGGACCGGTAATTATGTGAATGGGAATAATTATGTTTTATGTTGTTTTGTTATGTTTACTGCATTAATAAACCATGAGGTAATCTTTTTTCTTTAATCTAATCGATATTGGAATTAAATGTTTACCTAACTTTATTTGTTAATGTGTTGAAGGTGACATTAGTAAAATTTTATTACGATTGTCCCCGAGTTGTAACACATACCGGATGTTGCTATTTTTAGAACCAGAAGGTATTTCCCCGCTATTCATAGGTCAATAATGGAATTTCTACATCGTAGTAGCTGGAAACTCGGGTGATGATTTTATCATGAATATACGTTTAAAATAAATAAGTAACACTAAAAGTGCACACTGACAGTTGATTACGATACACCTAACAATTTGAGTCATTACAGTAAAACATGGATTATAAGTTTATTATACGCGTAAGAGAAGATTTTCTGTCGAAAAAAGGAATGTCAACAATCGGCATGGAACTGGGATATTCGTATCAAAGGGCTATGTATGTAAGTATCTTTGAGTAGTTTTGTACGTTGATGTGTTCAAAAATGTTTGTTTTTTAATTTATCTTTGGAATTCTTAAATCATTTTTATTTGCTAGATGTTAAGACAGCGTGTTAATATTTTTACATACATGTACTATAATTATATATTATTATAAATATACATGTTACATCTACTTATACACCAGTCAATTGTAAAAGGTCAGGGGAATAGCCGGGACTTTGACTTTCGGTCCAGCCAACCCCAGGTAAAATCCTCGTCCTGCAAGGTCGAACTGATGGTCAAATCCCTGCCATATGCCCCCGCACCCCAGGAAGCTAAGTAAGGCATATTCCCCGCTATATTTTGCTCGAAGACAAAACCTCCGCATTCACCCGGCACTGCAGGGCCACCTGAAAGGTAAAAACACAGCCCGTTTCCCCGGCTATCCCCGGCATAACCCCGGACCTGGGGGGCCATGGTTACAATTGACTGGTGCATTATGTACATGTTTCATATTTTTAAATGTACTTATGCACATTATTTATGTATATGATATGAGTATATAATCTTTTACTTGATTGTTTTATCTTAGAAAAATATTAGACTTAGAATTTTGTTTAAAAATGATGTTTTTTTATATGTAACCTATTTTTAACATACCATAATACATTAACATACCCATTATTTGTTTACAAACTGCACATTTTCAAAATAAACCTGTAAGAAAAGACGTACATGGTTTCGGGCTGGAAGCCACGACAGCTTTGACACTAGCGACATTCATTTGCTTGGTGTAGGTCTCGTTAAAACCCCGTACTGTTGTGAATCATTATCAACCATATGCACAACAACTACACATTTGTGCTTACCAACTTACTCTTGGCTAAAACGGATATTAGTGCAGAATGAATAATTGATACATGTGCATTTGTCTTTCACAGTTGTAGTTTCTGCCGGTTGATAATCAGAAGTCTAATTTCTTTCAGGTAGGAAAATGACTGAATATTACTAAGTCAACAAATTGGGGTTATGAAGAATTCCAGCCTGCATTAAATACTATGTTGGATCATTGAGACAGATTTGACATCCATGTCATCCACAAGGCAGTCACATCTGATAGAGATGATGTGAGTATTTCATATAAAACATATTTGAGTTGGTGTTTGTTGTTTTATAAACTCACTGTATTCAATAATCAAGTTGTGGTGGTGGTGGTGGTGGTGGTGGTGGTGATGATGATGATGATGATGATGATGATGATGATGATGAATTTAATTGATATATTTAGTAATTTTCTTTATATATTATCTACATGTATGTATCAGCTTGTTTTTGTTTTTTTAAATAATGTCGAGAAATATTCAACTGTTTATATTTGATTTTGTATATGTATGGCAGTATTATTATCTATACTAATAAGTTAGAAAGGCTTTTAAAGTACTTTTTTTCCTTTACAGCACTAAACATTCTAGATGGGTAAAGAACCTGAAGGGGCATAAAAACCAAATCAGCATTAACTCAGCATTGAGTAATTATCATCTGTGCACACACTACAAGTACAAACGCATGGGAATAGACCAAACTTCAAATGTTGAAGAGTGAACACTTATTGTGAAAAATTCTAAATGTTAGAATACCATTGACAAAATAAAACAAATAGACATCGATTACCTACAGAGACTGTTTAAATGTTATAATATTAAAAAGACAAATTACTCTGACATTTTTGGAGGTGCATAACCGCCTACATGTACATAGTGCTCTTGTTTGTTTTAAGAGACATGAGGATATTTCGAGATGTTTGGGGCCTGCTATGAATGATAAAAGGTTTATGAAATAAGTTAAAATAATATGCGGCGACGAAGAGGCCAAATATGCAAATGGGTATATTAGAAAGGATCGTTAATTGCTCTGTTACATAGGTTGATGCCATTTTTTAAATTTAAATGCAAGATCATCTTTAACTCATTCGACTTTAATCATTAAAACAAAAACAAAAACACATATGATTTAAGTACAGATAAAAAATAGCCTTATAAATGTTTTATTTAGTTATAGCTACGTAGCCACAAATTCACTGGGTAAAAGGGCCAAAACATCGCTAAAAAAAATTCTGTACCCAAATCATATGCATGTTTTCTTTGATCATTCATGTGAAGTAAGTTAAAGACGATAATGCATAAAAACTAAAAAAACAAACATTTCTGCATCAATCTAAATTATGCGTCTTTAACTTACTAACAAACAATTATTTTACAGAGACATCTCTTGTAGTAAACTACGTTTATTAATTTAAATAGATATTTAAAAAAATAATCGTAAGACTTTGTAGGTTTGCAATAATCAGTTTATGAACTGATGACAAAACTACTCTGGTTTACTTGAATTAAATTCCGGACGTAATTTAACACAGTCATGACTTTGGGGACAGGCTTAAATAGTAGAGGTATTGTATGGATATTGTTTTCTGATTTTATTTATAAATCGAAGGTTGGTGCATGACAAGTCGATATTTGTTTACTGTCGTATATCATGTAACATTTAAAACAAAACGCTATGTATAGAGGCCTTTACCGACATAATCACGCAGTCGCAACGCAATTCAGTACGATAAGTTACGGGGTATGTAGGTGACCCAATATGGGATAAACATGGCAAAGGAATATGGTTTCCTGCGCCCCGTATATCCTATATCGGGTCACCTACTAAACCCGTAACGTTCTTATTATGTCGACAACCTGTTTACATGCATAAATTCAATATAGTTTCATTTACTCATTGGAATCGAAAAATAGACGCCATTTTGGTACGATATAAATTTGGTGATCCAATATGAAAAAATATGGGGTTACCACGTGACCAGTGCTTGACCAGTGGCGTTGCGTCATTTATGTGGGAGGCGTGATATAACTAAACGCTAAGTACGAAGATGTAGTACAGGATGCCCTCCCTCTAATTTAGACTGAAAATGCTACTTTAAAATTGATAATTTGTTTCAGTTTGCATTATGCACACAGTTTATTTTTATGTGTTATGCTTTAAATTCAGTCTAATCTCTGCACGCAGGGACATAACAATCATAAAAAAAATCAGAGATTAAATATTTTCTGCTGGACTAGAACGTTGCTGAGAACATGGATTCTATGAAAAATAAACAATGCTTGATTTCAAAGTAAGTGAATTTTCTTAGGAGAAACGTGACATGCCATTTTATCGTTTAAATAAATTGGGATTGAACTGAATTTTAAGGTCATGAAAGGTGTCATATACGATAAATCTAGAAATGACAGTTTTTCCAATCTGTCCTACAAGTGTTGCCTGTTCTGCATTGAAATGTACAAGGAAACTATTTGAGAGTTATTTAGGCAATTAGTTTCTAACAACACATACTGTTTTGATGTTTTTATTAAAAAAGGAAGATGTAAAATAAGCATAAGAAACATGAGCGTATTTAATAATAGCAACATTTTGAGCACTGCTTCACAAGAGACATAAGTCCACATACATATATCACAGATCATAAAACCCGGTCGTGGAATAAATATAGCATGGTCATAAACAAGTTTAAGAGCGCTTATGTAAAAGACAACGCTTTAAGCATAACAATGGACGCGTATCTTTCGTGAAACAAACATTAACACTAACAAGAGAAATGGACGAATGAATTTAAACATGTAATATGAGAGTAGAAATGACAATACTTGATCAGTGTACATAAGTTCATGAACAAAGTCCCCTTGTATACCACACAAAACCATCGCAATGATTTACCTAAAGATTCTACAAATTTTATTTGTACTGAAGAACCAAGGCTTTGGGTAATGAACTATGTTTGTTTTGTTTTTAAATTTTATTAAATATAACGCAAATAGAAGAACCGGACCTCGCTTCAAATATAAATAAATTAACCAATTTTGGATTTAATGCAAACCTTTTGTAAAAGTTTTCAAAATAAATTTTGAAATGGAGTTTCCCCATTGTAAATACCGTCTTAATTTTGAAAAGCAACATGAGCGCCGCGGAGCTAACTTCAATGCTTGTTTGTTCATTTAATCAACAAGGGACATTTGCGAAATTTGCTTGAGCAGGAGTTATTGACTCTGGTACATATGTCCAAATACCACTGGTGATATGTATACAAAGGTTTATGTAATCACTTTGAAAGGTTATTAAGTTACAACCAAGTTGAAGTTTTTGCGTGACGGTGTCCGAATACCACAACTTTACCTTATCAATGCCAAAGTAATTAGCCTTGCAAGACATATCTATTTTTAACTTATCCCATATGAATAGAGTTCCATGTGAATATCATGAAAGGTTAGGATATCTAAGGTCATTTAACTAGTATTCGTTCAATGTTTTTTTTATTGCAAATATATCATTTTTGTTATTTTTTCTTTGCTCAATTCAAATGTAAAAAATCTTATAGTTTGGACTACGGAATCCCACATTACATTTTTCCTCCAAATGTTAATGATACATTTTGAATGATAGCGTAAACATTAAGAAAAGACATGATTCAACAGCATGTACAATGTACAACAGTGTGAAGATCACACTCCGGTTAAGTTTCGTGTCAGGCTAGGCGGTGACTTGCTGTCCATCAGGTGTACGTATCCACCGTCGTTCGTTTGTCTGTGTGTTGTATTCGTAAGCTCGCCCAGATACTGCAAGGGCATTTAAAGAAATGATATTGTTTTCGAAAATACAACTAGAATACAATAAACCACGGAAAGTGTAAGGTGGTTTCTAAATATTTACCATTACATGTTTACTGATTTGCTCTCAATTGTTGAACAGACCTTCAAGAACGGGTTATATTCTGTATCAATAGAAACGACTATAGACTATCGACTTTTCACTATTCGAATTTCGAGCTCTAATTTTTGTTTTTATCTATATATATTTAGCATTATTACACAAAAGATTGTTATAGTAATACTAACGTAAATCGTATCAATGAATAATAGTTTACTTACCAGGATCTATCGCTCGTCCATCAAACTTTCTGTTCAATACAATATTTGTCGGGGTCACACTGTTTGCTGGTGAACCACGAACAGTTGTTATGCCATCTTGTTTTTTCAGTTCGTCGCGCCGTGGAGGACGCTGTTTCACCTGTAAAATGCAACATAGCGGTCATGATGTATGCCACTTTATTGGTGTAACACCTGTACAATGCACCAGCCTGTTCATGGTGCGTGCCACCGTATGGGGTTTCACATGTACAGTGCACCAGACTGATCATGATGCGTGCCACTATATGGGGTTTCACCTGTACAATGCACCAGCCTGATCATTGCGCATGTCACTATTTGGGGTTTCACCTGTACAATGCACCAGACTGATCATTGCGCATGTCACTATTTGGGGTTTCACCTGTACAATGCACCAGCCTGATCATTGCGCATGTCACTATTTGGGGTTTCACCTGTACAATGCACCAGCCTGATCATTGCGCATGTCACTATTTGGGGTTTCACCTGTACAATGCACCAGACTGATCATTGCGCATGTCACTATTTGGGGTTTCACCTGTACAATGCACCAGACTGATCATTGCGCATGTCACTATTTGGGGTTTCATCTGTACAATGCACCAGACTGATCATTGCGCATGTCACTATTTGGGGTTTCACCTGCACAATGCACCAGCCTGATCATTGCGCATGTCACTATTTGGGGTTTCACCTGTACAATGCACCAGACTGATCATGATGCGTGCCACTATATGGGGTTTCACCTGTACAATGTACTTGACCGATCATGATGCATGCCACGTTATGGGTGTTTCCCCTGTACAATACAACATACTGATCATGGTGCATGCCACGTTATGGGTGTTTCCCCTGTACAATACAACATACTGATCATGGTGCATGCCACGTTATGGGTGTTTCCCCTGTACAATACAACATATTGATCATGGTGCATGCCACGTTATGGGTGTTGCATCTGTACAATACAACATACTGATCATGGTGCATGCCACGTTATGGGTGTTTCCCCTGTACAATACAACATATTGATCATGGTGCATGCCACGTTATGGGTGTTGCACCTGTACAATACAACATACTGATCATGGTGCATGCCACGTTATGGGTGTTTCCCCTGTACAATACAACATACTGATCATGGTGCATGCCACGTTATGGGTGTTGCACCTGTACAATACAACATACTGATCATGGTGCATGCCACGTTATGGGTGTTTCCCCTGTACAATACAACATATTGATCATGGTGCATGCCACGTTATGGGTGTTGCACCTGTATAATACAACATATTGATCATGGTGCATGCCACGTTATGGGTGCCACGTTATTGGTGTTGCACCTGTACAATACAACATATTGATCATGGTGCATGCCACGTTATGGGTGTTGCACCTGTACAATACAACATATTGATTATGGTGCATGCCACGTTATGGGTGTTGCACCTGTACAATACAACATATTGATCATGGTGCATGCCACGTTATGGGTGTTGCACCTGTACAATACAACATATTGATTATGGTGCATGCCACGTTATGGGTGTTGCATCTGTACAATACAACATATTGATCATGGTGCATGCCACGTTATGGGTGTTGCACCTGTACAATACAACATACTGATCATGGTGCATGCCACGTTATGGGTGTTTCCCCTGTACAATACAACATATTGATCATGATGCATGCCACGTTATGGGTGTTGCACCTGTACAATACAACAGACTGAAAACGATGGATTGGTGTTCCACCTGTAAAATACATCGAACTGATCATGATGCATGCCACTACATGGGTGTTTCAACTGTACAATACAACAGATTGATCACGGTAAATGCCCCTGGATGGGTGTGTCACCTGTAAAATACACCAGGGTGATCACGATGCATGCCACTGGATGGGAATCTATGATAATGTCTGCGTTTTCATTTCGAAACTGTCGGAAGCTTTGCATTACCTTTTTTGATTTTTTAACAAAGCTAGGTATATGTTTTTGAAACGTTAATAGTTTGTCATGCAACCCAATTATATCATTTGGATGTGCACGATTTTATTTGTTCCGTTTTAAACTAAAGTGTAAGCTGTGATTATCTTAAAAGAGACACCCAAAGTAATAAAATAAGGGGATGGTTTGTGACCCACTTACAGGCATGGGCAGGGCAACAACAGCAGGAGGTGGGTGGCTCTTGTCGTAGGGTCTAATCATTGCCCCCGTCGCTGTAATAATAAATAGGCAGGTCAGTTTAGCTCAATAACATATACATGTAATGAAAATAGTTTCAAACTTCGTTCTTTCATAATTGTTTGTTAAAAATGACCTCTGTTAACATGACCAACATAACATTTCCCAACTTTGTTTCAATCTTCTGTATTGATTGTATTCTTAGGGGTTTAAAACATAAAATGTTTTATTTTTATTATAGAAAGATATAATAGTTCCAGTTATTAATAAGTGTGCGAATATGTTCTAGTGATATTTTACTTTTTGGTGAATATTTATTATTTGTGAATGACAATAAAAGTATATATATATCAAGTATTTTAGTATTAAGTATGCATATAATTTAACACAATATTCTTTAACAAACTGAATAATAATATGTGAATTTGTGAATAAATATAAATGTATATATACATATGTACTTGCATAGATAACATCAACTTATGTACATAAATCTTATTTGTATAAGAAGAAAGTACTGTACGTTTTGGTTTGCCGGTGTTCCTAGTACCATCCGTTCTTTCCTCATCTTCTTCTGCCCGGCTTCTTTTTAAAATGTCATCTCTGGAGTCCAAATCGATAAATCATTTACACATTTCAAAATATACCATAAAAAATAAACTTAAGCATTTTCAGGGTTTTTTCTAATTTTACTCACCGCCTATTCACATATTTCTTTTATTTATTTTGTGGTTCCAGTAATACAACGGAAACTACAGGGACACGCCCAGTAATTGAATATAAAGAGCTTATAACCCCTACCGGGAGACACAAGGCTAACGACGAAACGACAATGAACTAGGGGCACATACGCATAATGTACCAGTCAATTATAACCACGCCCCCCAGGTCCGGGGAATAGCGGGGACTTTGACTTTCAGTCCGGGTAAAATCTCCGTCCTGCGGGGACAAACTGATGGTAAAATCCCCGCCAAATGCCCCCGCGCCCCAGGAACCCTAAGTAATGCACATTCCCCGATATATATGGCGCGAATACAAAACCACCGCATTCACCCGGCACTGAGGGGCCACCGGGAGAGTAAAAACACGGCCCATTTCCGCGGCTATCCCCGGTATACCCCCGGACCTTGGGGGCCGTGGTTACAATTGACTGGTGCATAAACACCACATTCACAAATACAAACACCACAGACAGACCACACACCCATAAAAAACGTACCGATATATAATGAAATTACCGCCTTGGAACGGTCAGTGATACACAAGACTGGAACACGTGGGGGATTGAACTAGTCTGTATGGTTAACCTCACATTTGCCCCAACATTTATTTATTACTACAGAATTAAAATTAAAAACCACACCAGATCAAGCATCTACTCAAAGCTACAGAAACAATATCAGTAGCAAAAAGTTTAAACATAAACCCGGTTTAGTGGCGCTGGGTAAACGCCAAAGACATAGAACATAAAATCACTATGTTTCTATGTTTCAAGTTGAGACATAAGGCACGTCCAAAGACATGTCACCCAGTTCTTTGTCATACTAAATGACAATCATGAAATGTTTTTATCCACAGTCGAAGGATCCTGCGCCATGCCACCTTCTAAAACTCTTAAACTAGTCACATAAAAGATCGAAACAAACATCCTAGTGGCTTCTAGCTACCATCAGCTCATCAACTTGATCATTGAATATTTTAAAAGTAAACGTTGTTTTGCTTCTCCCATCAAACGCGTACTACACCGCAATATTAAACAGTCGTCGTTATCATTCACCATACTAGTACCAATTATTACCAATATTAATCGAACGCGAATGAACACTTTCAACTCAGTATAACCCTCATACCTGCCGGTCTTCCGATACTTGTACATTGCGACAGCGATGCCAGCCACGATCAACAAGAAGGCGACAACGCAAACGACGGATACGGTGATGATGCCGGCGGTCGTCTCGATCCAAGGCGTATTCTCTTCCTCGGTGTAGTATTTCTCCACTCTAGATATTGAAAAAGCTGTCCACGAGTTTCCTGAATCGGAATAAATCATTGTGTAACTGAATACATGTACTGCACACTATGCGTATATTGTACATTAATTAAAAATCAAATGCATTTAATTTGTAATACCTTCAAAAGAGTTAAGCTAGCAAAACCTAAACACGACTGTGGAAAGAAACGTGGAATCAATGGCTAATTATCCGTTTGATGCACTGGTTCACAAGACTAGCTTAACCAAGGCTCGATAATAGTTAAACAATAGCGCCTTTAAGCGAGCCAAAACGTTCGTCTGTTAATGCTTTCAAGCAAAAATGGGACATAACTCGGTTATCATTTATTTTTTTACTTTTTATTCAATTTCTTTAAATACATTGAACAGTTTGTTTTGACCAAGGTTAAAAATATTGCTCAACGATGCTGATGACGACGATACCAACGATAACGACACAACGACTATGACAATACCGCGACTGTTTTCGTAAAAAAGAAGAGGTAATAAAATGTTTAACACACAATTTAAGCGGACATAACATGCTTGTAACAAACTAAATATTCCATGATAGACATGTACCTGTTATCCCAATAGAAGGAGTTCCTACGTCATCGAGCGCTGTAATGGCGTACGCTTCATTGGCCGAAAGAAATACTTTGTCGTTTGCCAGTTCCGAAAATGCGTCCGCCGTATCGTCCTTGATAACGTAGACTCGTACAATACAAGCGCTGGAAGTGAACGAAATATAAAATCGACATTGCCTTCTCGTATATGACATAAATCCTGTTTTATTAATTTAGTTTTCGTATCGATGTAAGTACAATAAAGCGATATCAAATTAACTTTTTCTTACTAAAGAGACATGCTATATAACTAGAAATATTTACATTAATTACAAATGACTCTAACCAAATATAACGGCAATGATGAAATATACTTTTATAAATAGTCGCTACACAATATTGAATGACATATATGTTTTTGCCTTAAAAATGTCAAGGGACATAACTCTGCACTTTATGATGCAACAACACACAAAACCTCCGGAGCACAACTTCACATACTGTTAAATTCCCATGTAAAGCTTCGTAACTCTGGCTGTTACATATTTGGAGATACGCGAAACACAATTGTTTGGGAAGGACTGACAGACGGGAGAATGATTGTAATAAATAAACAGCAACTCACTTGGAACCGTTTTCTTCAACACACCACCGTTTGGCCTCTGACGTCGAATATGTGGCCTGATATAGCGTTGTTAGCTGGCTTAGAAACGTAGATTCCATACTAAGGAACGTCGCCTTGCTGATTCCCATGTAATAGTTCAAAACAACGGTATTTGGGTTATACGCGTCCACGCGTACTGTTGCACTGTTAGCTGACGTCATCGGTGGTGTACCGGCGTCTGTAGCGGTGGCGTATATTTGGTAACTTGTGCCCGCAGTTGCAGTTGAAGCCAGAACTATATCTCCTATGAAATAATTATACAGGTTGTTAAGTTGTTAACATTGCATATATGCAACATCGTTAATACTGTAAATAAAGAAAGCACTTGAATTGAAATAATACAGTTTTTTTGATGACACAAGCTTCCGATCAGACGCAAGATATGCATTACATTGACACCCATGCTTTTTTCTTTGTTTAATGAAACCTAATAAACCTATGGTGATGCTCAAATTTAATACATTACCTGTCTGAGAATCTAGCGAAAACACCTCTGGATGGTCATTTTGAGTCACCGAGAAAGTGAAGTCTGCATTTACACCAGTGTCAGCATCAGTTGCCGATAACGTTGCTGCCGTCACTTGACATGCATCGTTGTACGCTATCTCACTGTTGTAAAACGACTGCGTGAACAACGGTGAGTTGTCGTTCACATCGTTCACGGTGATTTGTACTTGAGTTGTAAAGGAAAGAGGAGGCGTACCACCATCTGTTGCAGTCAATGCAAAGTCGAAGAAATTCACGGTTTCTCGGTCAATGGGGGTTTTCACGGACAAAATGTACGTGGCAGAGTCGGCTGCAATATACATGTCAGCAGTAGAGTCAGCAATAGAAAGAGTAATTGCAGAGTTCATATTTATATCGAGGTCGTCGATTAAAACTGTAAGAATGCTCGTTCCGGCTGCTACATTTTCCGTCACTGTGCCTGTATAAAGCGTTTGACTATACGATGGGGTGTTGTCGTTATAGTCCAAGATTGTTATAGAGACAGTAGCAGTGGCCGTTTTAGGACTCGTCCCTCCGTCAATTGCTCTGACAACAAGCACATACGTATCTTGTGTTTCTCTGTCCAGCGTAGCTGCTGTAGCAATCGCACCGCTTGAGGAGTCTATAACAAAGTGATTGCTGTCCCCCGCCAGAAAATACGCCACAGAAAATGTGACAGCGCCATTTGTATTGATATCAGCATCCGTTGCTGATACACTGTCGACAGAAGAACCGCTCGGAACTTGTTCTGATACACTAAATGAATACGTTGTGGTAGGAACGGGCTGGAAAATTGGGTAGTTGTCATTTACATCACTCACGGTCACAGTTGCGGTGACAATAGCACTACGAGGGACTGCACCTGCGTCGACAATGGTCACTTCAAGATAATAGACATCAGTTGTTTCTCTGTCCAATGTATTCACCACTTGTAATAATCCAGACCCAGAATCTATGCTAAAATCTGAGTTTGTATTTCCACTCGTTAAAGAATAAGTCAAATATGCGTTTTCATTTTCGTCCGCGTCGGTTACCGATATTGTAAATGCAGCTGTATTTAACGTCGCATCTTCCGTGATTGTGGTGTCATAGGGTGTGTTCTGAACAACCGGGTCATTGTCATTCTCATCATTCAGAACTACCGTGTAGGTTACGCTCCCTGTGTTTTGCTGAGGGTTGCTACCTTGATCAGTTGCGTACACTACCAAGGTGTAACTAGAAAAAGAAAATATTGAAAGTTACTCGTATACATTTATAATTTTATATCATACAAAAACACTAACATCAAGGCAGTTTTGTACAAACGAGTGTTGTTTATATTCAAAATGTCAAGTCGCTTACCAATCATGCCGGGTATAAGGCAATACTAGAATATACACAGTTAATAATTATACCGACCTTGCAGCCGTTTCCCTGTCTAGAGTATCAATAGTTGTAATGGATCCGGTAGAGGAATCTATTGAAAACTTGGCTGAAGCAGTTGAAAACGAGTATACTATGATGTTGTTATTTCCGGTAACGGAGTCGTCGTCCGTAGCAGCGGCAGTGGCGACCGCCGTTCCTACCGCTGAAGATTCTGTGATAGATACAGTCAGCGATGACGAGGGGAAAACTGGGGTGTTGTCGTTCATGTCATTGATTGATATCCGCACAAAACATGTTGACGAAAGCGGAGATGTCCCTCCATCTATCGCTTGTACCACTAAGTCATAGGTGCTCAAAGTTTCATAATCTATTGTTCCAGTTGTGGTTATAACTCCTGTCGAACTGGCAACTGTAAACAATGAAGAGCCTGTTCCCGATATAACAGAGAATGTTAAAGTGCCGCTTGCACCGGCGTCAGTGTCTGTTGCCGTTACAGTAAGCACTGGTGTTGATGTTGGAACGTTCTCATCTAGCGTTGTCGTATACAAGTCCTGAGTAAACGTCGGTGTCTGATCGTTATCGTCTGTCAACGTCACTGCTAATGTAAGAGTAGACGTCCTCGTATCACTGTTTGACGTCGTCATATCTTCCGCTTCGATCTCGAGCGTATATGATGTTGGGGCTGAATCGTAATCGAGCGAGTTTGCTACGAACACATCCCCGGTGAAGGAGTTGATACTAAACGCTGTTCCAGTGTTCCCAGACCGGATGTAGTACCGGAGATCACCGTGTCCACCAGTATCCGTATCAGTGGCGACAGCCTGGTATACGCTGGTTCCGACCGTCTCTGTCTCCAAAACAGAAACCGAAGTCGAAGACGCTAAAATGAAAAAAAATGAAAACACGTTAATTACTAGTGTTGTACTTGCAGTACATGTAAATAATCAGACTGAATATAATCACAATGACCACATATCACTTACAATGTGTTTACCTTCAGCAGACATACAGTCACAAAGGGAATTTTACTAACAAAAGGTACTCACTAAAGGTCGGTGGAACTTCGTTTACAGGCGTTACAACGACACTGCCAGTGACGTCCACGCTGTAAGTACCGTCAGACACTTCCACTGTCAGGTCATACTGGGTAGCCCCTGACGTCTCGTAGTCTATTACCGCTTTCAACTGAAACAAAATAATTCACACGTCATAATAGGTACTATACATATAGACCCTGTTTAATACGTTAGATAGGAAAATTGCGCTGATTTCGTTTGTATTTAGAAGAGCCGAATAAGTGGTGCTCACCGTCAAATCTGTGCCCGTAATCTGGAAATAGGTAGTACTGCCTGATGAAATAGTGTACGTCATAGAATCACCGTCAGCGTCCGTACATGTCATGCTGTGAATGACATCACCTACAGTTCCCTCTTCCGCCAATGAATAGCTAAACGTCATATCCGATGTACATGTTGGCGTATTGTCATTGACGTCAGTGACGGTTATCGTTAACGTAGAGGTATCAGTATTTCCACCCGTCTCTTCACTGACTTGTACTGTCAAGGAATATGACGGTGTTGTCTCAGTGTCCAACACGCCAGAGACAGATACTCTCCCAGTAGTTGGATTAATGACAAACACGCCCCCGGTGTTTCCAGCAGTGATAGAGTACGTAAGCTTGCCGTAAGTGCTTGTGGCGAGATCGGGATCGGTCGCTGTGACGGTGAACACTGATGTGCTGACTGCGGTATTTTCAGCGATGCTGGTTGTGTAAGTCGCCGCACTAAATGATGGCCCTCCAGTGTTGACATCAGTGATGGCGATGTCCACATACACTGTATCTGTAAGACTACCGTCGCTGACAATTATCTCGATAGCGTACGAAGTGTAGGTTTGGTAATTGAGAGCAGCTGGAAAATGTTAAGAATACTTTGCAGTTAGTTAGTTATGCAAATAATCAGAATGAAATATATGTTGGCATAGTTGTAGGTAATTTACACGCTTATACCACTGTTTGCTTACGTATTTATCAAATATAAGTTTGAAAGCAATGTATGCCGGTGGCTTTTGCTCATCAAGAGAAGTCCAAATAGAGTGTGTCACCTAAAGTATGTCAAACGACTTGCACATTGCCGTCGGCGATCTGACATGGCTTGTACGTATCATTTTAGAAGTTGCGGGCTAGCTATCCCGCAAAGTTTCCATATTTGTAAAGTTTGCATTGTTTTCATACTTAAAATCGTAGCTGAAAATGGCGCTCGCAAGAAGTGACAAACGAAACGCTTTTTGGTTCGAAATGACCCTGCGGTTGTGGATTAAAATTTTGACTATAAAAATGTTATCTTGTGGAGAAAGACAAATATGCGTTAATGAACTTGTTTGATCAAATTTAACATACATCCCACTACCAGCGCAGGAGTAGCCCCGCTGGTGTCTATGGAGAAGTGGCTGGCGGGCGTCTGGGTGTTGATGATGTACATCGGTGTGGTACCGTCGGCATCAGTGCATCCCAGGTCAGATATCACAGCTGTGTTCGTCGCTTGAAATGAGAGGGGAGTTTATATCAATCTATGTAATCCACGCCTACAACATAGCGATAATGTATCTCATATATAATCACCTTACAAGTATTTATCTGAATTCATATATGACTCATGATATTGTGGATAGTGAATGAACTTTACTCTTAATATCATCCTAAAGCAATAATCGAAATGAAAAATATGAATCAGAGAATTGAGAGATACTTTCGTCATAACTGATCCTTGATAGAAGTTAATCTAAAACAACAATATGTAATACGTTGAACTATTCGCGAGGTGGTAATCTTACCAGCATCTTCCGCCACCGTTAGAACGTGGGCATAAGAGGAACACGTCGGTACGTTGTCGTTCACGTCCGACACCTGTATCGTAACTGTTCCTGTGCCCTGTGAGGGACATTTGAAATCAGCAGATTGGTAATAATTTACAAAAAGTTAAATGACACTAAACCAAAGAATGAGTGTGTTCATTATATCAGTGATTCAGACAATTTGTAATATTCGAACGTACATCTTATCCAAAGTACAGACAGTGTTTTCAACTATTTTTATATTATTTTTTGGCACATCAGCAGTCAGTCGTTTTTGATTTTAATCAGGTGATTTGGTACGCCTAAACAGAGGCTGGGTCAACTGATCAACCTGAATCGTAACTGTTCCTGTGCCCTGTGGAGAACATTTGAAATGTGCGTTTGTTATAATTTACAACAAAGCAAAGAATAAGTTTGTGTCAGTGACTCAAACCATGCTGAAGTGTTTGAATTGATATCTTGTCTAAGGAAGAGACAATGTTGGCGAAATCAACAGTCAGACGTTAGTGATTTAAGTCAGGTGATTCGGTGTAAACAGAGTATAAGTCAGTGGACAAAATATAATATCAAACACAACGCTGGTTAGAAGGTAATTGATAAGCATTTTAATAAATGGTTCGAGTGTCCGTTATATTCCAGGCACGTTTTTCGGTAGATGACCTTTAACTTGCACATAGCTACTATAACTGTAATATTGGTTCCAATGAGGGAAGGACAATACAAACGTTTTAAACATTTACTTTGTAACTAGCTATATTTCTAACTCTTTTTTTACAAAGACTGACAAATATCGTATGTAAAATCATGAAACAAAAGTATTATATAAATAAATAACGTATTTTTAACTCATCGTTAAAGCATCATATCTGAACTTTAAAATAAAATGAACGACATATGTATGCGAACAGGCATTTCTTACAAACCCAAAACCAAATGTATGCATGCCTTACCGTGTTAGGTGTGGGTGAGCCTCCATCGACGGCGATAACGGTGATTACGTAGCTTATAGCCGTCTCGTAGTCCAACATCTGAGCCAAACTGAGTTCACCAGTCTTCTGGTCAATGCTAAATTTACTTAAACCGCTGTTTGTTACTGTAATAAATGAAATAATATTTAAAATACACCTAGCTATATGTATGCGCTTGTCTTTTATAAAGGATGGATTAATAAAACAATAATCATGTTTATCAGTTGACAAAATGATGTTTTCAATAAATAATAAAATAAGATGAAGCCTGAAGCTCGTTATTATTCACTAAAAGTATAGTCGTTGTCTTTGTGAATGAAATTAAGAGAACAGAGCAACAACTGTTCATACTGCTAGCAGGAAGTTTCTGTCTTATAGTAAATAGCATCCGCATTAAGTTTGAAAATTCAAATCGTATTTTCTTGGCTTTCAGTTCGATGTTTCATTGTAACGCTATTTTATTCACTAACCTGAACTGATCGAGTAGCTGACAACTGCATGAGGTGAAGCATCAGCGTCGGTGGCAGCGTGTGTCGCCAGCGACATACCAACTGCCGTGTTTTCCGAGAACGTTACGTCCACGTCGGCGCCGAACGTCGGAGTGGCCTCGTTGACGGGATTGACGACGATTGTGACGGGAATCGTTAACGTTGTTGTGCTGTCTGTTACTTGGACTGACAGAGCAAAGTTCTGCGTTCCCGCGTCGTAGTCTAGGGCTGACAAGATATGACGTCACAGTGGATTATTTATTAATCATTCTTATCTCCTACCATTGACAAAACTTCAAAATTACGATTACAAAATTGTTTACGACCTCTGACAGCGTTGTTGCATTTATTATCGATGTATCAAAACAATTATATAACACTACGTTATAATTAAGTATTGTCTTAAAATTTGTGAACCTTATTAAAATAATCTAAGCTCTACAACGTGTAGTATGTAATTAGCTTATACGATGAATAACAAATAATAAAATACATGTCTTACCAGATGCTAAGGTAATAACACCAGCTGTGCTGATGCTGAACTTCGACCCAGTATTTCCCGACGCTATGGAATACGTCAACGTGTCAACGGCATCGGTGTCAGTGCACGCAAGCGTGACGTACTGAAAAAGCACATCAGAATTTAACACATCTATATTTGGAATTAGAAGATGTTTGACTTTTTTACATGATACAAGTTATTGAATGAACGGAAAATTATTATACCTGTCAGTGCTTTCTAAAACACGGGGTTCAATTTTTCTCAATTTTGTTTTACCCTAAATATATTGTATAGTCTTTACAATTTATAGAACATTTCCCCCCGAGAGAAACCCCAATGTCTTAAACATACGGTGAGTTTATCATCGCCATATATCATAGAAACGAGGCAGATGTGTTCATGCAGTTTCAGACCTCGTTAACGAACATTTACTTAAGCTTAGAGTCAAGTATTAAAGAAGAGCTACTGTCACACAAATGCTTGTACAACGCGCACGGTGGCAAGATAACGATTATTATAACATTTGCAGTAGAAATAACGGTACAGACAGTGAATATATCAAAATAATATTACTATGTAAACAAAAGAACAATGAAACTAACGTTATTTGATGAAACCACACCAGGTTCGTCTATTGAAACATAATATGAGTTTGCAGAACACGTTGGCGCCTGGTCACTGACGTCATTGATGTCGACGGTGATGGTGGCACTTCCGGTCTGAGCTGTGGAGCCTCCGTCCGTTGCCATCACTGTTAGCAGGTACTGGATGGTCGTCTCGTAGTCCAGACTTCCGGCAACGCTAATTGCGCCGGTTGTAGGGTCAATGGTGAATTTTCCGGCAGAGTTGCCCTCTAAATGTAGATTTTTTTATTTGTTTATGCTGGCAAATGCCGGGCAGTAGAACATTATGTCCCATTTTTTATATGACTTCATTTTAACGTCAAGAACGTGTAATGTTACACCTAGCACGTGTGAAGTTTGAAACGTTCAAACAAAGGATTGTATTAGAAACTTTACTTCACAAAATGGCACACAGTTCAAAGGGAGCTTCCTCAAAATAGCGAGTTATACACAAAAAATCATCAAATCTAATCTTTAAGGAGACATACGACTGATAGAAAAAGTTAAATCCCCATCAGCTCCTGTGTCAGCGTCCGTAGCAACAACAGTTGTGACAGCACCGCCAACGGCCGTTGATTCGTCAATCTGAAATTATAAATTCATATCATTAGAAGGGTAATATTCGTCTTAAGGTGTCGCGGAATTTAGGGTAGAAAATATTCTTTAGCCGGCAACACTCGATTAGGTTAAATTTCTCCTTTGACTTCATTTTTTTTTGGTTTAATGACACTCACTAGTGGATTGAAGGGGCGCACCTGGCGCGCGCCCCCTCTAAATTCGTCCACGTTCACTTTTTTATCAATATGGAAGAAAAAAGGTAATAAAATACTCTCAAAAGCACCATTTACGACTACAAATGGTAAAAAAAATCCTAGAGTGAGTAACTCCAAATTTACGTGCAAACAGTTTATGTCATATACTTTTGGTTCTAAGGGAGGGGTGCATGTCAAAAGGTTGCGCCCCTCTAACTTCAATATCGGGACTGCCCCTGACACTGGGGATGTGACGGGATCAAGCCATAGTGGAGCCATTATAGGGCGCCGTAAGACCTTTATCAAATCAACAAGGGTAAAGATATGCACAACTTTAACGAGGAGTTCCGAATGACCGCAGTCAAGTCGAACATTGCATTGTTTTCGACAAAAATAACAGAGGAGCACCGAATAGACTTCGGTATATTAAACATTTGATCATTGCCTTAATGGGATGGAACTGCTTGCCAATTATTATGTTTTTGAAGGTTGATGTTATTTTTTACAGTTTCTTGTCATACTTTAGATTCACTTAGTTTACTCTAATTTACTAACTCTCACAAATACACACACATTTTATTGCATATAACATATTGCATATAACATATTGCAGAACTATAATTGGGATGCAGGAAATGAAATCACTTACAGCCACAGTAGCTCCGGTGACGGACGGTGCCGCATCGTTTACGGAAGTCACTGTAACGATGACGGAAGTGGTACTGGTGAGCGCCGAGGAGCCGCCGTCAGAAACCGACACGACCAGAATGTAGGAGGAGGCGTCACCGGCGTCTAGGTCAACGGTGGCTGTGGAGCAAAAGGAATACTCATGAGTGTCTTTTGGCCAATAATTTCAAAAGCTCTTCAAGGTAATATGCGTAAGGATCTTATTTCGTTTAGCCAAATAACTTATTTGAACTTCATTTAAAAAGATAATCTTATATCTGATTTGTTTGCTGAGATATTAACTTAAATTTGGCTACATGCAAAACATTTATTAGAACTTCTAAGTCGAATAATAAGGGCCATTATTTTGCATTTAATGCAAAATAGAGTTATCTCACTTGGTTATATACCCTTGCACAAAGTCTTAATGCAATACACCAAGTAATTGTTGAAATATTAACCTATGCATACTAACATTCAAACCCTTAACCAGAAATTCTAAGCCAAAAAATATAGGCCCTTAAATAGCATTATTTTCAAATAAGTGTTATCTAACTTCATTAATTAAGTAGGTTTGGTAGTTGGGGATATGTATCTAAAGTTTTAATGCAAAACATGATGTTTTGTCGAGATGACTTAAAGGTGCTTACATGCAAAACCTTAACCAAAGTGTATCGTCGACACAGACGCTAGGGTGAGTTGTATAGCTCTCCTTATTCTTCGTATAGTCAAGCTTAAAATGATTCATTAACTTACCCAACAAGTTGAGCTGGGCCGTGTTGGAGTCTAGTTCAAATTTGGACGAATACGCTGACGGTGAACTAGACGCTTCTAACGTAAACGTCAACATGGCATCCGTCACGTCGTCGTCCGTGGCGGTCAACGTCAACAGACTGGTCGCTGAAAGGATGAAACATTGAACTCACAAGAAGTTGTTAATGATAACGTTTAGAAATATACATGCTTTATTATCAATTACAGGCTTTAAAGCTGCACCCCACAGATTTTCCGTTTTTACAACATTTTTATTTTTTGTCTTGAAAAGTGCAAATTTTGCGTAAATATCTGCAAACCAATGATAAAAGAATGCTGACAAAAGATCAGATCGCAGATTTTTATACTTACGTTCGAAAATTAATGTTTTATGGCTTAAACTGTTACTAACGGCTACTAACTGTTTAAGAAAAATGCATAAAACATCAATTTTTGAACTTAAATATAAAAATCTGCGATTTAATATTTTGTCAGCAGTCTTTTATGATTGGTTTCCATTGATTTTTCGCAAAAAATGGCTCGTTCCGAGACAAAAAATAAAAAAGCTGTCGAAATCTGTGACAAAGCAGCTTTAATAATATTTACAGGAATAAAATAGCATTGGCAATGAACTTAACCTAGTCAAATAAGAACTGTTAGTTAACCGCAGCGTGATTAAGATAGAAAACAAATAGATACACAATGTTGGTCAATGAGATCCATCAATGCTGCACATAATACAACACTTGCCGCGCGATTCGTGTATGCTGCACTAGGAGATTCATGGGGCGGGGCGGGGTCGCAACAGTCGCGCGACCCTGTTAACTTGTCCTGACAGACTTAAGTGTGGGGAGAGTAGTATATAATGTAATTTTATGCCTCACATAAATGTGTCCCTTCTGTGTATGTATAAACTCGATCAGTCCGTATATCACTGTATTTTGATGAAAATCCAGTTTAATGACGTCAGCGTTCCATATTATAATTTTGGACTGTCCGGACCTCATAAAAAATGTAATATGGACCGCTGACGTCATACAACGGGTAAGTGCGGCTTACATTGTAAGCTTTGTTCAATAAAACACATTTAAATCGCCTTAAATATATTGAATGGTAAAGAAAAATGTTCGGTATAACACCCCGAAGGTGAATGAATCGGTCCATATACACTTTCGGTGACTGACTGGCCGGTCCTTATAATGTCATATGACCCTAAGTGGTGTGTAATATTTAGTTTAAACATATTTATTGAGGAAAATAACACAAGACAACATATATACATCAATGAAAAACAAAGAATTTGATCGAAAGCATAGCTTATATAGATCATTTTCGTATGCATGTATACTTTACGAATCAGAAAAAGGTTGTCGCACAAAATACCATTTATTATATTTACCAAGAAGATGAATATGTCTAAAATAAATGTAGAAGAATAATGCTATTATGAAATTTAAGTATTGTAATAAATCAAACATAGAGTAAGTTTTAAGTTGAGCGGTACTACAAATGAATATTGCTATAGTAAAATGTAAGTATTTTAGTAAGTCAAACATATAGATAAAATGAGTTAAGCGCTCATAATACAAAATCATTAGAAACAGTAAAAGATTATGGGAATGATGTGTCTCAAAGTAAACAGATTAGATGAATTTCAACGCACACATAAGCTGTTTAGAGAGTTAGTACTCAAAGGAACCTCTTGGTAGAATCAATGTATGAGTAAACAATAGAAAAAAGCTGCGAGTTGACGGGATCAGTAAATCGAACGTTACCCTTTAGCAATAAGTCGAGCGTGATAGCTGTACCAGGGACGAGCAAATTTATTGACTCGAACATATCCTCTCTGTAGAAGGTATAAAGGGGACAAAATACCATAAAACGGCGGACAGATTCAGAGTCACCACAGAGACAAGCTTGTGAGGAAACAATATTTTTCCGGTAAAGATCATAATTAAGTATGCCAGCCTAAGCCTAGTGTGATGGACTTGTAAACGCCTAGGTCCTGTGTTAAAATAATGAGGAACCTTAGGAGTATTACTAATCAGCCTTTTAAAACTTTGTATTGAGTCAGCGGACTTGAAACTTGAATCGAGAGTATTCCAAGCACGAATGGCAGACGGAACTAGAGAGTTATAATATAGTGTGGATCTGCAATGTATAAGTGGAATATCCGAAGAGTTTCGAAGATTGTACCTAGGATCGGCTGGGCGTAAAGGAATGAGATTAACAAGGTATGTAGGACTAATATTGGATTTGATTTTAAATATAAAAATATATTTGTGGTTGGTGCGGCGATCTGAAAGGGGCTGCCAGTTCAGGTCACTGTAAAGTTTATCAATAGAAACTAGCTTTGTTGCACATGTGACGATTCTCGCAGCCTCGTGTTGTATTTTGTCAAGTTCCTGCTTTTCCCCTGCAGTGCAGTTGTCAAAAATAATATCACCGTATTCAAGCAATGGTCGGATAAAGGTCATATAAATTGTCTCAAGGGTGAGACGATCAAGAGTAAACTTGAGCGAACGTAGAATATTAACACGGGACCATGCTTTGTCTTTGATATAATCAATATGGGCAGACCAGGAGCAGTCACTAGAAAGAAACATACCGAGGTGTTTATGGGAGGAAGTCTCTGAAATGTTATGGTTAAGCATCGTCAAAGGGGGATGTAGGGGTCGATGGAGTTTCCTGGAAATCATCATTGAGTTGGTTTTCTGGGGATTAAAGGAGACTAACCAAGTATCGGCCCAACGGCTTATCTTCTGTAAGTCCGAGTTAAGAACAGAAGCAGTATTGTTAGGGGTATCGACTACCATAGATAGGCTAGTGTCATCAGCAAAAAGACTGATGTTAGCTTCGATGTCGCGAACAATGTCATTAATATAAATAATAAAGAGCAAGGGTCCTAAAATGGAACCTTGAGGAACACCTGCTTTAATGTAACGAAGGGAAGACGAAGAATTCTGAAGTATAACACGTTGTTTGCGGTGTTGTAGGTAACTACCAAGCCAGTGAAGCAAATGATCTCGGACGCCAATAGCATGCAATTTCAAACGAAGGCCTCTATGCCAGACACGGTCAAAGGCTTTACTTATATCACAAAATACGATACGCACCTCCTTACCGTTGTCAAGTGCTTCACAGAAGCTGTTATATATAAAAGATAGTTGATTCACAGTTGAATCACATGGTCGGAAGCCAGACTGAAAATCCGTCAATATATTGTTGTCTACAATATGGTTAAACAAGTGCTTATAGACTGCACGTTCAAAGACTTTGCCAAGTGAGTCAAGTAGAGATACAGGTCGATAATTAGCGACAAGATTAGACTCACCCTTCTTAAAGATAGGGCAAACATTAGCAATCTTCCAGGAATCAGGAAAGGATGGAATAGACATCGAATAATTGAAAATATCACTAAGTGGTTTTGCGAGGACGGCAGATAGTTCAATAAGAACACGATTATTAATCGTGTCTGGACCTACAGCTTTCCCTAGTGGCAAAGAACGAAGGAGAGGCACTATATCCGAGGGACTAAAAATGACTGTTGCTAGTAGGGAGGATATATGGTAAGTCGGTGGTACAGGTTCACTGTTAGGCTCTGTGAGATGTGTTTGATTGGCGAAAAAAGTGTTGAAAGCATCAGCCTTATCTGCATTGCTATGAATAATACCAGATTCAACAACTAAAGGTGGAATCGAAAGAGATCCAGAGTTAGGGGACATGAATTGTTTAATGGTAGACCACCAGCCTTTGGAATGTTTCTTTTCGAGTAGAGATTTTAGAGATAGAGTCAATATGCAAAGCCTTGGCTTCTCTAATTTTAGAAATAATAAGATTCCGTAGCTCTCTAAATTTCCTCCATGTAGATGGTATGTTTGACCTCTTCGCCTCTTTATATAAGCGTTTGCGACGACGAATGAGCCTCTTGATATCCGATGAAATCCATCTGGGTTTTTGAGGTCTGATAGTGATCATACGATTAGGTATATAGCGCTTGGCACCATCAAGAATAGTAGAAGTAACACGAGAAACCCATGTATTAAGATCATTGGAGCGAATCGAGTCCCAATCAAAATCTTCGAGGTGTGCTCTAAATGTATTGTAATCACCACGGTCATACAGCCATACAAGACGACGATAAGAAATTAACTTTGGCTTACAAAACTTAAAGAAGACAAAAGTGGGACAGTGATAGCGAACTTGTTGATCAAACAAGGGATCTCCAACTTCACAGAGAAGCAAACTTCTAGTATTTTTTAAAAATACCAGGTCAATAATAGACGAAGAATGTTCGGTAAAATGAGTGGGCTCATCAATGCATTGGGTAAGACCATATTGCTGACATAAAGACACTATTTTAGGACTAATACAATATGGAGTAGCATTCAAGTTCAAATCACCCACCAAAACAATGTTAGAAATATCAGTGTTTACAGCCGTGTCAATAGACTCCTCAATACGTGAATCCAAGACAGCAGTAGTGTTTGGGGGTCGATAAAACAATCCAACAAGCATCTTCAAGTTAGGTTTAATAGCCAACTCGATCCAAATGCATTCAGTGTCCAGAATTTCTAGATCAAATCTCCTCTTATAAAATATATTTTCCTTGACATATAAAATAACACCTCCATAATTGTTGGTTGCCCGATCTTTGCGTTCAGGAGCCTGAAAATGTGGAAGAAGAATATTGTTGGTGTCAACTGACTGTGATAACCAAGTTTCCGAAAACGCTAAAACATCGATGTCTAGAAGTTCAGCTTTGCTTATGTCAAGTTTTGGTAATATGCTTTGGACATTGTAATGAACCAAGGATAAATTATGGGACAAATCTAACGATGATCGTGATGAGTGATCTGCAGGGCCTGGATTAGGATGGATGTCACCACTCTGGTTAAGAAGTACTGCCAACCAGGTGCAAAGAGTACATACGGATAGTGTGAGTATACAATTCCTAATAAAAGTGTTATTACACTGGAACACTCGGCTTCCTGCTAGGTCATACTTCTTGGATTGCAGACCACGGTATATCTTACCACAGGTGTCTAGTGACTTTAAGTTCACAAGCACTGAGAAAGCGAAGATGGTGTTGAACAATATTACCAGGGAAAACAACAGGGTTAAGAGACGAGTAAGTCTTTATCCTATGTCAAAGGTTTGTTGAGTAGGGGAATGAACAAACTCAAGGGGCATATTTAGGTTATATGTGAAACAAGTGTACAGAAGAGACGCAGTCGCATAAGGAAGTATACAACAGTGCGGTCGCTGAATTCATATCTGTTTACAGAGTAAAGTGTAATATCTTGGAGACACAATGAGTGAACAAAAATGGAAGTAAAAAGAAAAGCGGAACAAAAATATAATGTTCCACGATACATGATAATGGTGAATTGGTCAAAACAATAGTGCATAAAATATCTTACAAATAGGACTTGTATTGTTTTCTCTTAAAATTTGGCAACAAAAGTACTTTATCTACACTATATATATTATAGTTGTGAAAAATATTATGTTGGTATAATCCAAATGTTTAAAAACAAGTAACAATATCTTCAATATTTTATGGATATTACCAAATATATCTTTAAGGCTATATTTAAATATCAAGATCGATAATTTATATATTTAAACATAGCTTAGAGTGAATAGCTTATTATTTAATCAGTACGATGCATGTTATACCAGTTTATAAAAAGCATATGGTGACATAATAACACTGCTATTTTTCAAAGAATAGTAACGGATTATCTGTTCGGTCGTCACTAAGATAATTTATCAGTATTACAATAACTTTATAATAATAAAAGATAAATGATATGTTGAACATAATTGTTTAATTTAATATTATAGGATCACGGATGCAGAACGGCCAGTAAGACAAGATTACAATGAATATGGTACAGGTGAACTCGCCAGTTGACGAGCAAAATAACGATCGAAGTATACTGCAGAACAAAAAAGTCTGTGTCATATGACGAAAATGTGTATTATTTCTGCATCGCTGAGGCATAGGACATTGCAGGTAGAGCAGCGTACAGTTCATCAGGACAGTTAATAGCATGTATTTTGCCTGCCTTGTCCTTAATAAGCACTTTCCCGTCGGACGACCAAGCGCCTAACAGGGAACCAGTTTTGGCGTGTCTTCTAGCTTCATAAAGAAGAGAGCTTCGTTTTCTGGTGAGGTCTTCGTTGACGTAGACATACGAGTGCTCGCTAGACCTTTTGAGAGCTGATCTACGCTGGTACAGTTTTTGCCTAGAGCGATACGAGACGAACTTCACGATGATGTCGCGCGGCTTTTTATCGTTGCGCACCGGCCCAACACGATGGCTGCGGTCAATTTCTTCGATCAATAAGCCGCTCGAGACAGCATTAGATATGCCCAAAACGATGTCGTCAGTATTTTCGCTAGTCGTTTCTGCGACACCAGCAACACGCAAGCAATTTCGCCGACTATATTTTTCAGCTCTATCGGCTTCATTTTCAAGCTTAAAGACTTTGCTTTTAAGTTCTGCATTTTCGTATTCCAGAGCATTGATGCGTGATGTTAAGTCAGCATGAATACTCTTGACAAGAGGAGGCACTAACTTTGATATCAGTGTCTCAACCAGAGTGGACATGTCATCATGAAATGTTGCTGATATTTGCTTTGAGACATAAAACAGATCTTCTTTGGAAAGTGCACAAGGGGCGATGCCACTGGTATCTTTAATATGTACTGTTGTGTTTGATTCAGACAGTTTATACTTTTTGGTGTCGGCATCGTCCATGGGTGATGATAAGTCTCTTTTGGAGGCCGCCGACTTAGAAATCGGGGTAGATGTACTATTTGGGTTAGACATAACTTTCGCTGCGCAGTGTAGTTTAATGAACGACCAGAACTATGAGCGCAGAAATTAATCCTTTGTAATCCTCTACACTATTATGTACTGATGTATTCAAGTTTTTACATGTAACAACAGCTATCACACATGTATGTCGTGATCACAATAAAATGGCTATTAATATCCAGGTGAAAATTTTGAGAACAATGCGTTTTTTATTACTTCAAGTTACAGTACCTTTAGTTCCAGTTTATATATATAAGTCCAGTTACATTATCCCAATCACATTTGCAAGTTTTGACACTTTAAAAACCTTTTATATTTAAACATTTCACGGAGCGAAAAATTGACAACCATTTCCTGAAGGGAGGTAACAACAATTTCTGTGTAATATTTCTTAACTAGCATCTACTGTTTTTGTTTTTGAAACGTGTTCTTACCGTTGCCTTCCAGGTTGGTGAAATTGTGTCATCTTGCTTTTAACCTTTACGATGATACAAGTTACTGCTCTACTTATAAGTCAATACAGTTATATCAATGATACTATTTAAGAAATTTAACACACCACTGAGGGTCATATGGCGGTATAAGGACCGGCCAGTCAGCAAACAAACGTGTTTATTGACCGAGGCGTTAGCCGAGATCCAGTCATATTCGGGGGCTGACTAGCTGGTCATTATAAAGCAATAATTATGGCCCGAAGAGGTGTGTAAATATTCCTTGTATTTTACCGAACATTTTATATGACCATTCAATATGTTGAAAGCGCTTTAGAAGTGTTTTATTGAACAAAGCTAATAATGTTTACATGCGATAAATTGTACCCGTTGCGATAATAGCAAACCGCACGTACCAGTGGTATGACGTCAGCGGTCTATATTACATTTTACAATACAGTGATATACGGACCGATCGACTTTATACATATAAAGAAGGGACACATATGTATGTAAGGTATAATACATATAGTGATAGTATGCTCACACGCAGCGGTTGTTTCCGGTATCGACAATGTATAAACGTTTTGCGCGAACGTGGGAGTGTTATCGTTGACGTCAACCAGGCCTACACGGACTTGGATGGTGGCGGATTTAACCGTTGATCCTTTATCCGACGCAACAATGATGACGTCATAATACGCAAGCCCACCGGTGGCCGTGTCGCAATCGAATGTGTCAACGATAGTGGAGAGGACGCCGGAAGTGGGATCCACGCCGAAGGTCCCCGTGGTCGTCGAACCGGTATCTGTAACAGAAGATATGGAAATCTTGAACCTGTACAATTCAGTTGGTCATCGATATAGTAGTCATTACTGGAATTTCCGAAGCTTTAGCCGTGTGTTAAAATTAGTTTTTATGTATACGCTTTTCTATTTTATAGAGATTTATCAGTAAAATAAAAATGATATTTCACTGTTTCAAATAGTGAAATAACTTTTTGATATTTTTCACTGTGTTGGAATTTAGCCCGCTCTCACTTTTTACTACTGGTGCTGATCGAACCGAATCGTTTTGGGTGAGAGGCAGACACATATACCAATGGACACCTTTCACCCTCACTTCCATCATAATCTAGCATACATTTGTTAAAGTTCAGCTAAGTTGTAAATCAATGGGCCGTTAGATGTCTTTCGATGTATGAATTAATAATAAATGGATATATAAATAAATCATTAAATCATAAAATGGAAATTGATGAAAACAAAACAAACAAAAACTTTGTTTATTTAAATGGTTTCCATGAATTGGCCTTACTCATATTAAAGCAGTATAAGTGCAAATAATTTATATTTCGGGATCGAGGGCCTCATACTTTCTGTTATGGTCCCCAGGCTGTAGACCACTTCTCCCGCCGCTCCATCGTCTGCGTCGTATGCCGTCACCGTCACGATGGACGTCCCGACGGCAGATGTCTCATCGATACCGTACGGTGTCGTTGCCGGAATAAAACTGGCCATGACAAACGACGGGGTAGCCTCGTTCACATTTGTGACCTGAATAGGATGAGTTCATTCAGAATGAAGCCGCATTTAATACAGATCACGCGCTTCTGCTGTTGGCACCAAATGTTAGGCTCATTTTTGCACGAAATATCTGATTAATTGTTGTGTCCGAGGGTCTATATGATATTTTGCTTTGGAAGTCGACTTTTGCCCTCGTTTAGACAACTTAATTTATTAATAAGAGGAATTCATCATCAGTAAAATATAAAGGGAAACATAATTTAACAGCATGAAAGATATAAAATAAAGTTTTTGTATGACATATAAAGCGTTTGTTAAACAAATATAAAAATGCTATGTGCCACTGTTTTTTACCACAAATTTATGATTTTTTTAAAACATTTTTCGAATCGCGAAATTGGCCTTATTTGTCCAATGTTTGAAAACAGTGATTGCATACGTTTACTACTTGTAGTTTGAGCACGAATATCTAGCTATGAATTATTGCATTGCCCACTTAAACCTGTTTGAAACATCAATCATTCGTTTAATGACTCGAATACCGCCACTGGCACTCAAAGAACAAAAATGACACCACTAGACCCCGTCAAAATGCTCTGCCGTTTCACGGATACCTTTAATGTAATGTTTTAACCCATGACAAGCCAACATATTGTTTACAAATTCTCTTCAACGGATTCGAAAGTAAAACATTTGTTAAGTACTTTAAAAAAAACATTACCTCTCCCAATGCGTTTTGTTGAGATTTATTTTGCTGTCTTGGGACACTAACCATACAATTTTTACATTAATAATCTTCTAGTCTATGTGTACAGTGGGTGTTTTTACTGAACATTGAATAACACTTAGAACTGTTCAAACAACAAAACCAAATGAACCAATTTCATGGATTATTTACCAGGTATTCTAACAAAGGCACAGGGCCGGTATTTATAAAACCTTCATTTCCAAACTTTAATCATTTCTTTATTAAGTATCCCACTAATTGATTTTAAATACATACTTTTATGTAAAAAACACCTTTTTATTGAATTATTTAAAACCGATTTAATTAAGAAATGCACACCACGCCGATGATACCACCCCTACGTTTTTCTTAATCAAACAAGGCGCAAAACTCGCCAATTACTATTTAACTACACATTAGGGCAGCCTAGCTACACATGGGCGTATTGTCATTTGCATCATGTGTTATGGTAAACATTGAACTTGTTGCACGATGACGAAGCCGCCGAAAGCGACATCAAGGCTTTGACAAAGCTCATGCATTGACTTCTTCGAAAACAGCATAGCTAAAATATATGAAAGAATTTTGAGATATTTCATGGTTTGTCCAAGCAACTGAATATCGAATGATCCATTTTACCGAACATAAACCTATGCTCTCGTAAACAGTGTAATCTAAGCTTATTCCAGCCTACCGTGACAATGACAGAAGAATATCGAATGATCCATTTTACCGAACATAAACCTATGCTCTCGTAAACAGTGTAATCTAAGCTTATTCCAGCCTACCGTGACAATGACAGAAGAATATCGAATGATCCATTTTACCGAACATAAACCTATGCTCTCGTAAACAGTGTAATCAAAGCTTATTCCAGCCTACCGTGACAATGACGGTAGCGGTCCCGGTATTTGTTCCATCCGTTGCTTCTACAACCAACGTATACTTGTAGTTCGCGCCAGATAACGTCTCATAGTCGATGACGTTGGATGACGTCTCGATCAGTTTGGGGTTTCCGGAGCTAAACTTAAACTTGTTGCTGGTGTCGTCGCCGGCGGCTACAGTGATTGTCAGGGCGTCGCCGTCGGCATCGGTGACGGTAAGAAGCGATATGGAAGATCCTGAGATGAAAATGGTTCAAAATTAGGCATTTTGTAGATATTTTAAAACTATTTTATTATATGGTCTCCATTGGTTTATAGGAATGTATTGATCGATAAAGATATGCAGTAATAATATTTGATATATTTCACTGCCTTTAAACTGTGGCCCGCTTTCACCTCCAAATACAATAATGATGATGGTAATGATGATGATGATGATGATGATGATGATGATGACGAAGAGTAGCAGTAGTAGTAGTAGTAGTAGTAGTAGTAGTAGTAGTAGTAGTAGTAGTAGTAGTAGTAGTAGTAATAGTAGTAGTAGTAGTAGTAGTAGTAGTAGTAGTAGTAGTAGTAGTAATAGTAGTAGTAGTAGTAGTAGTAGTAGTAGTAGTAGTAGTAGTAGTAGTAGTAGTAGTAGTAGTAGTAGTAGTAGTAGTAGTAGTAGTAGTAGTACTAGTACTACTACTACTAGTAGCAGTAGCAGTAGCAGCAGCAGCAGCAGCAGCAGCAGTAGTAGTAGTAGCAGTAGTAAAAGTAGTAGTAGTAGTAGTAGTAGTAGTAGTAGTAGTGGTGGTGGTGGTGGTGGTAGTAGTAGTAGTGGTAGTGGTAGTGGTAGTGGTTGTGGTAGTGGTGGTGGTGGTGGTGGTGGTGGTAGTGGTAGTGGTAGCGGTATCGGTAGCGGTAGCAGTAGCAGTAGTAGTAGAAGCAGTAGCAGTAGCAGTAGCAGTAGTTTTGTTGTTGCTGTTGTTTTCGGGACAGTTTGTCCAAGTAGACAGAGACGAGGTAAAACACGGCCGACTTTTAACTATCTTAACAATGGTAAAATGATAAACATCAATACGTTTTACAATTAATTTAATTTAGCATTCATATTCAAACATCATTTTATAGGCCACGACCGTAATTAAAATATATGAAAATATATTATGAATTATCTACAGCTGTACCCGGCGGTTTAGATGTTTGGAAAATGAGATTATCATACTGACTTCGAAGCGAGTCATCATATTAAAGAGAGAAAGCTGGTTGTCCGGATAGCACAGTAACAAGCGCATTCGCGTCAGGTTCGACGAAAGAAACTTTAACCTACCAGACGCCGTGTTTTCAGCCACTGTAGCGAAATAGAAGTTAGGGGAGAATGCAGGTGTGTTGTCGTTGACATTGTTGACGCTGATTGTGACGGTCGCCATCGCTTCAGTGCTGTCTGAACTCGTCGCCCTGAAAACGAATCATGAACCATTGTTTTCTTCACAGAATGATTACTTGTACTAACCTGTAGGTGGTACAATGAACGTTATAGCATCGATAAGATGGAATACTAGTAATTGATTGTTTCAGCCAGCCGTAAATTATATCAAAATAATATTCCAATGACATAAACACAAAGATAAAAGAAACAGTAGGGTAAGTTTATTTCATATAGAGCATACAGTACATTATACAAACTATTTTATGTATTTCAATACTTCATTTTCGGTTATAACAAATGTTCAATCTTTAAATTACTTGTGTTGTCAATTGTTAAAAAATCGTGTTCAATTTATAAGTTTGTTAGGGCTACTCTATCATGATTGCATAAATGAAACGTACACATATGGAGGCTGTTTTGTGCCATTTTGTGTGGGGGTTTTTGCGGCGAGAGAGCACAAATGCGAAAATTAAACACATGACGGTATGAAAACGTGGCTAAATGAAATGGCGAAAATGCAGTAATGGGATAATGTATCAAATGACTGAGTAAAAATGAGACAATCGGACAACGTACCGAGTGACGGGGTGAAAATGAGACAATGGGACAACGTACCGAGTGACGGGGTAAAAATGAGACAATGGGACAACGTACCGAGTGACGGGGTGAAAATGAGACAATGGGACAACGTACCGAGTGACGGGGTGAAAATGAGACAATGGGACAACGTACCGAGTGACGGGGTGAAAATGAGACAATGGGACAACGTACCGAGTGACGGGGTGAAAATGAGACAATGGGACAACGTACCGAGTGACGGGGTGAAAATGAGACAATGGGACAACGTACCGAGTGACGGGGTGAAAATGGGACAATGGGACAAGTTCCCAGTGACGGGGTGAAAATGAGACAATGGGACAACGTACCGAGTGACGGGGTGAAAATGAGACAATGAGACAACGTACCGAGTGACGGGGTGAAAATGAGACAATGGGACAACGTAACGAGTGACGGGGTGAAACATAAGACAATGGAAAAACGAACCGAGTGACGGGGTGACAAATGAGACAATGGGAAATGTTCCGAGTGACGGGATGAAAAATGAGACAATGGGACAACGTACCGAGTGACGGGATGAACATGTGAGAATGAGACAACGTACCGAGTGACGGGGTGATAAATGAGACAATGGGACAACGTACCGAGTGACGGGGTGAAAATGAGACAATGGGACAACGTACCGAGTGACGGGGTGAAAAATGAGACAATGAGACAACGTTTTGAGTGACGGTGTGTTAAATGAGACATGTTACAAGGGACGGGGTGGAAAATGTTACAAAGGGAAATGGACCAAGGGACGGTGTGATAAATGAGACAATGAGAAAATGTACCAAGTGACGGGGTGAAAATTGAAACAATGGGAAGATGTACAAAGTGACGGAGGTGAAAAATGAGACAATGGGAAAATGTACCGAGTGACGGTGTGAAAAATGAGACAATCGGACAACGTACCGAGTGACGGGGTGAAAATGAGACAATGGGACAACGTACCGAGTGACGGGGTAAAAATGAGACAATGGGACAACGTACCGAGTGACGGGGTGAAAATGAGACAATGGGACAACGTACCGAGTGACGGGGTGAAAATGAGACAATGGGACAACGTACCGAGTGACGGGGTGAAAATGAGACAATGGGACAACGTACCGAGTGACGGGGTGAAAATGAGACAATGGGACAACGTACCGAGTGACGGGGTGAAAATGAGACAATGGGACAACGTACCGAGTGACGGGGTGAAAATGGGACAATGGGACAAGTTCCCAGTGACGGGGTGAAAATGAGACAATGGGACAACGTACCGAGTGACGGGGTGAAAATGAGACAATGAGACAACGTACCGAGTGACGGGGTGAAAATGAGACAATGGGACAACGTAACGAGTGACGGGGTGAAAAATAAGACAATGGAAAAACGTACCGAGTGACGGGGTGACAAATGAGACAATGGGAAATGTTCCGAGTGACGGGATGAAAAATGAGACAATGGGACAACGTACCGAGTGACGGGATGAACATGTGAGAATGAGACAACGTACCGAGTGACGGGGTGATAAATGTGAGAATGAGACAACGTACCGAGTGACGGGGTGATAAATGAGACAATGGGACAACGAACCGAGTGACGGGGTAAAATTGAGACAATGGGACAACGTACCGAGTGACGGGGTGAAAAATGAGACAATGAGACAACGTTTTGAGTGACGGTGTGTTAAATGAGACAATGAGACAACGTTTTGAGTGACGGTGTGTTAAATGAGACATGTTACAAGGGACGGGGTGGAAAATGTTACAAAGGGAAATGGACCAAGGGACGGTGTGATAAATGAGACAATGAGAAAATGTACCAAGTGACGGGGTGAAAATTGAAACAATGGGAAGATGTACAAAGTGACGGAGGTGAAAAATGAGACAATGGGAAAATGTACCAAGTGACGGTGTGAAAAATAAGACAATCGGACAACGTACCGAGTGACGGGGTGAAAATGAGACAATAGGACAACGTACCGAGTGACGGGGTGAAAATGAGACAATGGGACAACGTACCGATTGACGGGGTGAAAATGAGACAATGGGACAACGTACCGAGTGACGGGGTGAAAATGAGACAATGGGACAACGTACCGAGTGACGGGGTGAAAATGAGACAATGGGACAACGTACCGAGTGACGGGGTGAAAATGGGACAATGAGACAACGTACCGAGTGACGGGGTGAAAATTGAAACAATGGGACAACGTACCGAGTGACGGGGTGAAAATGGGACAATGGGACAACGTACCGAGTGACGGGGTGAAAATGAGACAATGGGACAACGTACCGAGTGACGGGGTGAAAATGGGACAATGGGACAAGTTCCCAGTGACGGGGTGAAAATGAGACAATGGGACAACGTACCGAGTGACGGGGTGAAAATGAGACAATGAGACAACGTACCGAGTGACGGGGTGAAAATGAGACAATGGGGCAACGTAACGAGTGACGGGGTGAAACATAAGACAATGGAAAAACGTACCGAGTGACGGGGTGACAAATGAGACAATGGGAAATGTTCCGAGTGACGGGATGAAAAATGAGACAATGGGACAACGTACCGAGTGACGGGATGAACATGTGAGAATGAGACAACGTACCGAGTGACGGGGTGATAAATGAGACAATGGGACAACGTACCGAGTGACGGGGTGAAAATGAGACAATGGGACAACGTACCGAGTGACGGGGTGAAAAATGAGACAACGTACCGAGTGACGGGGTGAAAAATGAGACAATGAGACAACGTTTTGAGTGACGGTGTGTTAAATGAGACATGTTACAAGGGACGGGGTGGAAAATGTTACAAAGGGAAATGGACCAAGGGACGGTGTGATAAATGAGACAATGGGACAACGTACCAAGTGACGGGGTGAAAATTGAAACAATGGGAAGATGTACAAAGTGACGGAGGTGAAAAATGAGACAATGGGAAAATGTACCAAGTGACGGTGTGAAAAATGAGACAATGGGAAAATGTACCAAGTGACGGTGTAAAAAATTAGAGAACGGGAAAATGTACAAAGAGACGTGGTGAAAAATGAGAGAACGGAAAAATGTACAAAGTGATGGTGTGAAAAATGAGAGAACGGGAAAATGCACCAAGTGACGGGGTGAAAAATGTTACAATGGGACAATGCACCACGAGACGGAGTGAAAAATGTTACAATTGGACAATGCACCAAGTGACGGCGTGAAAAATGTGAAAATGGGAAAATATTACAAGGGACGGGGTGAAAAATGTTACAAAGGGAAATGGACCAAGGGACGGTGTGAAAAATGAGACAATGGGAAAATGTACCAAGTGACGGGATGAAAAATGTTACAAAGGAAAAATGTAGCAAGGGACCGGGTGAAAATGCGACAATTGGAATATGTACCAAGTGACGGGGTGAAAATTGAGACATTGGGAAAATTTACCTTGTGACGGCGTGAAAAATGTGACAATGGAAAAAGTTCCAAAGACGGGGTGAAATATGAGACGATGGGAAACTATACCAACGGACGGGGTGAAAATGTGTGAATTGCAAAATGTATCAACGGACGGGGTGAAAAATTGGACGATGGGAAAAAAATACCAAGTGACGGGGTGAAAAAATGTGGCAATGGGGAAATGTACCAAAGGACGGAGTGAAAATTAGACATGGGAAAATGTACCAAAGCACCGGGTTAAAAGTGTGACAATGCGAAAATGTACCAAGAGACGGGGTGAAAAATGAGACGATGGGAGCATGTACCAAGCGACGGGGTAAAAAAGTGACTATTGGAAAATGTACCAAGTGACGGGGTTAAAAATTAGACGATGGGAAAATGTACCAAAGGACAGGGTGAAAAAATAAACAATGGGAAAATGTACCAAGGGACGGGTTGAAAAATGAGACGATGGGAAAATGTACCAAGGGACGGCGTGAAAATGTGACAATTGGAAAATGTACAAAGAGACTGGTGAAAATGAGAGAACGGGAAAATGTACATAGAGACGGGGTGAAAATGAGATAACGGGAAAATTTACACAGGGACGGTGTGAAAAATGTGACAATTGGAAAATGTACCAAGGGACGGGGTGAAAATGTTCTGTATTTTTTTTTCGGCCCGCCACTTGAATCTCCTTCGCCCCGCTACTTCGCGCCTTTTTAAAATAAAGCACCGCAATGTGACGGGTTTTCTCATTTTCGCACTTAAGCCAAGAAAATGCAACCAGGAAATGGCAGAAGTCAGCCACAATAAAAGACACTTTATACGCTACTGTGATACCATAATTTATATCATTTACACTTACACTATCTCCAGAATATATGACGTCTCTCCAGCCTCATAATCAAATGTATCTGACGTCACCAACGTCACTCCCCCGGAAATGCCAAATTTGGTCGGTGTTGACGGCGATTGAGACCCAATAGTAAATGTCACGGTCCCAGCATCAGTAGCAGCCAACGTCATGACGCTGGTGCCGATGACGTCAGATTCGTCGATAGTGTCCGTGAATGGCGCAGCGGGTGATGTAAACACTGGGACCGCTAAAATATTATGAAATGTTCATGTTTTATTAAGCATGTTTTGGTCTAAGACTTTGTGTATCATTTATAAATAGGCTCTGGATTCCGCAAATGATATGTTTCAATACATCTAAGAAAATTGAAAAAAATAGAAAAAAGTTTAGCGGTTATATAAACAGCTTCTTGAAAAAAATACTATCTACGAAACAATGTATGTGTATATTATATCATAAATAAAGTTTACATTTAATATACATATTTAATATCACAAGTTCTAAATTTACCATCATATGTGTGTATAAGTCCCGTCAATATTAAAATCCAAGTCACAGTAAGCATATTGATACTTTTTCCGAAATGTTTATTTCATTACAATTAAATGATGTCCACTTCCTGTCCGGACTTTCAATCACTACATGCCACAAAACCACAACGTTTCATTTTATTTGGTTCATCTTTATTTTCATGGAAAAATAAATCCATGTCAATCTTTTTTAGACTGTTGCGAATAAATTCCAGAATTAGAGTCTCATTCAAATGTTGATATCAGTGACACTAGTCTGTAAGATAATCTTCATGTTTATAGGTGTAACAGTAGTGTCAAATATTACGTAAATAAATCATTAATAATATTATGATAATCCGTGCAATTTGTTACAAACAAAACACATTAAATTTTGTGCGAGTTTTTTTTGTCATGAGAATTAGGAAGTGATAATTACAGAACAATTGCTAGTATACTTGTTTTCATACTTTCATACATTTTTAAATCTAGAATTGTTTAATTTTATTTCCAAATATTCGAAACTGGAAACAGCAATTCTTTCACGATGGTATTTGTTTTCCAAAAGTGTATCCCTACTCGGATATTCTACCGAAAAATTATTCAAGTTTAATATTCATATCTTGAATAAAAAGATGTAGTTCCAAATGCGGAATGTATTTCAATCCCACGCCTAACGACCGTACAGTGAAACTTTTTAATCAGAATTTCTTAATTTTTAATCCTAGGTATCTGCACCCGACAGTATATACCCTGTACACCCATGTTCTTGTGTAATGAATTATGGTCCTGTTGCCAGTAAATGACGCAACGAATACGCCTTATCGATAAAATAAAAAAATAAATAAGATGTATTGGGCACTTGGCGCAAGAAAGCAAACAATAAAATGTATAAATAATTGCCCACAAAACAGTCAACTGGAATTCTTAAGATATTTATTTCTTCTGTTCCATGTGCAAATGAAAAGGTATACTCTTTTAACTTGACGTGACTTTAATTTAGTCATACAAGCTTTTTTCAACGTATTTCATAATTGTGCGGCAAGTTTAAAATCCTGACCGACAACGTCCCCCAAAACTGAGAATAAGGGAGGTCAATCAAGAACATATTAAAAGAACGGACATTTTTCTAACATTAAATAGTCTGTCACCATGTTCCCCAGCGAGTTGACCTGTTTACATATTTAGCTCTCTTTTTTTTTGGGGGGGGGGGGGGAAATTAAGCTAGCTTCATATACTCAATTATTTTAAAACAATGTTAAAAACCCGGCAGCAATTAATCAAAGTTATCATGACTTGGAGGTATTTTGTATTATACGAGTTTAAAAATCAGTCAGTGGGTTTTTTCGATACTGGTCTTAATTGGATTTAAGAACGATGTAGCTAATCGGATTGTTCGATATAAATAACAGACATATACAGTGAATAGAGACAATGATGTACAACCAAAAAATGACTTAAGTCGCATACTGGACATCACCCCTGACTTTAACTTATTCTTGTTCATACATTTGATAACAGTGCGTGTAACAGCGTGTGAATGGTGAAATATAATGGATGAACAATGAGAGCTTTACTAAACAGGACATTTGAAATAAAAAATAAATAAACTAAAATACATTCGGAACTCCTCGGCAATTTTAATCGAAAACAACGTCGGGTGTACGGCGATGCATCAGTAGAAGTAGTTCGTATTGTTTTTAATATTATTATTTAATAAATGCATTCTTGTTATGTGTATTTGTATATTATAGATTAAATTGATTGCCTGGAGTGAAGTGTATTGTTGCAAACATAACTAAGAATTCCATGTGTAAAGTAATAAAATTTAATTGCTTAAATTTACTACGCGATCAACCTGCTGCGTAGTTAAACAGTATTTATTTATAGTAAAATAAACTATCCATATACATCCGAGGTTGTTTTCGATGAAAAATAATGCCGAGGTATTCCGAATGAATAAAGCAATGTCCTCTTTCGCAATGCATATTACGCTAAAAGAAATTGGGAATAATGACAGTTTTTTAAGCCTATTAAAGACGCGGGATATGCCACTTGAAATAAATTACAGCTAATACCAGTGATACGTCCTGGATAATCTCGTAATATTACAGATACTGAAACAATATTAGCATTATGCGCAATAATCAAATACAGCCGAATCCCAACTCAGGTGAATTAGGATAGCAAATATGGGATGTCATCGTTAATTTAAATCTCTTAAGAATACAAATATTGACATCTGTGTGCATGTCATTTGAATATTTGATTTAAGTTATATTTAAACATTTTAATACTTTTACCCAAATAAAAGAGAACATGGCAACAACCCACAAAAACAGCCATGGTACAAAAACGTTTTATAATTAGAAATATAAAAAACCTGCTAATATTTCCTTAATATAGACACAATGCTTAACACCAGATTATTTCATATTGAGAATAAATTGATAATCCATAATGAGTTATGAACACAGGTGTATTAAGTTTGATTATTTTAATTTTCATCTAAATTAGAATCAACTAATCATAACTTAGGTATAATTCATTCCGTCGTCCATTTTTCCATAAAGTTTATGCTAAGTATGGTTGTCGAAATTCAAAATAACGCACACGATAGGATACAGTTGTCATTCGATTCAAGCTCCGAATGCCAAAAAGTTTATTTGATTGCCACAGACGTACGCAATCATTTCCAAAATCCACTCATATCTTTTAAACGTGCACATCGGACTATAGATAAGCTATGAACAAAATAAAAATTGTATTCATTTTTTTGGCTACTGATTTATGATGAATATTTCTTTATCTATGATTATATCTCGCATATAGACAAATTAAACAACCCAGAAAAGATGAAATGTACCTGAAAGGGCAGTTCTGATATTTCCTATCTTTATAGGAAACAACGTTAAAGCTGCACCTTCACAGATTTACCATTTTTACAACTTTTTTTATTTTTTGTCTCGTAAAGTACACATTTTGCGTAAATATCTACAAACCAATGATATAAGATTGCTGACAAAAGATCATATCGCAGATTTTTATATTTCCGTTCGAAAAGTTATGTTTTATGGCTTAAACCGTTACTTACGGTTTAAGAAAAAACATAAAACATCAATGTTTAAACTTGAATATAAAAAAAACTGCGATCTAAGTTTTTGCCAGCAGTCTTAAATAACTGGTTTCCATGTATTTTCGCAAACATTGGCTCGTTTCAAGACAAAAAATTACAACGTTGTCAAAACGTTCAATCTGTGAGAGTGCAGCTTTTAAATCAACATTAGTGTTCAGTGTATTGACGCTACGAGATATGTGTTAATTCATTTGTAAAAAAAAATATACGCAGTATAAAATCCTGCTTAACATTGACACATCAAAATAAAATCGTCTGCATTACAATGTTAACGTTTTCACAATATGAAGCGAGGAACCAATTTTTGAGTGAGTATTCTTTTGACAGAGGTCGCTGTTTTAATAATAAATTATCCCTTTCGGGTCGGACGTAAAACACCTGAGAAAAAGAGTCAAGTCTTGCGGTTATAGATAACCTATTTCCCTTTACATTTCAATGCAAAAAGGCAGCACTCTCATTTGGAAAAATACACTTCTAGCGTTTCACGTACATGGCAACCTTACATATCCTTTAGATTCAGTTTAACCCAATTTATCTAAACAACGAAAAAGGAATTGCGCGTTTGACATGCAGACCGTAGGACGGACAAACAGACAATACATTGCTGTCTTATACTGAAACAAATAACCATCCGTTATGAATTATAAACTGAACTGATCAATTGCTCCGATAAGCCCATATGTACGTTTTTCATCTCACCTTCAGAATATTGAATACGAGCAACTGAGTACACTCATGCGGTGAATAACAACTGAACGATATTCGCCATTGTTGTGTACTTGTTTTAGAAAACTTTCATAGCTGGTTCAAAATGTTGATTTTACTGATCTGAATTGAAATCACGTTCAAAACATGCAATCGCATACAGCATTTACAATCCAAAAAAAAATTCCATTCGCCTTATTCCAGAAGACCAGAATGCTTTGCGACAAAGGTGACTTCCGGTTTATTTCCGCATTCAATTTCCTAGTTATCGATATGAGTGAAAGGAAGAGCATAATTGGCAAAATCGATTGATAGGTGAGTAAAACCTGTTAGGAACATCAGTTTATACATTTTTCTATAAATTTCTACCGTTTTTTTTTAAATGTCAATGAAGTTTTCGACGTTTATATCAAACATCAATACACATTTAAGTGGGTGGGGTAAACTAACAAAAGACTCATAGTAGTTCTCAAAGACTTCAAACACATACTGATTGTTATGAAATATGCATTAAATTGTGGTTTGTTGAGTTTGTTATTAATTTAAATTAATAATATTTTGCAAATAGTGTGAAATTGTTAAAATATGCAACTTTAAAGCAGTCAAGTAAACGAAGCTTAAAGCATCATGTGATTAAGAAGGGCATTTAAATACTGACTGCTGTGCTGTATATAAACAAATATTCAGGTCATAGAATAGCAGCTTATAAATAATGTACTAGTAAATTGTAACTATTTAAATATCTGACTGATATTAAAGCTGCATTCTCACAGATTAAACATTTTGACAACTGTTTTATTTATTGTCTTCGAACGAGCCAATTCATGCAAACCTGCAAGAAAACCAGTAATATAAGACTGCTGACAAAACATCGGATCACAGATTTTCATATTTAAAAAAATATTTTAATGCATTTTTCTTAAACCGTTAGTAACGTTTTTAAAATTAGCCATAAAATTATAATTTTCAAATGGAGATATGAAAATCGGTGATTGATTTTTTTGTCAGCAGGCCTATATCACTGGTTTGCAGATATTTACGCAGACATTGCCTCATTCCAAGACAACAAATAAAAAAAGTTGTCAAAACGGTAAATCTGTAAGAGTGCAGCTTTAGAGTGTTTAATATTTTTATTTTTCAGGCTAACTTGGATGATGATAAAACTTTTTATTTAATTTCAGAGATGTCCATTCCGGATGTTTTAGTCAGCCAAGTTGATGCTCAACAGGAGCAGGCAGTTGATACCATTAATCTGATAACACCTGCACTATCAGTGGTTTTACAAAATACTTTTGTTCAAAACACAAGAGACTGGATTCGGTTCAAGAACAGAGATGAAGTAAATGAAGTGTGTCAATATGAATGAAAACTTTCATTAACTGCAAGGACTAAAGAAATGCACACAAGTGACATAGATTTAAATGTTTATACAAAAAGTAGACGTTTAGAACTTAAAATTATGACACAGGATGTGAAACAACACTTCATAGCCGATAACAGTCGAACAAGAGATTTTTCAAAAGATGGGGTTTTTAACCCTTGGCAAATGAACCTTTAAAGGGATTATTGCGTACCAAGGACAAATTATTAATTTTGAATTATATAATGTTTAATGTTATTATTAAATTGTATAAAAAACGTTTTTATTAATATGATTGTCTATGATCTTCTTATTCCAATGACTGTTTTACTCCCATGGTTAATATTAAAACGACATAAAATCGAGTTAACGTTTGTGGGCAATAACTAGCCACTCGGTAAACTTAGTTTGTAGGAGCGCCGTGCTAGTATACCGGCAGCCCTTGGTTCCAGCTTTTTCCTATCATATTACTTTAGTACTTTTATAGTCAATAAGCCCAGGTTTCGTTAGCGTACAGTAGGCCGAATATTTTCTTGGCCCTTGAGATTTAAATCAAACTTGGTACACATGCAAATTTTCAGAAACAGTAGGCTCATGTCCAGCAAGATCATACATAATATTTCAACACTTGAATGATTAAATACATCTGCTGCTATGTATTCAAATTTCCATAACTAAGATTGTTCATCATTGTAAATATAGTGCTCAAGTTTAAAGCTGCATTCTCACAGACTGACCGTTTTGACAAAAAAAATGTCTGAAAACCAGTGATATAAGATTGCTGATAGAAGATCAGGAAACATTTTTACATATCTTGACTGTTTTGACAAAAAAATGTCTGAAAACCAGTGATATAAGATTGCTGATAGAAGATCAGATAACATTTTTACATATCTTTGTTTGAAAATTGATATTTATGGTTAGAAGCGTTACTAACGCTTTAAGAAAATGGAGTCTTTTGACAGTGTTTTAAACAACTGAGATCTGTTCTATTGTGAATCATTTTATATGATTGGCTGAATTGAAAGCAATGATACCAAAATCAGTTAATCTGTGAGATTGCAGTTTTAAAGGTGCAGATCCCTTAAGATCAGTTGGCAGGAGATCTCGTCATATTTAATGAAGAATCATACATTCTGACAATGATGCAATTCAACTTATAAATTTTATTTGATTAGAATCATCATATTATGAACACCATGAGCTCTGATTTTTTTTATGACAAATTTATCATACCGTATCTGTAGAAAATGTCTGATACTATCATACAAATTATAGCAAAACAAACAAAAAATGGTTGTACAGAATTAATATTTATTTAAATATCTATAAAAAGTGTTGTTCATATAATAAAACATTATGATGCACATTTTAAATGTTAGTACAAGGACATAAAAATATTTAATTTATATGATTATTGAATAATAATATCTCTTATGATAATAATAATAGTTATAAGTGTTAAATACTAAGCACTTAACATATTATACATGTATGAATATCAATAATAACAGTAAAAAAACAACAGTTCAACCAACAAAAGAGATCCAACAAATACTAGCAATGGGAATCCAACCAATATGACCTGACAACCTACAGTAGCGGTTCATTGCGTTCAAATCATGCTCAACTAGATATCCATCAATTAAATACAGTCCAATCAACACTTGTGGTCAAACCAACGCTTCTTGTCCATCCATTAACAGTTGTTCAACCAAAACATGTAAATCAACTGAGTATAGCTATCCGATAAACAATAGCTGTATATCCAACAGTGATTCAAATAACACAAGTTGTCCATCACACATTCTGTCCAACAAGCAGTCCAAACAGCACTGATGGTCTAACCAACACTTCCGGTTCAAACCATTTATAATTGTTCAACCAACACGTATGGCCCATCCAATATAGTGTCCAGTAAGCAATAGATGCCCAACCAACAATAGTTTTTCAACAGGCACTAGTTGTCCATCACGTTGCTACCAATCTAGCAGCCCAACCAATTGTAGTGAGGTTCTTCATTGATAGTAATGATCTCAGAAGATAACATCCGCATATTTGAATCATATCTGTAAAGAAAGGAATGGAATATAAAAAGTATATTTTTTATAAAAAAGGTAAGTTACTCTCAGACTTATTTATGGATGGGTTTTAAGACAATCTGGACTCCGATTTAATTCCAGGCCTGGATGTATGCGACTATTTGGGTGGCCATCATAATATTTAAACATAACTAACTAGTAACAAATCATTCAGAAGACTACACAGGTGACAGCATGACATAATTAGTCTTTCTAAGTAAAATGTTTATTACATAGTAATAAAACACACCGAGCAGTATAAGTATCATAATCTATATTGATGATGATTTATATATGTTCATTCATAAGACTATTACATACAGTAGTTATGTTCAGAAGGTATACAGTTTAGTTCTAACTCAATTGATGGAACTTGTTCCGTTATATTTAGTGGTGTATAACCTTATCCTCCGGTGTGACAATCGAATATATCGTTATAGTTAAAGCACATGTTGTAATAGAGAAAAACAATAAAAAGTGAAACAGAACGTTATTGTGTATAGTATACAACCAGCAAATAACATCAATAGATATCGACACAACAAAATGGTAGCAGAGCGTGGTTGAAAACGTCCAATCGTACTGTAATAGACGGAAGTGTTTAATCGATGCATCAAGTTCGGATAGACCAGTAGCCGGATAGACACGTTTGTGAATGTTATTTGGCCAGTTCGTCATACCAACTTATCAATATGGCAGAAACGGATGAAGAAAAGGTTGAAGACGTTACACACGACAACGAAAGTAAGTTGACAAGCTTGAAAATGAAAAAATCCCGTAAAAAATCGGAGTTTACTCGAAGGAAAAACAAACTTCTAGAGGAATTGAACGATGAGACACATGAGAAAGAACTATTAAGAGAGCTGATTGATAAGTTAGAAGTAAACATGGATGAGGCTATTACTTCGATAGAAGAATTGACAATTGAGTACAAAACGCAGGGAAAAACAAAAGAAATGAAGTCAACCGCCAATGAAATTGACCTCTTGTCAAAGGAATATGATAAGGTGTTAGATGAGTATCATTATTTAATGAGCGAAACAAGTAGCAAGAAATCAACAAAAATAGAACCAAGCATCAGTAAGCAAAAACAAGTTGATAAAGACTTGAGGTGTCAGTTAAAACGTGTGTCCATCCCTATGTTCTCTGGTAACAAGAAATATTTCCCATTCTGGAAGGCAGCCTTTGAGGCATGTATTGACAAAACAGATGCGTCTGCAGAGTATAAGTTTTTGCAAATGCGCCAGTATTTGACAGGTGAAGCATTGAAAACGGTAGAGGGCCTTGGACATTCAGCTGTAGCTTATGACAACGCAAAAGAACGCATTGAGAGGAAATATGGTGGGGAAAGACGACTAATGACAAAATTCATGGACGATATTGCAACATTTCCACAAATAAAACGTGAGAATGCGAAATCAACAGAAAAGTTTGTTGATCTACTAGATATCACCCTGGTAAACATGTTAGAGAATAAAATTGAAGACCTGCATAGTGGTATTCTTTATCAGCAACTGTTAAAGAAGCTGCCAGAATCCATGATTTCACGCTATAAACGTTGGGTATATGAAAACGAGAAACAAGAGTCAGTGAAAACATTAAGTGAATGGACAGTGAAAGAAGCAGAATTTCAAAACATTGCAACGGAAACAAAATATGGGCTGGATGGAAAATGTGAAAGTGATTACCGAGAGCATAAATCATTTTTTACTTCACCTAAGAAAGCCCTGAGGTCATGCAGTATGTGTCATCAAGATCATAATATTTGGGACTGTAGTCAATACAAGAAACTGTCAATAGAAGAAAGATGGGAGAAGGCAAAATGCTTCAGGTTGTGTTTTCGGTGTCTTGCTAATAATCATTCTGGTAGACAGTGCAAAAGAACAAGACAATGTGGAGTAGGTGGGTGTAACAGATTACACCATAGATTACTACATAACCTCAATCCGGATGCAAGAGCATTTTGTCCAAAGAGAGATGAAATTAGACACGAACCAAGTGAGGTTAGAGACGCATCTGGTGAGACTTTCACAAGCTCACAGAACAATAGTATTTCGTTACGAACAGTTCCAGTTTTAGTGTGTGCAAATGGAAAAGAAATTAAGATTAATGCACTTTTAGATGACGGAAGTACAAAAACATATGTCAACAGTGATGTTGCTGCTGAACTTGGTTTAACTGGAGACAAAACTGTTTTGCAGGTGAATGTGTTGAATGGAAGGTGTGAAGAATTAGACACTATGAATGTTACATTCAAGTTAAACAATGTAGACGACAGGGATTTAGAACTAAACATTACAGCCGTTACCACTATAGAAGTAACCGGGAAACTGAAACCTACAGACTGGAGTCAAAATGTACATAGATGGGCTCATTTAAAAGGAATTAAATTCCCAAAGTTGGGAAAGAAACCCAAAATAGACTTGTTAATAGGGCTTGACCATGCAGAATTGCATAGAAGTTTGGAAGAAATAGTAGGTGAACCTAATTCACCTATCGCAAGACCAACACCTCTAGGATGGACATGCATTGATCCAGTGAAAAACCAGAATTATAAGGATACATGTTTGTATACCTTTAATACAGTTCAGTGCACAAGCGAACTGCATCAAATCGATGAGACCTTAAAACGATTTTGGGAAACAGAGGCTATTGAAAATAGACCAAAAACGAATTCGGAAGAAGTGAAATCCCTAAAAATAGTAGAAGATACTTTAGAGTATAATGAAGAAAATAAGAGGTATACAGTGTCAATACCATGGAAAGACAACAAAAAGGATCTGGTCATTAACTATGAACATGCCATGAGAAGGTTTGAGCATACAGAAAGAAAGCTAAACAAAGACATAAACTTGAAAACGGCATATGCAGAAACTATTGAGAGTTACAAAGAGAAGGGTTACATTTCTGAAGTCAGTAGTACAAATGATCAAGAGTGGTACATGCCTCATTTTCCGGTTATTAAATCTGATCGAGAGACAACAAAAATGCGCATTGTATTTGACGCTTCAGCCAAGTACAAAGACTTGTCGTTAAATAACGTCATCTGTCAGTGTCCAAAGCAACAGAATGAACTGTTTGACATTCTATTGAGATTTAGAATGAAGGCTGTAGCAATCATGTGTGACATTCAAGAGATGTATTTGCAAGTGGGTTTAGCAAATCCAGATAGAGCAATGCATAGGTTTCTGTGGCGTACAGAATGTAGCAAACCAATAGAGACATATGAGTTCAATCGTGTAGTGTTTGGGGTCAGTGCATCCCCATTTTTGGCGCAGTTTGTTTCGCAAGAAAATGCAAGAAGGTTCACGGAGCAATATCCAAATGCAGCCGAATGCGTGTTGAGATCAACATATATGGACGATACCATGGACTCAGTGGAAGATAAAATAGCTGCAATTGGATTGTATCATGAATTGTCAAGTCTATGGCGATTAGCAGGAATGAAACCGAGAAAATGGATGACAAACTCCTCAGTCGTACTAGCTGAAATACCGCAAGGAGAACGAGCTTACAAAATGGAAGTTACAGACACAGAAATGCCATCTGTCAAGACACTAGGACTCAATTGGGACTCACAAGAAGATATGTTCTTCTTTCGCAATACAGCAGTGGATATAGAGAGCATGAAATTGACAAAAAGGATAGTCCTGAAGAAAATTGCAAGTTTATTCGATCCCCTCGGGTTTCTTACACCCTTCACAGTAAGAGCCAAGATGATTATGCAGGACATATGGGTTGCAGGTGTAGACTGGGATGATGAGCTACCAGAACACCTCACAGCTGAAGTAAAGATGTGGTTCTCAGAACTTGAGCAACTGAGTGACGTCAAGATAAATCGTTGTATCAACATCACACCTGCAAGTGCAATACACACATTTGTTGATGCATCTAGTCAAGCATTTGGAGCAGTTGTATATGCTGTAAGTCCTGCTGATAACATTAAAGATTGTGCTGAAAGCAGTGTCAGGTTGATTGCTGCGAAAAGTAGAGTTGCACCACTTAAGACATTGAGCATTCCTAGATTGGAACTTTTAGCAGCTACACTTGGTCTCAAATTAACACAAACAGTCTGTGCAGCGTTAGGCATAGAATTAGAAAGTAAGGTGTTCTGGTCAGACAGCATGAATGTATTATATTGGATACGTGGTGCAAGCAGACAATACAAGACGTTTGTCGCTAATCGAGTAGGCACAATTCAGGATGCAACCACTCCAAAACAATGGCGACATGTCAGTTCAGCGAACAACCCAGCAGATATAGCATCTCGTGGTAGTCAATTACATACTCTGTCAGAAAGTGAACTATGGTGGCACGGACCTAACTTTCTTAAATGTTGTGAAGAATTGTGGCCTGAGAACAAAATAGACATGACAGATGGTGTAAAGGTTGAAACGAAAAGAAAGTCTGCTCCGGATCGAGGCAATACATTCATAGCTACGAACAAGATAGAGGACAACAGACTCGATCCAAATAGATATTCTAACTGGAATCGGTTAGTGAGGATTCATGCATGGGTAGCTAGATTCATTGACAATTATCAAAAGAAAAAGACAGTAAGAAAGTTGTCGAAAGAACTTAGCTTGAGTTAAATTCAAGATGCAGAAGGAATAATTATTCAACAAGCACAGATAGAAGCATTTGAAAATGACTATTCACTCCTTTCGAAGGGCAAATCAGTATCAACGAATAGTAAGCTTGCTCCTTTGAATTCAAAACTAGACATTGAAGGCATAATGCGAAGTGACAGTAGGTTGAAATATGCTGAATATCTTCCATATAGTGTGAGATATCCAATTATCTTACCAAGAAAACATTGTGTTACAAAGCTAATAGTGAAACAGGGTCATGAGCAAACTGACCATGGTGGAACAAATCGGACTTTAGCTTCATTGTCAGATAGATATTGGATTTTGTCATCACGCGAAGCAATCCGAGAATATGAATCAAGTTGCACTGAATGCAAACGTCGAAAAGCAAAAGCGAGCACGCAGAAAATGGCTCCTTTACCAGTAGAACGTCTGAGACAATCTGTGAAGCCGTTTACAAATACAGCAGTTGACTATGCAGGGCCATTCATTACCAAGCAAGGTCGGGGAAAGGTTAGGTTGAAAAGATATTTGTGTGTTTTACCTGCATGGTAACAAGGGCAGTTCATTTGGAAGTTTCATATAGCTTAGACACTTACTCTTTTATCAACACCTTATCACGGTTTGTCAGCAGAAGGGGTGTTCCAGACCGTATACTTTCTGATAATGGAACGAATTTTGTCGGTTGTGTTAATGAACTGCGAGAGCTTTACAAGCGGTTAGACAGAAATATGATTATTCGAAATGCTAACGAGAAACGAATAGACTGGAAGTTTCTGCCACCAAATTCACCTCACTTCGGAGGTGTGCACGAATCAATGGTAAAATGTGCAAAGAGGGCTTTGTACAAAGTTCTTAAAAACACAAACATTTCAGATGAAGAATTGGTGACTGCTGTTGTTGGTGCTGAAGGCATGATAAATAGCAGACCATTGACGTATCAGTCAGCTAACCCAGAAGATAGTACTGTGTAAACCCCAAACCACTTCTTACATGGACAATGTGGCGGAACATTTGCTCCTAATGTAGACAAAGCATCAGCCAACAATTTGAAGAAACGTTGGCGATATATACAAGAACTCCTCAGACACTTTTGGAAACGGTGGTTCCAAGAGTATCTGTCCACTCTTGTTTCTCGAAACAAGTGGTACCATGGCTCTAGAGATTTCCAGCCAGGAGACGTGGTAATGGTCATCGATCCAGATATCCATAGAGGTCAATGGCAACTCGGGCGTATGGTTGATGTCCATCCAGGTCGTGATCAACGAGTCCGTGTGGTTGATGTTCGAGTCGGAAAGACAGTTGTTCGGCGACCAATCACGCGAGTAAGCATACTCGAGAAGTGCGCTTAAAGCGAAGTGAGCAGTGTGGACTACTGTGTGTTGAGGCATAATAATCCTCCTAGCATACAGTCAGTCATATAAGTGATTAATACATAAATAATCGCGTTACTTAATGTCAGTTCTGAGACAAACATGTAATTGAATTATACCGAGTTCAGTTTGAAGATTACAAGATGAACACTTTTAAGATGAGAAGTCCAGAGTCGGATCGTGGACTGTACTTGTCTACATCAGTTCTGTATATATAGATTCATAAGATTGATATTCTAATGTTACTTAAATGCATAATTCATTAATTGAATGTGTACTAAGTCTAGATGTATTTTGCATTATAGAGTGGAATTACTGAAGTACAAAAGGTACTATTTTTTAAGGGAAATAACATTTTCTTTGGAAATAACATCAATACTTAAAATAGCATTACTTGGAAAACGGTTTAAATAAAGAACTTAGAATTGTTCATATTGTCAAGGACCGTTATATAAGAAATAGAATGAGATGATGTTATTTTGTGTTTATTATGATTTATTATGCCACTAAAGTATAGGTATATATAGTTTGTTTTACAAAAGAAAAATAAGCTTTATATGTATTATGATAGTGTGGGTTCAATATATTTGATATGTATGTTGACATATTTTGACTAATGAATCAGTCTATAGTGCTATTGTTGCTTATATACACCAATGGGGCAACATACTGTCTTGTTAAGTTAATCTATGACTTTAAATAGCATGTTGTCAGTACATGTAGATAGTTATTATTTATTGTGCTAGTTAAAGTATGCTTTCAATTCATACATTATTGAGTTTGAAAATGGTAAAGTCAGAGAAGTGACTGTTGAAGGTTACACATGATAAATTGGTTCAATGATAGTTTAATCATAGATAAAAGAATTGTGGATAAAATGGTTAAATCATGTATCACATATCTTTTGTATTGAATCGGATTGTCATGTGTTATACTGCATTTGAATGGTTGATGATTGTTTAAAGAAATTTATCATTATGTAAAATGAAGATAGTGTAGCTATTTGTGTATGAGGACACAAGTTAGAAGCATTTTACAGAATGCAATTCATTGATTATCGTAACAATGAAAAGGAATGTATGCTATATATGTATTTGTATTCAATGAGTAGTTATTATTGATATTCAATAATCAGATACATATAAGACATGTTGATACATTTTTGCATAGGATATCGTTTAGCTGTTAAACATTCATGGGATGTATGATAAAAAGAGAAATAGTTTAGTTTCAAATATCGTTTTCATTGTTTTTCAAGAACAAGTCAAGGACATATACGTAAAAGTCAGTAAACGGTAAGTTGTTAATTAAGTTCAACATATGCTATTGGTTAAGTACATTTATAGAGAATAGCAGTATTTAACAATACATTGTTTCTGAATTGTTATAGAACATATAGGTTATATCGTTTTAAGAACATGATGTTAAGGTAATTGATAAGTATGACTTACCAATGTGGAGGGGTATGTTCAGAAGGTATACAGTTTAGTTCTAACTCGATTGATGGAACTTGTTCCGTTATATTTAGTGGTGTATAACCTTATCCTCCGGTGTGACAATCGAATATATCGTTATAGTTAAAGCACATGTTGTAATAGAGAAAAACAATAAAAAGTGAAACAGAACGTTATTGTGTATAGTATACAACCGGCAAATAACATCAATAGATATCGACACAACAAGTTATACCTGGTAATGTATAGATTCCTCATTATAGATTATGACAGTCAGATAGTAAAACAGACTAATATATTATTTGTGTTAATTTTCAAAACAAATGTTTAAGAATAGATGATAATTATTTGTTGTTAATAATACTCCAATAAGAATAGTAACCGCAGTCTTTTCTGAACCATCTACCCCACCCACCAGAACAGACTGTCCAGGTAAACAGTCAAGCGATTTATAGCTCATGACATTCAAATAATATCACAATAATGTAATATAAACTCATCAAAATGACAAATCTAATCAAAATAAATAAATTATAACAAACCTGGAATGATAATTGGTCCGTGTTTTAGGGACGGGGCTAAATTTTGGGATTTTAACGTGAACTATTTGGAATACAATCGTGAAAGTTATACCATAAGAAAGAGTTTTTCATGGACATTACATAAACTAAAGATGGATTTAAAATGACTGGGAAAAATAGAAGAAATAAGAAGAAAAGGAGTGAAAGTGACGATGAGTTCAGTGGAAATAAACGTATAAATACACAGAAATCGCCGGGGGGCTTCGAGTCAATTAGCCAGGTGTTGGGCGAGGCGAATTCAGTTCTGTATGACGAGGAGAGTAACGTTTCAACAAGCAATTTGTTTGAACCACTAACTACCTGGAACGATAATTGCTCACAATCGACAGATACTATGGAGGACCGTTCGGGACATAACACAAGGGGACCTACAAACTCCGATATTATCGCATTGTTGGGGAAAATGGACCTTAAACTAAATGACATGGATACACGGCTAAAACACTAGACTGGCTGGAAAAGAAGGTCGATTATATTGACAAAGAACTTAAGAAGCTTTGGCTACATATTGATAGCTCCATAAAAGAAAACAGTGTGAAATTGAATCGAGTGGAACATAAAGTGGACTCGGTGGATATTGAGTTGGAGGGGGCTAGGAAGAGGATTGCGGATCTGGAGCGAGACAAGGATAAGTTAAAAGATGACATAAATTATGTGCAATCGCAGACTATCAGGAATAATCTCATTTTTGGGAATATACCAGAAGATGTCAATGAAACTCCAGCAAAAAGTGATGAAATCGTGATGGAATTCATTGAGAAAAAACTTAAAGTAGCCAAGAAAACGGTTGCTAATATGAGATTCGAGAGGGTTCATAGGATGGGCCAAAGACAGAACGAGCCAGCCGAACGAGCAGCCAACGGAAATGGGAACGAACGACGCCACCGCAGTATCGTGTGCAAATTCTCCTTCTTCAGCGAACGGGAGCTGGTCCGTGGTAGCAGTAGTAATCTAAGGGACACGCCATTCTTCGTGACGGAGCAGTTCCCACCGGAAGTTGCGGCGAAGAGGAGGAGACTGTTTAGGAGAGTGAAAGAGGAGAAGCAGGCCGGGCGGAGAGCCTGGGTGTCATACGACACTTTGTATGTTGACGGGAGGCCGGTTAAGGATGCGTAGGACGGGCCGGATGGGCTTAAATATGTTGTTTGGAACTGCAATGGAATAAGCGCTTCTAAGCGCGAGGACCAAAACTTTATTTCTTTTCTTGTGCAACATGATGTTATTATTTTGACTGAATCATGGACATGTAAATCCAGTAAAATTGATCTTTCAGGATTCCATTGTTTTAACTATTATAGGAAATATAGGCATAGGCACGCCAAACGCAATAGTGGTGGCATTGTCATTTATGTACGAAATAACATTAAGGAAGGCATATCTATAGTTAAAAATACACATGATACTATTATATGGCTAAAAATGGATAAACATTTTTTTAATAATGATAACGACATATATCTTGCAGCAGTGTATATGTGGGCTGACTCATCGCCTATCGCAAATTTGATTGACGTTGATCTCTTCGAATGCCTCGGTGATGATATAAATTATTATAATTCATTAGGCACTGTTATGATTGCTGGGGATTTTAATGCCAGAACTTCAAGTAAAAGCGATAGTATTATTTGTGACACTTATGTACCGGATATTGATGATGAAAATTATGTATGCGATATTCCGATACCGAGATACTCGATGGACAAGGGCAGTAACTCTCACGGTAATAAATTATTGGACTTATGTAAAGCCACTGCATTAAGAATCGTAAATGGCCGCCTTGGTTTAGACTGTGGCGTAGGTAAATATACATGTTTTAATACTAAAGTTTCCAGTGTTATTGACTATTTGATAATCAATGAAAATAACTTTAATTTTGTTCAAAACTTCACTGTTTGCCATTTTCATGATTTTAGTGACCATGCCCCATTGTCTTTTGATATTGTTTGTAACACACATGTATTGAAAGAAGAACCATATTTGGGTGAATTTTTGAAATGGAATGACGAGGAGAAGGATGCCTTTAGAAATAATTTGATTACTAGAGTAAATGATTTTAACAATTTAGTCCAAAATAGTGATGCACAAAATGTTGACCATATTGTAAATAAGTTCACTGACATTGTACGTGAGGTAGCAGACCCTTTATTTGTTAAGCATATCATACATTTTCCATGTTTCGAAAAATGTATTGTAACTGATTCGGCCAAATGGTTCGATCAAGAATGTAGAAATACTAAAAAGTTGTACAAAAATGCTCTACATATTTATAATAATTCACATAGAGATATTAGATTAGAACTGTGTAGATTGAAACGAGTGTATAAAACTACTGTGTCAAAGAAACGCAGAGCTTTTAAATATAAACGCTGTAAAGAGTTTGAAATTTGAAACGTAATAAACCTAAAGATTTTTGGAGATATTTCCATTCACAAAAGTCAAGTAATACGAATTTAATTGTACCCTTGGAAGATTTTAAAAATCATTTCGAGCAGATGTTTGCGGATATTACCCATGAAATAAATGAGGAGGCTGAAAGTTTTAATAACAACCATGATTTCAATGATTTTAGTACTGTTTTCGGTGACCTAGATTACCAAATAACAAACGATGCGGTTTGTAAAGCTATAAAATTGCTTAAGAAGAATAAATCACCTGGAGAAGATAAATTGCTAAATGAGTATTTTATAGAAGCATGTGACATATTGGGAGGATATATTACAGAAATTTTTAATATTATTTTAAACTCTGGGAATTTTCCAGTCGCCTGGACTAAGGGTATAATCGTACCATTACATAAGAAAGGTGATAAATCGGATGTTAAAAATTATAGAGGTATAACATTGTTAAGCAATTTTGCAAAACTTTTTACATGTGTACTTAATCAGCGAATAACTAAATGGTGTGAAGAAAATAATGTAATTTCTGATGCACAGTTTGGTTTTAGAAGAGGCAGGTCTACAGTCGATGCAGTGTTTATTCTTCAGTCAATTGTGCAAAAATACGTTAACTTAAATAAACGGTTGTATTGCTGTTTCATTGATATGAAACGTTGTTTTGATTCCATATATCTCAGTGCGCTATGGTTAAAGTTGTATAAATCCAATTTAGATGGTAAAATATTACGTATTATACGCAATATGTATCAGTCAGTAAAGTCCTGTGTAAAACACTGTAATAGCTATTCAGACTTTTTTAATATAGCAGTAGGCTTAAGGCAAGGAGAGATACTTTCCCCGATTATGTTTTCATTATTTGTGGAAGACTTAGAATTGTATTTACAAAATAGAAACGATTGTGGTTTAGCTTTAGGCCACAACAAATTGATCATTTGTTCGTCGGATTTGCCGCACCTAAAATTCGAAAAACGAAAAAAAAAAAAAAAACTTTTTTTTTGCGCCCGCGCTTACTATTTGGCCGCGCATATTATTTTAAAAAAATTACTTCTGAATTTCCTCTATTTTCTGAAGTTTTTTTACTTAAAATTTGAACCTGCAACGTCGACTTCGCCTTTTTTTGAAGGTATTTTCATGCTTTACATTCTCCGCGAGAAAACTTTCCTCGTGTCAGGACAAAATCAGGTCCGGGTAACCGCAAAACAGCCGATATTTGTTGACAGTCTTTTTTGTCGGGAATATTTTGCAGGACGCACCGTTGTTATCTATTTCCGGTATTAATATGCAGGATACTTTCAGTTTTTGTTAATGTAAAATACACATTTTTAATTGAAAATCAGTGTCATAGTCAATGGATTATAGTCTTCAGTAAACAACAACAGTTTCACAGCGTCGAAGGCAATAATTATTTATGTGTGTTTTAAGTAATTCATTGTTTTGTACTCAAAATTTAGTGTTAAATAATAACTAAATCAGATTTTGAGTGCAAAACTTATATTAAAATACACGGACACTCGACTTACAACAAATGAACATGTTTTCGTGAGTTATTTTTTAAATTCTAAAATGCATTTCTCAGTTTTATACTCGTAATTGATAAAAATAGAAGGACTTGTAAATGTTTCAGAAACAGTCTGTATTTATGCACCATTCAATTGTAACCATGCCCCCCCCCCCCCCCCAGGACCGGGGGTATACCGGAGATAGCCGGTGAAATGGGCCGTGTTTTCACCTTCCAGGTGGCCCCGCAGTGCCGTTGGTTTTACCCGGGGTTGCTGGACCGAAAGTCAAAGTCCCCGCTATTCCCTGGACCTTGGGGGTCGTGGTTACAATTGACTAGTGCACGGACCTATAAACCATTGGTTCGTGGTAAAGGCGAAGTCTTGAAAGGGAAACATCTTTATTCCACCACCTGCTCTAATATAATGACCGGTGCCACATTTGCAGATTTGTTTAATACTGCTTCAATTTTGTTGTCCCGCAATTTAATCGGCAGTGTCTTATGTAATAGTAAAGCACTGGATCTTATTGCCATTTGTTATATATTGAGACAGATTTTCATGTGATACAATCAAAACCTTTTCATTTATATTTAAATTAAGAACCTATGTTTGCAATTAAAAGGCATTTCTTGACATATTGCATGATAAATTTAGTAAGAAATAAACTTTTTAATTTTTATTTTATTTTTCGCCTTGCGCTCGCCTCTGAATTGCCTTAAATTTAAAAAAAAGTATTTTTTTTTTTTTTTCGCTCGCTCGCTCCTACTTTTTTTGGGCAAAATCCGTAGAACAAATGATCAATTTGTTGTGGCCTTACGTGATATTTCTTTGATTTCATTGTTATTTGCTGATGATATGGTTGTTCTTGGTGAAACCCCGGAAGACTTACAATTGTCGTTAAACCGTTTATATAGTTATTGTAATACCTGGGGCTTAGAGGTCAATATTGCTAAAACTAAAATTGTAATTTTTCGCAAAAGAGGTGGCACAAAACGTAATGAAAAATGGTTTTATGCAAACGAAGATGTTGACGTTGTAAATGATTTTAACTATCTAGGAGTAACTTTAAATTATACTGGCAATTTTAGCCTTAATACCCAAACATTATATGGTAAAGGTTTAAAAGCAGTAAACACATTGCTGTCAAATCTTAGTATGAATGTAAACCTAGGGTAGCTTTGCAATTATTTGATGCCTTTGTTTCATCTATAATTACATACGGGTGTGAAATTTGGGGATTTACGAAGTCTACACAGCTAGAAAAGATACATTTAAAATTTTACAAAGCCGTACTATGCGTCAGACAATCGTCTTCAAATGTTGCTGTTTACGGTGAATTGGGTAGATACCCATTGTATATAAATAGATATGTACGTATTGTAAAATACTGGTTCAAACTTAAGAAAAGTGACAATATAATTACTCAATCTGTCATAGAAGACGCAATGTTGAATATTAATAACAATCAGGATAATTGGTTCAATAAGGTTAAGAACCTTCTCACCAGATATGGCTTTTATGATGTATAGTGTAATGATACACAGCTAAACGAAAACCAGTTCATTTGTATTTTAAACAGCGTCTGATAGACGAATATTTACAACAATGGCATGGAAGTGTTAATGAAAATGGTGTCTTAATAGTTTATAGAGTACTTAAAACTGCATTCGAGTTTGAATCCTATTTAGACAATATTGTGTCAAGAAATCTTAGAATTGCTATCACAAAAATACGTATATGTTCGCATGATTTAAGAGTTCATACTGGCAGATATGATAGATTAGAACGCCACTTACGTCTTTGTCAAGTATGTGACTCGAACGAAGTAGAAGACGAATTTCATTTTATATTTAAGTGTACACCTTATGTCCAATTAAGACAAACTTATATTAAAGGTTATTATAGAATAAGACCTAGTATGTTTAAACGTGTTCAACTTCTTAATACACAAAATACATCTGAAATATTTAGGTTAAGCAAATATATATCAGAAGTATTTAAGGTGCGTTCTACTTTATTAATGAATCAATAATTATAAGCCTTGATGCACATTTTTATCTCAAGCAGTGGTATGCTTTGTTAACAGTTGTAACCATTGGTTACTATTTATGTTGATATATACTATGTGAGTCTGTTTTATTGTTAGAAATTGATCAATTGTATCATTTGTTCCAACATATACTAGTATATAAAAAGCAAACTATTGGTTATTGTATTGTATACTATTATAGTTTGATTGATTCGTGTTTTCTATTCCAGTTCATCCTTAAAAATAGATTAATTATAATATTAATTAATATTTCACACTACATTGTATAATTGTAATTGTAATTTAAAAAATATGTATATGAAACACAAAAAACTGTATAGTTTACCTGTAATAAAATTCTATTCTGTTCTGTTCTGTTCTATAACCCGGAAATAAACCGGAAGTCACCCGGCCGCAAAGGATTATGGTCTATTGGAAAGTCGAGAATAAGCAGCACTCCTATTTTAAAACACAAATGCCACAAAACTGAATCAACTTTTTTTTACTCTATTGCAATTATGATGGCCTTCTCACTCTTTACACTTGTTACATAACAGAAAGCAAATTCTGAATTACTTACCAATCAAAATATATTTATACAATGTAAAAAAATACTCAAGGTTAATCTATCGAATGATTTCTTACGTCGAAAAAAATATAGAAGGTAAATTTTACGAGCTTCAACCTTTGCAATGACTTATCATGATGTATGCATATTCAAACAGATGGAGGGATTACTTTAAATTTAACTGGACTAAAACCTTTATTCTTTAGAGAAGAGCCGTGTAATGTAGATTTCAATCGGTCTCTTCTGTCATAGCATTACTTTGCAAGTTTATAACGCATATTTGGCTAATTAGACCCAAATCAATTAACATTTCCTCTATTACCGAAGGTAGAACGAGTAGATTGAACTTCTTAAAAACATTGATAAAGATGTATTGTTGACATACTCACTTTAAACGGACTGTACACCAGATTGACACAAAAAAAGTTTGTTTTTTTCTGCAATGAATCTTTTATTGAATAGAATGTGTTACGAATTGATATCATAATTGTAAAAAAAGATACCAAAATTTCAAATTTTCGACAATTTTCTTTCTTTCTTACAAATTGATCATCTGGTGCACAGTTGCTTTAAATACTATTTTTGCATAGTTAAATAAACTTCCAAAATTGATAAATTTAGCATTTGACTTACGTAATAATTAAGTTGTAAATGTGCACATGTTATTGTCATCTACAAATGAGCTTGAACAGCAATGCAAAGTATTACCATTTAAATAGATAATACATCAATATATAAATCCAAATCAAAATTTGAAACCCACATGTACACTAATAAGTCTCATTCTATTCAACTTAAACACTGTGGGCGATTTGTCTATCACGAAATCCTCGTGCACGTTCTTATCAATGCGATATGTATTTATTCAGTACGCCTCCGTTGTATGTAGCAGTTCCATTAGTTAAATCTGTTCTTATATACCACAATATGCAAGCCAGATATTTTCATCATGCATGAAGTTAGGGATAACTTAAATTGATCTAATTCATTTTGTAAATATTTAACAACATACTTTTTTCATTATTAATAGCTACATTTGTGTTTGTATATAAATGACTTGTTCACCGTTATGCAATCTCATTAAAATCATATTGTGACGTTCACTTCATTTCATTACGTTATGTACATAGCGTAACGTCGTGAAGCGTGTATTGGGGATCTGATTTTAATGAGATTGACCGTCATGTACATTCAATTGTGTTATGTATTTATACTGTATTCTGTATAATAGCAATGCAACTTTATTTTTTTCTGATAAGACTTTGACTTGACTTGATAGTTTACGACCAATTCAATTCAGAAGGGGAAAAATATCCTGGGATGAAAAGGCCAATTATGTAATAAAAGATACTTTATTTCTCTATAAGAACCATTAACACAGTTAGCATACATTGAGCTGATACAGAACTTGTGCCAGAACAATGTTTATAAGATAAATAATTATTGAAACTGTGAATTTGAGTGTTTAGAGGTTTGAAGTACACACAATTCGCCATTGTGCTGCACTTTCTCGAAAAGCTTTAATATCAGGATCCAAATGTTGATATTACTGATTTGAATTGAAAGGACCTTTTTTGTTCAAAACATGTTAGCGCATACAACATTTCCACTCCAAACAAAATCCATTAAGCACTCCCATTTTGAAACACAAATGTCATAGAGTTATTTGTTTTGTTTTTTAACTCTAACACAATTCTGAAGCCGTTATTATCTATACACTTGTTACAGAATAAAAAAAAAATATTCTGAAATACGAACCGATTAAACTATACTTGTAGGATGAATAGACATGTAGTCCAGGTTAATTTATCGAATGAGTTATTATAGAAGGTAGATTTTACGAGCTTCAACCTTTGCAATGACTTGTCATGATACACTTCACATTCAAATAGGCGGAGGGATTACTTTGAATAAATTGGACTAAAAAAATCTGTAGAAAAGCCGAATAATGTAGATTTAAATCAGTGTTTTCTGTCACATCGTTATTTGGCAATTTTATAAGATATATTTGGATAATTAGTCTTAAATAAATTAATGTGTCCTCCTGCTACCGAAGGTAGAATGAATATATAACATTGAACTAAAGGATCCATTAAAACATTGATAAAGATGTATAAAAGGCAAAATCACTTTTAATATTATATTTCCATAATTTACGATCTGAGCAATTCAAAGGTTCTTAATTGAACTTCTTTTTAACATTTTAGTCGATATATAATTCAATTCATTTGCTTTACTATGATCGAGATTTATAGAATAATTAAGAAAAGAATGCATGGACGAAACGGCCGAATATGTAAAAGATATAATTTATTTCTCTATACGAACCATTAACACAGTGAGCATACATTAATATAACGGATTCTGAAATTGTGTCGTAATTTATAAATTCTAATAATTATTGAAGCTATAAACCCGATTGTTTAGAGGTTTGCAATACAGTGAGGGAAATGATCGCAGCTAATCTGAACGATTGAGAACGAGATTTAAAAAACAACAACAAAATTTGCAAACTAGTTTAAATCCAAGGGGACTAGGTTTCCAGTGAACTCGTTTTTCGCTGACAGTTCAATTGCGGTAATACCATCATTTATCGGTAAAGATATTTGGATATGTGTGGCTTGTTTGTGGTGTTCGTATTTGTGTTTGTGGTGTTTATATGTTTGTATATCTGTCCGGTTAGCGCAGTGTTTGGCGCACTCGCTACTCACTTAGGCGACCCGGGTTCGATTACCGCCTTGAGTGCATGTGAGTTTAGTTTATGGTCACCAAGCCGGACAAGTGGTTTTCTCCGAGTTCTCCGGTTTCCCCCACAACACAAGACAACACCCTCGCGTAAAATCGTGCCAACGAGAGTGATTAATATAATGTTGTAATAACTTGTTTCACAATCGTTGTAAAATAATTATGTTTAAACTAAACTATGTCATTTTGGCCCTTGCCTTGTGTCCCTAAACAAGTATTATTTTTAAAATTTCGACTAATGGGCTTTTCGATGTAGTTTTCATTGTATTATGAATAAATTATTGTATTTATGGTGTTGATTTTTTCTCTGATTTTTGTCATAAATCGAGTGTTTGCACAATGCATTCGTTCCTCCTTTATATTTCAATACGGACCTACGACCGTCCTGATGTAGAGGATGTAGACAGCCCTGATCTTGCTTTGTTAGATCATTTCCACTGGCCGGGTCAAATGTCAAATTTTGACCCTGATTCAAAGTGTATTAAGTGACACAATTATTACAACAATTAATTAACAACACATACTGTTTTAATGTTTTTATTTAAAAAAAATGAAGATGTAAAAGAAGCATAAGAAACATGAACGTATTTACGTTGAATCATTTTGAGCACTGTTTCACAAGAGACATTATTCCTCATAAATATATCACAGATCGTTTAACCCGATCGTGGAATAAATATAGCATGTTCATAAACAATATTTAAAACTTAAATGTAAAGGACAATAATTACAACCTAACAATGTATGCCCATCTCTCGTAATGAAACACACATAAACAATAACAACTGAAATGGACGAATGAATTTAAATATGCAAAATGAGACTAGAAATGAAAAAACTAGATCAGTGTTCATAACTTAACCTCAAAAGTCCCCTTGTATACCGCACAAGAGGTGCTTATCACAAAACTATGGCAATGATCTCACCAGTGTTTTAAATTGCTCTAGAACCAAAGTTTTCGATGATGAAATATGTTTTCATTCAAAATTCATCAGAATTGACAAGATCTCGCCTAAAAAAAAGTTTTGGATGAAATACAAACGTTTTGGAAAAGTCTTTGAAATTGAATTTTGATAGGGAATTTGGTATATTCCAACTACATTTTGTAAAGCAACATTAGCGCCGCGGAGGCAACGTCAACGCTTGTCTGTTCTTTTTAGTCAACAAAGGGCATAGCGCGTCATTTCTTTCATCACAAGTTATTGACATTGCAAAAATGTGTAAAATTTTCCAGTGCTGTGTATACACAGTTTCATGTGAAATATAAAATGGTTATTAACCTACAGCCAAGTTAAAGTTTGCCTGATATTTTTCAAACTCTCAAGGGGGGTGATAAATTATTAATGCCCAAATATCTGGCCTTAGTGTATTTTGGCACTAAGTAACATGTTCTCACAGTAACTTGTACATATTTGTTCAAGTTATTAAGTTTGTGCATTACTTTTTTAATCTATCAAGGGGCATAACTTGACAATTAAATCCAGAGTTATGGGCCTTTCTATATAGTAAAAATTGTTTCTGGTAACCAAAACAAAATCATGGGAAATTTTATTTGGTTTTAAAGTTATGGTCAAGTAAAAGTGTTTGAATGACTTTTAAACGATCAGGCCCCAATTTCTCGAAACTTCTTAAGCTTAACAGGCTTAAGTCGCTTATTTTAATTAGCCAAAATACATACTGAAAATGGATTTTGATGAATGAAAAATTTCTTTATTCTGAAAATCATACAGATTATTCCTACATAATTTCTAAAAATTCTTGAAGAAGTAAATATAACACATTTTATAGAACAACAAAAATAGTCAGATTAGCTTAATTCCGTTATAAGGGACTTAAGAAGTTTCAAGAAATTGGGGCCTGGCGTCATTTCTTGACAATAATAAGTCAGTGTTATTGGCCTTGTTTTACATGTGTGTATTGCCTCTGGGAACATGTGTATCAATTATCATTCTAAAATTTTTAATATTTTTGTTTTTTTAAGTTACGACCAAGGTAAATTTTTACTTTAACTATTCAACCTTTCGCTTTTCAAAATTCATTTGCAGTTTTTTTTCTAGTTTCTATTAAGAGATCCCACAATACATTTTCTTCAGTTTCTGGTCAGGTTAGGAAGTGACATGCTGTCCATCAGGTGTACTTATCCACCGTCGTTCGTTTGTCTGTGTATTGTATTCGTAAACTCGCCCAGATACTGCAAGGATATTTGAAAAAATATTTTTTTACGAAACAAAAAAAGAAAACTATAATAACATTAAACCACTGAAATTGCAAAGTATTTTACACTCAGTTTTTATCAAACCTTCAATATCGGGTTATATTTTCGATTTTTCGCTTTTCCAATTTCAAGCTGTTGTTGTTTTTCTTTATGTATTTTGCATTATTTCACATTAAATTATGCCTGTAATGCTGACGTCAATCTTATAAATTATTAATAGTTATCATTTAATAGTTTACTTACCAGGATCTATCGCCCGTCCATCAAACTTTCTGTTCAGTACAATATACTCTGAATCAATGGGTGTATGGGTCGGAGTCACTCTGTTGGTTGGTGTACCAGTCCGTGTGCCCCCCTTAGGCGGGGTCCCGTGAGGTTGTTTGGAGGGTGGGTTGTTTGTTGCTCTGATTGGAGTAGGAGGGGATCGTAGTGAGCCATTTGAATCTTGTTTTTTCAGTTCATCTCGCCGTGGAGGTCGTGGTGCTGGATGTTTCTCCTGTAAAATACAATAGATTAATCATTCTACATGCTATTGGATGGGGAAAGTCTACCTTGCGTGCGTGCGTGCGTGCGTGCGTGTGTGTGTTTACATTTTGACATTTTCTGTTGCTTTGCATTACTTATTTCAATTTCAACAGGTACATGTTTTTGAAATATTCATATATTGAAATGAACTCGACGAACGTCATTTGAGTTTGCACGATCTTATTTGTTCAAGTATGATAATTAATTGTACGCTGTGATTAACTTAAAACATACAACTAAATTGATAAAGTTCCTGATATTTCATAACTGTACACAAGTTTATGATAAAGAGGAAGCTAATTTTGTGACCCACTTACAGGCATGGGAAGAGCAACAACAGCAGGAGGTGGGTGGCTCTTGTCGTAGGGTTTTATCATTGCCTCCGTCGCTGTAATGATAAATAGGCAGATCAGTTTAGATCAATAACATCTAATGAAAATAGTTTCAAACTTCTTCCTTTAATAATTGCTTGTTAAAATGACCTCTGCTAACATTGTTCAATCCGAAGTATTGATTGTATTTCAAAGAGGTTTAAAAAATAATGTGATTTATTTTACATACGTTTAATATTTCCAGTGATTTATATGTGTGCAAATATGTGCTAGTGATATTTTGTTTCTAGGTAAATATTCATTATTTATGAATGTCAATAAATGTTATCAAATATATACAAGTATTTTAGTATTATGTATGCATACAATGTGTTTGTATAATGTGCTATATGTCGCTGACGCTACCCTCATATTATGATGTAATAATTGACTTAATTCGATACGATGATGGTTTGCAGATTAAAATAACGTTATGATATATAACTAATCTATATAGAATTTCTAAGATGAGCCCTTACCACCGTCTTGGACGAATGCTAGATCAGTTTTAAAGTCACACACTCAAAGTTAAGTAATATCAGTTTTTTAATGCAATTATATTTCTTAAACTACCTTGACAAACCAAGGGGTGTTTTCTTTTACCAAATTCATGTTAAACTGTAGAAGAATCAAAGCTTGACAGACACTGAACGTGAAATACACCAGTAGGTAAGTAGTTTTCGGACAGCAGTAGTTCTCGGACAGCAGTAGTTCTCGGACAATCGCGGTTTTCGCCTCATTTAGAACTCGTCTACTGGTACAACGTCACAGGACAACAACCATGAATAGTATTTATATCGCAAAAAGATACTTAAAATACACTTTTGCGTTTATTATTTCCTAGTCTAGTTATGTTTTCCTAGCTAATATATACCACATGATGTGTATTTACTATTTAGTGTATATAGGAAAAAAAGGAAAAAAATAATAATAGTCTGCTTCTGTTCCCTGTGAGTAAGAGTTGTACTACATTTAGTTTACAGATCTGGTTAACATAACATCAGCTAGAGATATTTTTACAAAACTTAGGAAATTACTTTACTTCATAAAACTATAAAAACACATCAATATTATTTAACAAAATGAAAAAAAAAACCGTTTGTCTTTAGTTATCAATGCATATGAAGATAACATCAAGTTAAGTATGGAAATAAAATTTACATAGGAAAAAAATACTGTACGTTTTGGTTTGCCAGTTTTCCTAGGACCATCCGTCCTTTCTTCATCTTCTTCTGCACGGCTCTTCTTTAAGATGTTACCTCTGAAGTCCAAATCGATAAATCATTACCACATCCCAAAATAAACTATAAAAATAAACTCGATGAATTTTCCCGTCCTTTTTATGATTTTACTCACTCTCCATTCACATACTTTTATTTATTTTGTGCTACCAGTAATACAATGAAATTTACAGGGACAAACCCAGTAGTTGATTATTAAAAATAATAAATCCTACTGAGAGTCACAAGGCAAGGACCCAAACGACAATGAAACAGAGACCCAAACGACTATGAAACAGAGACCCAAACGACAATGAAACAGAGACCCAAGCGACAATTAAACAGAGACTCAAACGACTATTAAACAGAGAACCAAACGACAATGAAACAGAGACCCAAACGACAATGAAACAGAGACCCTAGCGACAATGAAACAGAGACCCAAACGACAATGAAACAGAGACCCTAGCGACAATGAAACAGAGACCCAAACGACAATGAAACAGAGACCCAAGCGACAATGAAACAGAGACCCAAACGACAATGAAACAGAGAACCAAGCGACAATGAAACAGAGACCCAAACGACAATGAAACAGAGACCCTAGCGACAATGAAACAGAGACCCAAACGACAATGAAACAGAGACCCAAGCGACAATGAAACAGAGACCCAAACGACAATGAAACAGAGACCCAAACGACAATGAAACAGAGAACCAAACGACAATGAAACAGAGACTATATATACAAATATTCGACGACCGTTCCCGCGACTTAAATTCTAACAATGAAAGTGAGCGCCAAATTAAGGAAATCAAGCGAAGAATTACCGAAAAGGAATTAAAGGTACTAGTCGTACAAGAGTTATCTCCCTTATAATTAAGATCTTTGAAGCAAAAATTGCAAATGACAATGAAACAGAGACCCAAACGAAAATGTAACAGAGCCAAAAACGTTTAAACACACACACACACAGAGAAACAAACACCACATACGACAAAATCATCAAAATACATTTACCGATAACAGATGAAGTTACCGCTTTGAAACGGCCAGTTAAACTTGAGTCCACTTGAACATGTGGGCGCTTTAACTAGTTTGTATGGCTAACATAACACTTGTCCCAACATTTATCAATAAATACAAAATTGAAACTATAAACCTCACCAGAGAAAAAAGCTTGAAAACAAATCCAACGCAATTTCAATGTACTGTGTCGAAGACAAATTTAGACTTCTATGTTTCAAGTCAGGACATAAGGTTCGTCCAAAGACGTGTTACCTAGTTCTTTGTCGTACCTCAATGCCAAACATGAAATGTGTTTATCCACAATCGATGGATTATGTGCCATGCCTACGTCATAATCCCTTCCAACATTTCACATACCAGATAGATACAAATCTACTATTAGTTGCTTTCAGATACCATCAGCTCACCGACCTTGTCATGAAACATTTAAAAAGTAAACAGTTTATTTGGTTCGCCCATTAAACACGTACCACATCTCAACATTAAAACTGTCGTTGTTATCATTCATCATACGTGCTCTTAGTATTGCCAAAATAAATCGAACGCGAATGAACACTTTCAACTCAGTATAACCCTCTTACCTGCCGGTCTTCCGATACTTGTACATTGCGACAGCGATGCCAGCCACGATCAACAAGAAGGCGACACCGCACACGACCGACACGGTGATGATGCCGGCGGTCGTCTCGATCCAAGGCGTATTCTCTTCCTCGGTGTAATATTTCTCCACTCTAGTTATTGAAAAAGCTGTCCACGAGCTGCCTAAATTGGATTAGATCAATTTGTTACTGAATGGTTCCACTGCACACTTTGCGTGCAACTGTACATTAATTTTATATCAAATGCATGTGTAATACATTCTTATCAAAAGAGTTAAGCTAGCGGAACCTAAACATGTCTGTGGAAAGAAACTTGAGATCAATGTCTTATAATCCGTCTGATGCACTGGTTTGCACAAGACAAGACTAGCTTATCTGAGGCTAAAATATTAGTTGGACAAGAGCGCCATTGAGCGAGCCCTAACTGTGTTTTTTATTGCACAACGACGACAAAAAGACAACGACGCAAATACTCTGACAATACCACTTTGCAAAACAGTTGATGTAATAAAATGTTTAACACACAAAGGTGCGTTACATGATTGAAACAACCCCATTTTTCCATTATAGACTTGTACCTGTTATACCACTGGAAGGTGTTCCGACGTCATCAAGGGCTGTAATGGCGTACGCTTCATCAACCGAAAGAAATACTTTGTCGTTTGCCAGTTCTGAAAATGCGTCCGCCGTATCGTCCTTGATAACGTAGACTCGTACAATACAAGCGCTGGAAATGAACGAAATACATGTACAACGAAATTATTTGAAACTAACTGAATAAAACTTGGATTGTTTGGAAATATAAAATCCACATTTTCTATATGAAACAATGTTTTTATATTATCCAAGTTGTCGTAACGATGTAAAATGCATATCATAATGCTCCAACTATGCCAAATGCAAGAGCTCTCCTTTCAGTCGAAGAAGAGACATAAATACATAAACAGCAACTCACTTGGAACCGTTTTCTTCAACACACCACCGTTTGGCCTCTGACGTCGAATATGTGGCCTGATATAGCGTTGTTAGCTGGCTTAGAAACGTAGATTCCATACTAAGGAACGTCGCCTTGCTGATTCCCATGTAATAGTTCAAAACAACGGTATTTGGGTTATACGCGTCCACGCGCACTGTTGCACTGTTAGCTGACGTCATCGGTGGTGTACCGGAGTCTGTAGCGGTGGCGTATATTTGGTAACTTGAGCCCGCAGTTGCAGTTGAAGCCAGAACTATATCTCCTATGGAATAATTATGCAGGTTGTTAAGTTGTTAACATTGCTTTTACATCGTGACACAGTAAATAATGAATGCACTTGAATTGAAATAATTCAGTTCTTTTTGATGGCTCAAGTTTTTGCTCAGGCGCAAGATGTGCATTACATGAACCCGCACAACATTGTCATTGTGTTAACATATAAAACTTAAACAAACCAATGACAATGCTCAAAATTTAATACATTACCTGTCTGGGAATCTAACAAAAACACCTCTGGATGGTCATTTTGAGTCACCGAGAAAGTGAAATCCGCATTAACACCAGTGTCAGCATCAGTCGCCGTTAGCGTGGCCGCCGTCACTTGACATGCATCGTTGTACGCTATCTCACTGTTATAAAACGACTGCGTAAATATAGGTGCGTTATCGTTCACATCGTTCACGGTGATTTGTACTTGAGTTGTAAAGGAAAGAGGAGGCGTACCACCATCTGTTGCAGTCAATACAAAGTCAAAGGAACTCACAGTTTCTCGATCAATGGGGGTTTTCACGGACAAAATGTACGTGATAGAGTCGGCTGCAATATACATGTCAGCAGTAGAGTCAGCAATAGAAAGAGTAATTGCAGAGTTCATGTTTATATCAAGGTCGTCGATTGAAACTGTAAGAATGCTCGTTCCGGCTGCTACATTTTCCGTCACTGTGCCTGTATAAAGCGTTTGACTATACGATGGGGTGTTGTCGTTATAGTCCAAGATAGTTATAGAGACAGTAGCGGTGGCCGTTTTAGGACTCGTCCCTCCGTCAATTGCTCGGACAACAAGCACATAAGTATCTTGTGTTTCTCTGTCCAGCGTAGCTGCTGTGGCAATCGCACCGCTTGAGGAGTCTATAACAAAGTGATTGCTGTCCCCCGCCAGAAAATACGCCACATAAAATGTGACAGCGCCATTTGTATTGATATCAGCATCCGTTGCTGATACACTGTCGACAGAAGAACCGCTCGGAACTTGTTCTGATACACTAAATGAATACGTTGTGGTAGGATCGGGCTGGAAAATAGGGTAGTTGTCATTTACATCACTCACGGTCACAGTTGCGGTGACAATAGCACTACGAGGGACTGCACCTGCGTCGACAATGGTCACTTCAAGATAATATACATCAGTTGTTTCTCTGTCCAATGTATTCACCACTTGTAATAATCCAGACCCAGAATCTATGCTAAAATCTGAGTTTGTATTTCCACTCGTTAAAGAATAAGTCAAATATGCGTTTTCATTTTCGTCCGCGTCGGTTACCGATATTGTAAATGCAGCTGTATTTAATGTCGCATCTTCCGCGATTGTGGTGTCATAGGGTATGTTCTGAACGACCGGGTCATTGTCATTCTCATCATTCAGAACTACCGTGTAGGTTACGCTCCCTGTGTTTTGCTGAGGGTTGCTACCTTGATCAGTTGCGTACACAACCAACGTGTAACTAGAAAAAGAAAATATTGAAAGTTACTCGTATACATTTATATCATACAAATATTTGTACAAATTAGTGTTGCTCATATTTAAAATTTTAAGTCGGGTAGTGGGAAATACTGGAATATACACAGTTGTTAATTATACCGACCTTGCAGCCGTTTCCCTGTCTAGAGTATCAATAGTTGTAATGGATCCGGTAGAGGAATCTATCGAAAACTTGGCTGAAGCGGTTGAAAACGAGTAGACTATGATGTTGTTATTTCCGGTAACGGAGTCGTCGTCCGTAGCAGCGGCAGTGGCGACCGCCGTTCCTACCGCTGAAGATTCTGTGATTGATACAGTCAGCGATGACGAGGGGAATACTGGGGTGTTGTCGTTCATGTCATTGATTGATATCCGCACAAAACATGTTGACGAAAGCGGAGATGTCCCTCCATCTATCGCTTGTACCACTAAGTCATAGGTGCTCAAAGTTTCATAATCTATTGTTCCAGTTGTGGTTATAACTCCTGTCGAACTGGCAACTGTAAACAATGAAGAGCCTGTTCCCATAATAACAGAGAATGTAAAAGTGCCGCTTGCACCGGCGTCAGTGTCTGTTGCCGTTACAGTAAGCACTGACGTTGATGTTGCAACGTTCTCATCTAGTGTTGTCGTATACAAGTCCTGAGTAAACGTCGGTGTCTGATCGTTATCGTCTGTCAACGTCACTGCTAATGTAAGAGTAGACGTCCTCGTATCACTGTTTGACGTCGTCATATCTTCCGCTTCGATCTCGAGCGTATATGATGTTGGTGCTGAATCGTAATCGAGCGAGTTTGCTACGAACACATCCCCGGTGAAGGAGTTGATACTAAACGCTGTTCCAGTGTTCCCAGACCGGATGTAATACCGGAGATCACCGTGTCCACCAGTATCCGTATCAGTGGCGACAGCCTGGTATACGCTGGTTCCGACCGTCTCTGTCTCCAAAACAGAAACCGAAGTCGAAGAGGCTAAAATAAACATTATGACATCCGTTAATTTCTTTAATTACTACTACGGATGTTGAATTATCATAAGTTGATTATTATTTGCATTGCAAATGTAATTACATTGTATTAGGGTAACTCGGATTGGTATAGAAGTGGCCGTCGTAGTGATGTTTCCAAATAAACTAATTTTTATTTTGTAAACAAAGGTTTTACAGAATTAGTACTGGATAAGTGATGTAGTTACAGTACATGCATATACTCGGACAGAATATAATCAGGAAAACCGAGTTCTACATTAAATGTGTTTACCTTCAGCCACAAAGGGAATTATAATAACAAAAGGTACTCACTAAAGGTCGGTGGAACTTCGTTTACAGGCGTTACAACGACACTGCCAGTGACGTCCACGCTGTATGTACCGTCAGACACATCCACTGTCAGGTCATACTGGGTTGCCCCTGACGTCTCGTAGTCTATTACCGCTTTCAACTGAAACATGATAAATACCATAACATAATAGGTACTATACATATAGACCCTGTTAAAATCCTGAGGTAGCAAAATTGAACTGATTTCGTTTGAAATTAAAAACAGAAATAAGTGGTGCTCACCATCAAATCTGTGCCCGTAATCTGGAAATAGGTAGTACTGCCTGAAGAAATTGTGTAAGTCATAGAATCACCGTCTGCGTCCGTACATGTCATGCTGTGAATGACATCACCTACAGTTCCCTCTTCCGCCAATGAATAGCTAAACGTCATATCCGATGTACATGTTGGCGTATTGTCATTGACGTTAGTGACGGTTATCGTTAACGTAGAGGTATCAGTATTTCCACCCGTCTCTTCACTGACTTGTACTGTCAAGGAATATGACGGTGTTGTCTCAGTGTCCAACACGCCAGAGACAGATAATCTCCCAGTAGTTGGATTAATGACAAACACGCCCCCGGTGTTTCCAGCGGTGATAGAGTACGTAAGTTTGCCGTAAGTACTTGTGGTCAGATCAGGGTCGGTCGCCGTCACGGTGAAAACTGATGTGCTGACTGCGGTATTTTCAGCGATGCTGGTTGTGTAAGTCGCCGCACTAAATGATGGCCCACCAGAGTTGACATCAGTGATGGAGATGTCTACATACACTGTATCTGTAAGACTACCGTCGCTGACAGTTATCTCGATAGCATACGAAGTGTAGGTTTGGTAATTGAGAGTAGCTGGAAAAAGTTAAGAATAGCTTGAACATTGAAAAGTATGTGGGATAAGGACGTAAAAATACATTTAACGATATGATAAAAGTATTTAAAAGCGTTACCAATTTCTCTTCGGTTCCTAGCATTTTGCAGTTCATGCCATACATAGAAATATTCAAAATGAAATATATGTGAATATAGTTTTAAGCCATTTGCAAGCTTATACTGCTGTTTTCTAGTGAACTAGGCACTTCGAAGTTTTTAAGCATTGCATGCCTGTGGCTTTTGCTCCGCCTCAGATTATGAAGTGAATTCAAAAAAAGTGTGTTACATATGGCATGTCAAACGACTTTCACTCAGCTAGTTGGCATTGTGTTGTACGTATCATATGAAACTTTTATAGAAGAGTTATCCCGACAAGCATCCTTTTTTGGACAGTTTGCCTTATTTTCGTAGTTAAATTGTAGCTTAAAATGACGCTCGGAAAAAGAGCGCGGTGACAAACGAAACTCTGAGTTTCAGCTGAGTGTCCAAAGATACCATTGAGGTCATGCAAGATGACTTTTGTTGGTGCAAAATGAACTTGCAGTCATGGAATTAATTTCTTGACTAGAACAGTAACATCTTGTGGAAAAGATAAATATGCGATATTTAACTAGTTTGACCAAATACACTTAATTAATCTAATTTTACAAATTTAACGTACATCCCACGACCAGTGCAGGAGTAGCCCCGCTGGTATCTATGGAGAAGTGGCTGGCGGGCGTCTGAGTGGCGATGGTGTACGTCGGTGTGGTACCATCGGCATCAGCGCATCCCAGATCAGGTATCACCGCTGTATTCGTCGCTTGTGATGAAATTAAGTGAGTTTTTTTATCAATCTGCGTAAACAATGCTAACAAGGTAGCGATATACAGTCAAACATGTATTAAGTGGCCACCATTGGAAAAAGATAAAAGTGGCTGCTTACTACAGGTGGTCACTTAGTCCAGGTTGGACTTTTCTGACACTTTGGCTTTGTCCAAACAGAGTTCGATTATGTATCTTAACCATTACCCCACCCCACTATCAGTATCATCAGTGCCATTAAAGAAATTAAATTTTTAAAATAATCATTCATTTTCATTTGCTTAAATTCTGTCTCTATTTTAAAGTGCATTTACATTGTAGTATCTCATATATAAAACCCTTTCGATTATTTGTCTGAATTTTACATGTCATGATAGTGTAGGTAGTAAATGAACTTACTTTTAATACCATCCTAAATCAGTAATCGCAATGAAAGATATGCATCCACGTATTGAGAGATAATTCTGTCATACATGTTTCTTTATATCGATTCAGTAAATGTAAAACAACACTTTGCCCATTAGTTGTAAAACGTTGAACTTTTCGCGAGGTGGTAATCTTACCAGTATCTTCCGCCACCGTTAGAACGTGGGCATAAGAGGAACACGTCGGTACGTTGTCGTTCACGTCTGACACCTGTATCGTAACTGTTCCTGTGCCCTGTGAGGGACATTTGAAATCAGCAGATTGGTAACAATTTACAAAAAGTTAAATGACACTAAACCAAAGAATGAGTTTGTTCATTATATCAGTGATTCAAACAATGCTTAGTATTCGAACGTACATCTATCTTAAGTACAGACAGTGTTTTCAATTACGTTATTTCTTTATTTTGGCACATCAGCAATCAGTCGTTTTTTTTTTTTAATCAGGTGATTTGGTACGCCTAAACAGAGGCTTGGTCAACTGATACTTTACAAAGCATCACATCGGTACGTGAACATATCGAACCACATACATATGGTAGCAGTCATTTCATCAACCTCACAGCACAACCAAATGTATGTATGCCTAACCGTGTTAGGTGTGGGCGAGCCTCCATCGACGGCGATAACGGTGATTACGTAGCTCGTAGCCGTCTCGTAGTCCAACATCTGAGCCAGACTGAGTTCACCAGTCTTCTGGTCAATGCTGAATTTACTTGAACCGCTGTTTGTTACTGTAGTAATGAAATAATAAACATAAAATACACCTAGCTATATATTAGCGCTTGTCTTTTATAAGCAATATATAGGATAAATAACTGTCGTTGAAAAACGATGTTTTTAATAAATAATAAAGCAGGACAGAGCTTTAAGCCTGTTATAAGTCACCAAAAACTTAGTCGTTGTCGTCGTGAATGAAATTAAGAGAACAGAGCAGCAGCTGTTCATACTGCTAGCAGGTAGTTACTGTTCTATTGTAAAACACATTCGGATTAAGTTTAAACGAAAGACTTTCTTCGATTTCAATGCGATGTTTCATTGTAACGCCATTTTATTTACTGACCTGAACTGATCGAGTAGCTGACGACTGCATGAGGTGAAGCATCAGCGTCGGTGGCAGCGTGTGTCGCCAGCGACGTACCAACTGCCGTGTTTTCCGCGAACGTTACGTCCACGTCTGCGCCGAACGTCGGAGTGGCCTCGTTGACGGGACTGACGTCCATTGTGACGGGAATCGTTAACGTTGTTGTGCCGTCTGTTACTTGGACTGACAGAGCAAAATTCTGCGTTCCCGCGTCGTAGTCTAGGGCTGATAAGATATGACGTCACAGTGGATTATTTATACATATTGATTATATCCCACAAAACTACAAAATTGCGAATTAGAAAATATCTACGACCTCTGACAACATGGTTGTAAAAGAAATTATCGATAAATCAAAACAATATAAAACTTCGTTATAATTATGTCTTTAAATTGTATAAACCTTATAACAAATATTTAACCTTTTTAACTTCTACAAAGTATTATATGTTATCAGCTTATACGATAAATAACAAATTATAAAAAAAAAAAACCATGTCTAACCAGATGCCAACGTAATAACACCAGCTGTGCTGATGCTGAACTTCGACCCAGTATTTCCCGACGCAATCGAATACGTCAACGTGTCAACGGCATCGGTGTCAGTGCACGCAAGCGTGACGTACTATAAAATCACAGCAGAATTAAACATGTCTTTATTTAAAATTGAAAGATTTCTGTCCTTTACACATAATACAAATTATTGAAAGAACGGACAATTAATAATATATCACTGTCAGTGCTCCCTTAAACCACGCTGCTTCCCTCGATAATACTCGAGTGTATACTCTTTACAATATATAGGGTGTTTTTACCCCAGAGAAACCCCTACGTAAAACATTGAACGAGTTTATCATGGTCCTATGGCGCAGAAAAGAGTCAGATATGTGTGTACAGTTTAAAGCTCTCGCTAATGCAGGCGTCACACTTTTCTGAAATTGACAAAAGATGGACACACGATAAAGGAAATGTTAAAATTCAGCTCTGATAGTAAAACCATTGGGCCAATCATGAGGGCATCTTAAGCCAAGACCTTACGAATGCTTATTTTCGTGTTGAATTCGTGTGTCTATATTTTCCTTCGTAAGGCCATCGTGAGGACATCTTGTAAAATTGTGTCATCTTCGTCATTATTTCGTGTGGTCATCTGTGTCATCGGGCATTTTTGCCTCACGAATACAAAACGAAGGAAACAAGAAGCGGCCCGATTGTTTTAGAGAGGCAACACGATTGCTTGAGTCCGTCAAACCGAAAGACGGGAAAATGGTACTCATAACTGGTTCAACCCAGGAAAGTTGTATTCAGTGTATCGATGCTGTACATCGAGCACGTTAAATAACGAAGAGGTATATTCACAAAGGGCTTCGGGAATCGCACCCAGATCTCTTGTATCTCTCTCTCTGTTTCTTCTTTTTATGTCTTGATTTGACAGGGAATTGTGGTTACTTCTATCTCGTGTCACTTATGACATTTTAACACAATTTAAGTCCTGCATGATGGGTCAAGCCATAATGCATTCAATAGATGGGGGCAGACATTGATAAACTTAAATAAACATACAAACAGCTTCCTCTATCAGTCTGGAGCAAATTTACTGTGTACCTCCCAATGCTTCGATCACAGTTAATCACAATTCAGTTCCTGCAGAATGACATACTGTGGTGATGAGACAACCAGAAAAAAAGGCAGCAGCATTGCTTTTTGATGCACCTCAGATAACATGACGACCAATTCTTCCAGGTTTGTACCTCCTCTTACAGGTATTTTTTCACTTTGTCATTTCTTGCTTTTCTAGAACTCGACAAGGGACTTGTATTGCTTTTTATTTCCCAGGACAGTGGCAAACAGGGGCGAAGGGGTAAACCAATATCTGAGCGGGTCAGGAAATGGCTGTCTGACAAAGGAGATGACGCTATGGCTACTATAGCACTCTACAAAATGAGCTGATGACAGAAGATGAGAATGTCATCTACACAATACTTCCAAGAGGCCTCTACGATAGCGTAATGTGAACACATGGTACAAAAAGATTATCCCTCATGGCGCCAAGCTGTCCATCAGTATACGACACCAAGTTCAGGGCTATCTTCGCGCGAAATTTAAAATTCCATATTCGTATAGCCATCTGGTGTCCATTTCGGGACAGTGTGACGCCTGCATGACGACCATTTACTTTAACTTAGAGTAATGCATTCAAGAAGAGCTACTGTCGCACAAAATATTGTACAACTCGCAGTGAAGTATTACGGTAGGTTATTACGAGTTTAACATTTGTAATAGAGATAACGGTACAGACAGTGTGAATATAACAAAATAATATTACTCTAAAATAAACAAAAGAATGAAATATGGAAATAACTAACATTATATATTGATATCACGCCAGGTTCGTCGATTGAAACATAATATGAGTTTGCAGAACACGTTGGAGCTTCGTCACTGATGTCATTGATGTTGACGGTGATGGTGGCACTTCCGGTCTGAGCGGGGGAGCCTCCATCCGTCGCCTTTACTGTGAGCAGGTACTGGGTTGTCGTCTCGAAGTCCAGACTTCCGGTCACGCTGATGGCGCCGGTCGTAGGGTCTATGTTGAATTTGCCGGCGGAGTTACCAACTAAAAAAAGGAAAATAATACAGATATCATTTACAATTAAACATCTTACGTTTAAGATTTAAATGAGATATGAAGTGAGTGATCTTTCTTTTAATAGATGGACAATAGTGTGACCTTAGACTTCAGCCGAGCTGGTTATAATGTGTGCTCTTGCACTTCGTCTTAATATGGAGAACATTTTTTATTTTAAAATCCTGCAAGCGCTCTAGAGTTATGTAGCGGATCTCTCTGTGTGATCTTGACGTTTAACCGAGCTGGTTGTAACATGCGCTCTGAACCCCGTCTCAACATGGTAAACATTTGTCGGGAGTAATTTCAAAATCCGTTAAGAGAAATGAAGCGGACGTCAAAACGTAATATGGCCTGTAAGTAAAAAGTAATGTGACCTTTACTTTTAACCGAGCTGGGTTTAGCATACGCTCATCACATTGTTGAAATTGGTGAACATTTGTGGTGAATATATCCAAATCCATAAAGCAGTTCAAGAGAAATGGAGCGGACACGAAATTGTATTCATAAAATATTTGACCTCTTGGTGTGGAACTGGCCTTCAACCGAGCTGTTGTAACATGCGCTCCGCACATAGTCTTAATATAATGAACATTTGTGGTGAGTAAAAATACTTCAAGCGGTTCAATTGATATTAATCCGACACGATTTGTTTCGTACAGAAAGCCGGATGGACAGACGTAAGGACGGATGGACACCTAATGCAAAACAATATCCGCATTGGGAATACATAATTTACTAATTAAATGCAGCTTAAATTCAAAGAATACTAACCATAAATCGAAACCTATCATGCTATGAAAATCATAAACTTACGACTAATAGTGTATGTCAAATCCCCATCTATTCCTCCGTCAGCATCCGTAGCTACGACGGTCGTCACACCACCTCCTACGACCGTGGTTTCGTCAATCTGAAGTGACGAATTATATCAATTTCCATTTAGTACTATAAAAATAATGTGTCGACAGAATTGTTTTTATAAACAGAAGTTCACAAACTTACGCTAACGGTGCTTCCTGTAACAGAAGGTGCAGCCTCGTTCACGTGATTGACGTCAACAGTGACCGGGATCGTTAACGTGTTGGTTCCGTCTGTTACATGGACGCTTAACGCGAAGTTCTGAGACCCCGCGTCATAGTCAAGGGCTAAACGAAAGGAAACAAATACTCACAAGCATGTCTAAATATCTCATATAGATATCATCGTAAAATGTTGATTATTTAACCGCAATATAATGAAAAAATAAGGTGAATATTTACCGGAAGCTAGTGTGATTACACCAGACGCTGAAATACTGAACGTCGTTCCAGTGTTTCCTGACGCTATGGAATACGTCAACGTGTCAACGGCATCGGTGTCAGTGCACGCAAGCGTGACGTACTAAAAAAGCACAGCAGAATTAAACATGTCATTATTAAAAATTGAAAGATTTCTGTCCTTTACACATAATACAAATTATTGAAAGAACGGACAATTAAATAATATATCACTGTCAGTGCTCCCTTAAACCACGCTGCTTCCCTAGATAATACTCGAGTGTATACTCTTTACAATATATAGGGTGTTTTTACCCCAGAGAAACCCCTACGTAAAACATTGAACGAGTTTATCATGGTTCTATGGCGCAGAAAAGAGTCAAATATGTGTGTACAGTTTAAAGCTCTCGCTAATGCAGGCGTCACACTTTTCTGAAATTGACAAAAGATGGACACACGATAAAGGAAATGTTAAAATTCAGCTCTGATAGTAAAACCATTGGGCCAATCATGAGGGCATCTTAAGCCAAGACCTTACGAATGCTTATTTTCGTGTTGAATTCGTGTGTCTATATTTTCCTTCGTAAGGCCATCGTGAGGGCATCTTGTAAAACTGTGTCATCTTCGTCATTGTTTCGTGTGGTCATCTGTGTCATCGGGCATTTTTGCCTCACGAATACAAAACGAAGGAAACAAGAAGCGGCCCGATTGTTTAAGAGAGGCAACACGACTGCTTGAAGTCCTCGCAGTTCCGCCGTATAGCCATCATGAAGCCATCGTAATATAATACGATGACATCGAAATGGGACCAGTGTTGGCGCAAACAGCCGATTTTGATTAACTTTAACAAGTGGACGTATAAAAGGCCAGACTCAGATTATCTTTCTAAGTCCGTCAAACCGAAAGACGGGAAAATGGTACTCATAACTGGTCCAACCCAGGAAAGTTGTATTCAGTGTATCGATGCTGTACATCGAGCACGTTAAAAAACGAAGAGGTATACTCACAAAGGGCTAAGGGAATCGCGCCCAGATCTCTTGTATCTCTCTCTCTCTCTCTGTTTCTTCTTTTTATGTCTTGATTTGACTGGGAATTGTGGTTACTTCTATCTCGTGTCACTTATGACATTTTAACACAATTTAAGTCCTGCATGATGGGTCAAGCCATAATGCATTCAATAGATGGGGGCAGACATTGATAAACTTAAATACACATACAACTTTACTGTGTACCTCCCAATGCTTCGATCACAGTTGATCACAATTCAGTTCCTGCAGAATGACATACTGTGGTGATGAGACAACCAGAAAAAAGGCAGCAGCATTGCTTTTTGATGCACCTCAGATAACATGACGACCAACTCTTCCAGGCTTGGTACCTCCTCTTACAGGTATTTTTTCACTTTGTCATTTCTTGCTTTTTGCTTTTCTAGAACTCGACAAGGGACTTGTATTGCTTTTTACTTCCCAGGACAGTGGCAAACAGAGGCGACGGGGTAAAACAATGTCTGAGCGGGTCAGGAAATGGCTGTCTGACAAAGGAGATGACGCTATGGCTACTAAAGCACTCTACAAAATGAGCTGATGACAGAAGATGAGAATGTCATCTACACAATACTTCCAAGAGGCCTCTACGATGGCGTAATGTGAACACATGGTACAAAAAGATTATCCCTCATGGCGCCAAGCTGTCCATCAGTATACGACACCAAGTTCAGGGCTATCTTCGCGCGAAATTTAAAATTCCATATTCGTATAGCCATCTGGTGTCCATTTCGGGACAATGTGACGCCTGCATGACGACCATTTACTTTAACTTAGAGTAATGCATTCAAGAAGAGCTACTGTCGCACAAAATATTGTGCAACTCGCAGTGAAGTATTACGGTAGGTTATTACGAGTTTAACATTTGTAATAGAGATAACGGTACAGACAGTGTGAATATAACAAAATAATATTACTAGTACTCTAAAATAAACAAAAGAATGAAATATGGAAATAACTAACATTATATATTGATATCGCGCCAGGTTCGTCGATTGAAACATAATATGAGTTTGCAGAACACGTTGGAGCTTGGTCACTGATGTCATTGATGTTGACGGTGATGGTGGCACTTCCGGTCTGAGCGGGGGAGCCTCCATCCGTCGCCTTTACTGTGAGCAGGTACTGGGTCGTCGTCTCGAAGTCCAGACTTCCGGCCACGCTGATGGCGCCGGTCGTAGGGTCTATGTTGAATTTGCCGGCGGAGTTACCAACTAAAAAAAGGAAAATAATACAGATATCATTTACAATTAAACATCTTACGTTTAAGATTTAAATGAGATATGAAGTGAGTGATCTTTCTTTTAATAGATGGACAATAGTGTGACCTTAGACTTCAGCCGAGCTGGTTATAATGTGTGCTCTTGCACTTCGTCTTAATATGGAGAACATTTTTTATTTCAGAATCCTGCAAGCTGCTCTAGATTTATGTAGCGGATCTCTCTGTGTGATCTTGACGTTTAACCGAGCTGGTTGTAACATGCGCTCTGAACCCCGTCTCAACATGGTAAACATTTGTCGGGAGTAATTTCAAAATCCGTTAAGAGAAATGAAGCGGACGTCAAAAAGTAATATGGCCTGTAAGTAAAAAGTAATGTGACCTTTACTTTTAACCGAGCTGGGTTTAGCATACGCTCATTTATTGTTTAAATTGGAGAACATTTGTGGTGAATATATCCAAATCCTTAAAGCAGTTCAAGAGACATGGAGCGGACACGAACTTGTATTCATAAAATATTTGACCTCTTGGTGTGGAACTGGCCTTCAACCGAGCTGGTTGTAACATGCGCTCCGCACATAGTCTTAATATAATGAACATTTGTGGTGAGTAAAAATACTTCAAGCGGTTCAATTGATATTAATCCGACACGATTTGTTTCGTACAGAAAGCCGGATGGACAGACGTAAGGACGGATGGACACCTAATGCAAAACAATATCCGCATTGGGAATACATAATTTACTAATTAAATACAGCTTAAATTCGAAGAATACTAACCATAAATCAAAACCTATCATGCTATGAAAATCATAAACTTACGACTGATAGTGTATGTCAAATCCCCGTCTATTCCTCCGTCAGCATCCGTAGCTACAACGGTCGTCACGGCACCTCCAACGGCCGTGGATTCGTCAATCTGTAATGATCGAATCATATCAATTTTCACTCAGCACTTTTATGATAATATGTTGATAAACTTGTTTCTAAATCAAGAAGCTTACACACTTACGCTGACGGTGCTTCCTGTAACGGAAGGAGCAGCCTCGTTCACGTGATTGACGTCAACAGTGACCGGAATCGTTAACGTGTTGGTCCCGTCTGTTACTTGGACGCTTAACGCGTAGTTCTGAGTACCAAGGTCATAGTCAAGGGCTAAACGAAAGGAAACATTAATTTACAAGACTTTATTTTTTTCAAGGAAAACAAAGATATCATTACAAATTGTTTATGATAGAGCCGCAATGTAATGGAAGAATAATAATTTGGAACGTTACCTGAAGCTAATGTGATTATGCCAGACGCAGAAATGCTGAACGTTGTTCCAGTATTCCCTGACGCTATGGAATATGTCAACGTGTCAACGGCATCGGTGTCTATGCACGCAAGAGACACGTACTGAAAAAGAATCATTATTTATTTGACGCAGATAAGTATGGACCAGAAAATCATGGCACGAATACCGAATGCGAGCAGCTTATAGACAAGAGCTGTCACAGAGACAGCGCGCTCGAATATTCAGCCGTTTTCAGTGTGAGGATTGAAATGTTTTGGCGAAACATGCATGGATCACTGTTAAATTAAATTAGAATGATGCCTGCGAAGATTTGTGTAAAATTAAAAAACATTCAGCCTTTAATGAAATACAGAATTGATGGAAATAGCATGCAATACATTAAACGATTATAGGTTGTAAACAATAATATTCTAAGTCCAATAATAAAGGGCCATTATTTGCAAAATACAGTTATCTAACTTGATTATTCAAGTAGGTTGTGTGGCTGAGTACCATTGTATAAAGTCTCAATGCAATACATCAAGTAGTTGCTGAGATATTAACATCTGTGTACTAACATGCAAAACCTTAACCAGAATTTCTAAGTCGCATAAGAAAGGGACAAAAATTATATTATATACAAGATAGATTTATCTCACTTGATTAATAGAGAAGGTTGAATGGTTGGGAGCCTGTGTATAAAGATACAATGCAATACATGAAGTATTCGCTGAGATATTGACTTAAAAGTGGTTACATGCAAAATCTTAACCAAAATTTTTAAGTCGAATAATAAAGGGCAATTATTTTCATTAAATGAAAACTAGAGTTATCTAACTTGGTAAATTAAGTAGGTTGGATGGTTGGGTACCATTGTATAAAGTCTCAATGCAATACATCAAGTAATTGCTGAGATATTAACCTATGCCAGCTTACATGCAAAACCGTAACCAGAATTTCTAAGTCAAATAATAAAGCCCCTTTTTTGCATTATATTCAAATAATTGTTATCTAACTTCATTGATTTAGTAGGTTAGATAGTTGGGAATACATATCCAAAGTTTCAATGCAATACGTGATGTTTTTACTGAGATAATGACTTAAAGGTGCTTACATGCAAAACCTTAACCAAGGTGTGACGCCGAAGCCGACGCCGACGCCGACGCTAGGGTGAGTAGCATAGCTCTCCTTGTTCTTCGAATAGTCGAGCTAAAAATGACAAATCTAGACTTGATTGATGTTCAATAGACTCACATTAACAGACGAAACGGTTCCAGGTTCGTCGATAGAAATTTGGTAGGAGTTTGTAGAACACGTGGGGGCCTGGTCACTGATATCATTGATGTTGACGGTGACGGTAGCACTTCCGGTCTGAGTGGGCGAGCCTCCGTCAGTTGCCTGCACTGTGAGCAGGTACTGGGTGGTCGTCTCGTAGTCCAGGCTTCCAGTCACGCTTATAGCGCCTGACGTAGGGTCTATGTCGAACTTACTGGCCGAGTTGCCAACTAAATGAATAGACAAAAACGAAAATTAATTAAAAATTATGATCTAACATTTCAAGGTTCAGCTTCAAATAAGATTTCGTGTTCTATGTCTTTGGCGTTTACCCTGTGCCAGTGAACGGGCTTAATGTTTCCTCAAGTTAATGCATACGTTGATAAGATTTACAATTTACCTTTTCATTTTATTCGGTATTGTTGGGATAAGAGTGAGGTTGTGCACACAAACTGGTTTAAACCGTAGTAAATTTACATTTTACTGACGGTTCCAAGGCGGTACCTAACAATCCTTGATAAACATAGTACCTAGTTTTTTTATATATAGTATATATGCAATGTGCTGCTTGTGGAGTTAAGAGCTGTTCTTCCATGTTTCTTGCTTGTGATTTTATGTTCTTTGTGTTTGGCGTTTACCTAGTGCCATTCAACCGGGTTTATGTTTAAACTTTTTGTTACTGAGCTTGTTTCTGTAGCTTTTCGAATAAATATTAAAGTGAAGGATCTTTCTTTGAATAATCGATAATTTACGATGCAAGAAACCGTATCTGAAAAAATAGAGAAATTACAAAATAAAAGCTGACTTCCATTCGGATAATTCTTTAAAAAAGCATCACACTACGACAAATGATATACTTACGACTGATAGAATATGTCAAATCCCCGTCTATTCCTCCGTCAGCATCCGTAGCTACAACGGTCGTCACAGCACCTCCAACGGCCGTGGATTCGTCAATCTGAAGTGATCGAATCATATCTTATTTACACTCAACATCTCCATAAAAATGTGTCGGAAAATTTGTTTTAAATACAAGAAGCTTACAAACTTACGCTGATGGAGCTTCCTGTGACGGAAGGCGCAGCCTCGTTCACGTGATTGACGTCAACAGTGACCGGGATCGTTAACGTGTTGGTTCCGTCTGTTACTTGGACGCTTAACGCGAAGTTCTGAGTCCCCGCGTCATAGTCAAGTGCTAAACGAGAGGAACATAAATTTACAAGACTTTATTTTTTTCAAGAAAAACAAAGTTATCAACACAAAATGAATATGATAGAGCCGCAATGTACTAGTAATAAAATAATAATTTGAATCGTTACCGGAAGCTAGTGTGATTACGCCTGACGCAGAAATACTGAACGCCGTTCCAATATTTCCTGACGCAATGGAATACGTCAACGTGTCAACGGCATCGGCGTCGGTGCACGCCAGAGACACGTACTGAAAAAAGAATCGTTCCTTATTTGATGCAGATTGGAATAGATCAGAAAAACATGGCAAGAATATCGAATGTGAGCATCTTATAGACATTAAAACAACAAGTCTTCATTGATGTTCAATAAACTCACATTAACAGACGAAACGGTTCCAGGTTCGTCGATAGAAATTTGGTAGGAGTTTGTAGAACACGTGGGTGCCTGGTCACTGATATCATTGATGTTAACGGTGACGGTGGCGCTTCCGGTCTGAGCGGGGGAGCCGCCGTCCGTTGCTTGCACTGTCAGCAGGTACTGGGTGGTTGTCTCGTAGTCCAGACTTCCGGTCACGCTGATGTCGCCGGTCGTCGGGTCAATGTCGAATTTGCCGGCCGAGTTACCAACTGAACAATAAAGATAAAATAAACCCTCACTTTGCGAACTTGATGCGATTAAGCGGGTATTAAATATGGTACATGATTTAATATCTTCAGGTTCCCTTTATATATCAAAATAAACCGGATCGTTTTGGAAGAATAGACAGTAGTTTTCAATGCATAAAACCGCATCTTAAATTAAAAAGAAATTTACATATGAAATAAAGTTAAATTCCAACCAATCATAAAGACAAAAGCAAAACTTGGCATACTACGCCAAACGATATACGTACGACTAATAGAATATGTCAAATCCCCGTCTATTCCTCCGTCAGCATCCGTAGCTACAACGGTCGTCACAGCACCTCCAACGGCCGTGGATTCGTCAATCTGAAATGATCGAATCATATCAATTTTCACTCAGCACTTTTATGATAATATGTTTGCAAATTTGTTTCTAAATACAAGAAGCTTACAAACTTACGCTGACGGTGCTTCCTGTGACGGAAGGCGCAGCCTCGTTCACGTGATTGACGTCAACAGTGACCGGGATCGTTAACGTGTTGGTTCCGTCTGTTACTTGGACGCTTAACGCGAAGTTCTGAGTACCAAGGTCGTAGTCAAGGGCTAAACGAGAGCAAGCATAAATTTGCAAGACTTCCTTTTTATTAGAATAACAAAGATATCAACACAAAATGTTAATGATAGAGCCGCAATGTAATTAAATAATAATTCAAAACGTTACCTGAAGCTAGTGTGATTACACCAGACGCAGAAATACTGAACGCCGTTCCAATATTTCCTGACGCAATGGAATACGTCAATGTGTCAACGGCATCGGTGTCAGTACACGCCAGAGATACGTACTGGAAAAATAATCATTCCTTATTTGATGCAGATAAGAATGGATCAGTAAATCATGGCATGCATATCAAATGACAGCAGCTTATAGACATTAAAACAACTAGACTTGATTAATGTTCAATAAACTCACATTAACAGACGAAACGGTTCCAGGTTCGTCGATAGAAATCTGGTAGGAGTTTGTAGAACACGTGGGTGCCTGGTCACTGATATCATTGATGTTAACGGTGACGGTGGCGCTTCCGGTCTGAGCGGGGGAGCCGCCGTCCGTTGCCTGCACTGTGAGCAGGTACTGGGTGGTCGTCTCGTAGTCCAGACTTCCGGTCACGCTGATGGCGCCGGTCGTAGGGTCAATGTCGAACTTGCCGGCAGAGTTGCCCACTAAATAAGAATACAGATCACAATAGTCGGTAACGATTGAACCACAATAAGCATGTCGAAAAACAATATCTCTAATTAAGCTTCGTATATTCCATCAATTTAGTAAAAACCTACAACCAACTCTCGTACAATTGCTTTCAGCTGAACAAGGGTATTATTATTATCGCTCACAAAAAATAATGCAACTCAAACCTGTATGCTCATTATCGTTATTTGTGATCTTTGAAGTTTCTACCAACATTATATTCATTACTGCACACCGCCTGATTTTGCGGACGGCGACATTTAGGCCTAAATAATAACTCGTGTTATGTATTGAAAACAAACCAGCCTAAAGACAAGCGAGTATACTAGGACTTCAAAATGGATTCACAGCTAACCAAAATTTGAGAACTGCTATTGAACTAAAGTCTGCTGACTCATGTACAAATAATCTCACTCATAGACTTACAAATAATAGAATAAGTCAGATCTCCATCATTTCCCGCGTCAGCATCCGTTGCCGCGACAGTCGTTACAGCACCGCCAACAACCGTTGATTCGTCGATCTGAAATTATCACGTCAGGTCAATTTCTATTTCGTTTCAACTATTTCACAAAATTGAGCGTTAATTATTTGTTAGTTATTAAAACAAACTTACGCTGACGGTGTTTCCTGTGACGGAAGGCGCAGCCTCGTTCACGTGGTTGACGTCAACAGTGACCGGGATCGTTAACGTGTTGGTCCCGTCTGTTACTTGGACGCTTAAGGCGAAATTCTGAGTCCCCGCGTCATAGTCAAGTGCTAAATGAAACGGAACGAAATCATGGAACTGGTTCTGTTTTAAAGAACAAAAACATCTGCTTTCAAATGCATAAAGAAGCTTTGTGTTTAAGACGAACATTATTACATTGTAAAAAGAAACCTAACGATGGTGGACAATTTATGCAAACTTATCAAACTTTTATATAATTTGCTGCTTGAAAGAAATGTAACTGGTTAAATCGCAATATATTCTAACGGAATCATAACGTTCAACGTTACCGGAAGCTAATGTTATTTCGCCAGACGCTGAAATACTGAACGTCGTTCCAGTGTTTCCTGACGCTATGGAATACGTCAACGTGTCAACGGCATCGGTGTCAGTACACGCAAGAGATACGTACTGAAAAAGATCCATTCTTTGTTTGATTAAGTTAAAAATCGATCAGGAAAAAACATGACATGAATATCGATTGTGAGCAGCTTATAGAAAATGAAACAACTCGACTTGATTGATGTTCAATAAACTCACATTTACAGACGAAACGGTTCCAGGTTCGTCGATGGAAATTTGGTAGGAGTTTGTAGAACACGTGGGTGCCTGGTCACTGATGTCATTGATGTTTACGGTGATGGTGGCACTTCCGGTCTGAGCGGGGGAGCCTCCATCCGTCGCCTTTACTGTGAGCAGGTACTGGGTTGTCGTCTCGAAGTCCAGACTTCCGGTCACGCTGATGGCGCCTGTCGTAGGGTCTATGTTGAATTTGCCGGCGGAGTTACCAACTAAAAAAGGAAAATAATACAGATATCATTTACAATTAAACATCTTACGTTTAAGATTTAAATGAGATATGAAGTGAGTGATCTTCCTTTTAATAGATGGACAATAGTGTGACCTTAGACTTTAGCCGAGCTGGTTATAATGTGCGCTCTTGAACTTCGTCTTAATATGGAGAACATTTTTTATTTCAGACTCCTGCAAGCGGCTCTTATGTTATGTAGCGGATCTCTCTGGGTGATCTTGACGTTTAACCGAGCTGGTTGTAACATGCGCTCTGAACCCCGTCTCAACATGGTAAACATTTGTCATGAGTAATTTCAAAATCCGTTAAGAGAAATGAAGCGGACGTCAAAAAGTAATATGGCCTGTAAGTAAAAAGTAATGTGACCTTTACTTTTAACCGAGCTGGGTTTAGCATACGCTCATCACATTGTTTAATTTGGTGAACATTTGTGGTGAATATATCCAAATCCTTAAAGCAGTTCAAGAGACATGGAGTGGACACGAAATTGTATTCATAAAATATTTGACCTCTTGGTGTGGAACTGGCCTTCAACCGAGCTGGTTGTAACATGCGCTCCAAACATAGTCTTAATATAATGAACATTTGTGGTGAGTAAAAATACTTCAAGCGGTTCTATTGACAGCTTAAATTCGAAGAATACTAACCATAAATCGAAACCTATCATGCTATGAAAATTATAAACTTACGACTGATAGTGTATGTCAAATCCCCATCTATTCCTCCGTCAGCATCCGTAGCTACGACGGTCGTCACAGCACTTCCTACGACCGTGGTTTCGTCAATCTGAAGTGATCGAATTATATCAATTTCCATTTAGTACTATAAAAATAATGTGTCGACAGAATTGTTTCTAAAAAAAGAAGTTCACAAACTTACGCTAACGGTGCTTCCTGATACAGAAGGTGCAGCCTCGTTCACATGATTGACGTCAACAGTGACCGGGATCGTTAACGTGTTGGTCCCATCCGTTACTTGGACGCTTAACGCGAAGTTCTGAGTACCAAGGTCGTAGTCAAGGGCTAAACGAGAGGAAACAAATACTCACAAGCATGTATAAATATCTCATATAGATATCATTGTAAAATGTTGATTATTTAACCGCAATATAATGAAAAAATAAGGTGAACATTTACCGGAAGCTAGTGTGATTACACCAGACGCTGAAATACTGAACGTCGTTCCGGTGTTTCCTGACGCTATGGAATACGTCAACGTGTCAACGGCATCGGTGTCAGTGCACGCAAGCGTGACGTACTAAAAAAGCACAGCAGAATTAAACATGTCATTATTTAAATTTGAAAGATTTCTGTCCTTTACACATAATACAAATTATTGAAAGAACGGACAATTAAATAATATATCACTGTCAGTGCTCCCTTAAACCACGCTGCTTCCCTCGATATTACTCGAGTGTATTCTCTTTACAATATATAGGGTATTTTTACCCCAGAGAAACCCCTACGTAAAACATTGAACGAGTTTATCATGGTCCTATGGCGCAGAAAAGAGTCAGATATGTGTGTACTCGCTAATGCAGGCGTCACACTTTTCTGAAATTGACAAAAGATGGACACACGATAAAGGAAATGTTAAAATTCAGCTCTGATAGTAAAACCATTGGGCCAATCATGAGGGCATCTTAAGCCAAGACCTTACGAATGCTTATTTTCGTGTTGAATTCGTGTGTCAATATTTTCCTTCGTAAGGCCATCGTGAGGGCATCTTGTAAAATTGTGTCACCTTCGTCATTATTTCGTGTGGTCATCTGTGTCATCGGGCATTTTGCCTCACGAATACAAAACGAAGGAAACAAGAAGCGGCCCGATTGTTTAAGAGAGGCAACACGACTGCTTGAAGTCCTCTCAGTTCCGCCGTATAGCCATCATGAAGCCATCGTAATATAATACGATGACATCGAAATGGGACCACGGTGTTGGCGCAAACAGCCGATTTTGAATAACTTTAACAAGTGGACGTATAAAAGGCCAGACTCAGATTATCTTCCTAGGTCCGTCAAACCGAAAGACGGGAAAATGGTACTCATAACTGGTTCAACCCAGGAAAGTTGTATTCAGTGTATCGATGCTGTTCATCGAGCACGTTAAATAACGAAGAGGTATACTCACAAAGGGCTAAGGGAATCGCGCCCAGATCTCTTGTATCTCTCTCTCTCTCTTTCTTCTTTTTATGTCTTAATTTGACTGAGAATTGTGGTTACTTCTATCTCGTGTCACTTATGACATTTGAACACAATTTAAGTCCTGCATGATGGGTCAAGCCATAATGCATTCAATAGATGGGGGCAGACATTGATAAACTTAAATACACATACAAACAGCTTCCTCTATCAGCCTGGAGCAACTTTACTGTGTACCTCCCAATGCTTCGATCACAGTTAATCACAATTCAGTTCCTGCAGAATGACATACTGTGGTGATGAGACAACCAGAAAAAAGGCAGCAGCATTGCTTTTTGATGCACCTCAGATAACATGACGACCAACTCTTCCAGGCTTGGTACCTCCTCTTGCAGGTATTTTTTCACTTTGTCATTTCTTGCTTTTTGCTTTTCTAGAACTCGACAAGGGACTTGTATTGCTTTTTATTTTCCAGGACAGTGGCAAACAGAGGCGAAGGGGTTAAACAAGGTCTGAGTGGGTCAGGAAATGGCTGTCTGACAAAGGAGAGGACGCTATGGCTACTATAGCACTCTACAAATTGAGCTGATGACAGAAGATGAGAATGTCATCTACACAATACTTCCAAGAGGCCTCAATGATGGCGTAATGTGAACACATGGCACAAAAAGATTATCCCTCATGGCGCCAAGCTGTCCATCAGTATACGACACCAAGTTCAGGGCTATCTTCGCGCGAAATTTAAAATTCCATATTCGTATAGCCATCTGGTGTCCATTTCGGGACAGTGTGACGCCTGCATGACGACCATTTACTTTAACTTAGAGTAATGAATTCAAGAAGAGCTACTGTCGCACAAAATATTGTACAACTCGCAGTGAAGTATTACGGTAGGTTATTACGAGTTTAACATTTGTAGTAGAGATAATGGTACAGACAGTGTGAATATATCAAAATAATATTACTCTAAAATAAACAAAAGAATGAAATATGAAAATAACTAACATTATATATTGATATAACGCCAGGTTCGTCGATTGAAACATAATATGAGTTTGCAGAACACGTTGGAGCTTCGTCACTGATGTCATTGATGTTGACGGTGATGGTGGCACTTCCGGTCTGAGCGGGGGAGCCTCCATCCGTCGCCTTTACTGTGAGCAGGTACTGGGTTGTCGTCTCGAAGTCCAGACTTCCGGTCACGCTGATGGCGCCTGTCGTAGGGTCTATGTTGAATTTGCCGGCGGAGTTACCAACTAAAAAAAGGAAAATAATACAGATATCATTTACAATTAAACATCTTACGTTTAAGATTTAAATGAGATATGAAGTGAGTGATCTTCCTTTTAATAGATGGACAATAGTGTGACCTTAGACTTCAGCCGAGCTGGTTATAATGTGCGCTCTTGCACTTCGTCTTAATATGGAGAACATTTTTTATTTCAGACTCCTGCAAGCGGCTCTTATGTTATGTAGCGGATCTCTCTGGGTGATCTTGACGTTTAACCGAGCTGGTTGTAACATGCGCTCTGAACCCCGTCTTAACATGGTAAACATTTGTCATGAGTAATTTCAAAATCCGTTAAGAGAAATGAAGCGGACGTCAAAAAGTAATATGGCCTGTAAGTAGAAAGTAATGTGACCTTTACTTTTAACCGAGCTGGGTTTAGCATACGCTCATCACATTGTTTAAATTGGTGAACATTTGTGGTGAATATATCCAAATCCTTAAAGCAGTTCAAGAGACATGGAGTGGACACGAAATTGTATTCATAAAATATTTGACATCTTGGTGTGGAACTGGCCTTCAACCGAGCTGGTTGTAACATGCGCTCCAAACATAGTCTTAATATAATGAACATTTGTGGAGAGTAAAAATACTTCAAGCGGTTCAATTGACAGCTTAAATTCGAAGAATACTAACCATAAATCGAAACCTATCATGCTATGAAAATTATAAACTTACGACTGATAGTGTATGTCAAATCCCCATCTATTCCCCCGTCAGCATCCGTAGCTACGACGGTCGTCACAGCACTTCCTACGACCGTGGTTTCGTCAATCTGAAGTGATCGAATTATATCAATTTCCATTTAGTACTATAAAAATAATGTGTCGACAGAATTGTTTCTAAACAAAGAAGTTCACAAACTTACGCTAACGGTGCTTCCTGTTACAGAAGGTGCAGCCTCGTTCACGTGATTGACGTCAACAGTGACCGGGATCGTTAACGTGTTGGTTCCGTCTGTTACTTGGACGCTTAACGCGAAGTTCTGAGTCCCCGCGTCATAGTCAAGGGCTAAACGAAAGGAAACAAATACTCACAAGCATGTCTAAATATCTCATATAGATATCATCGTAAAATGTTGATTATTTAACCGCAATATAATGAAAAAATAAGGTGAATATTTACCGGAAGCTAGTGTGATTACACCAGACGCTGAAATACTGAACGTCGTTCCAGTGTTTCCTGACGCTATGGAATACGTCAACGTGTCAACGGCATCGGTGTCAGTACACGCAAGCGTGACGTACTAAAAAAGCACAGCAGAATTAAACATGCCATTATTTAAAATTGAAAGATTTTTGTCCTTTACACATAATACAAATTATTGAAAGAACGGACAATTAAATAATATATCACTGTCAGTGCTCCCTTAAACCACGCTGCTTCCCTCGATATTACTCGAGTGTATACTCTTTACAATATATAGGGTATTTTTACCCCAGAGAAACCCCTACGTAAAACATTGAACGAGTTTATCATGGTCCTATGGCACAGAAAAGAATCAGATATGAGTATACAGTTTAAAGCTCTCGCTAATGCAGGCGTCACACTTTTCTGAAATTGACAAAAGATGGACACACGATAAAGGAAATGTTAAAATTCAGCTCTGATAGTAAAACCATTGGGCCAATCATGAGGGCATCTTAAGCCAAGACCTTATGGATGCTTATTTTCGTGTTGAATTCGTGTGTCTATATTTTCCTTCGTAAGGCCATCGTGAGGGCATCTTGTAAAATTGTGTCATCTTCGTCATTATTTCGTGTGGTCATCTGTGTCATCGGGCATTTTTGCCTCACGAATACAAAACGAAGGAAACAAGAAGCGGCCCGATTGTTTAAGAGAGGCAACACGACTGTTTGAAGTCCTCGCAGTTCCGCCGTATAGCCATCATGAAGCCATCGTAATATAATACGATGACATCGAAATGGGACCACAGTGTTGGCGCAAACAGCCGATTTTGAATAACTTTAACAAATGAACGTATAAAAGGCCAGACTCAGATTATCTTCCTAGGTCCGTCAAACCGAAAGACGGGAAAATGGTACTCATAACTGGTTCAACCCAGGAAAGTTGTATTCAGTGTATCGATGCTGTACATCGAGCACGTTAAATAACGAAGATGTATACTCACAAAGGGCTAAGGGAATCGCACCCAGATCTCTTGTATCTCTCTCTCTTTCTCTCTCTGTTTCTTCTTGTTATGTCTTGATTTGACTGGGAATTGTGGTTACTTCTATCTCGTGTCACTTATGACATTTGAACACAATTTAAGTCCTGCATGATGGGTCAAGCCATAATGCATTCAATAGATGGGGGCAGACATTAATAAACTTAAATAAACATACAAACAGCTTCCTCTATCAGTCTGGAGCAACTTTACTGTGTACCTCCCAATGCTTCGATCACAGTTAATCACAATTCAGTTCCTGCAGAATGACATACTATGGTGATGAGACAACCAGAAAAAAAGGCAGCAGCATTGCTTTTTGATGCACCTCAGATAACATGACGACAAACTCTTCCAGGCTTGGTACCTCCTCTTACAGGTATTTTTTCACTTTGTCATTTCTTGCTTTTTGCTTTTCTAGAACTCGACAAGGGACTTGCTTTTTATTTTCCAGGACAGTGGCAAACAGAGGCAAAGGGGTAAACCAAGGTCTGAGTGGGTCAGGAAATGGCTGTCTGACAAAGGAGAGGACGCTATGGCTACTATAGCACTCTACAAAATGAGCTGATGACAGAAGATGAGAATGTCATATACACAATACTTCCAAGAGGCCTCTACGATGGCGTAATGTGAACACATGGCACAAAAAGATTATCCCTCATGACGCCAAGCTGTCCATCAGTATACGACACCAAGTTCAGGGCTATCTTCGCGCGAAATTTAAAATTCCATATTCGTATAGCCATCTGGTGTCCATTTCGGGACAGTGTGACGCCTGCATGACGACCATTTACTTTAACTTAGAGTAATGCTTTCAAGAAGAGCTACTGTCGCACAAAATATTGTACAACTCGCAGTGAAGTATTACGGTAGGTTATTACGAGTTTAACATTTGTAGTAGAGATAACGGTACAGACAGTGTGAATATATCAAAATAATATTACTCTAAAATAAACAAAAGAATGAAATATGAAAATAACTAACATTATATATTGATATCACACCAGGTTCGTCGATTGAAACATAATATGAGTTTGCAGAACACGTTGGAGCTTCGTCACTGATGTCATTGATGTTGACGGTGATGGTGGCACTTCCGGTCTGAGCGGTGGAACCTCCATCCGTCGCCTTCACTGTGAGCAGGTACTGGGTTGTCGTCTCGTAGTCCAGGCTTCCAGCAACGCTGATGGCGGCGGTCGTCGGGTCAATGGCGAATTTTCCGGCAGAGTTGCCCACTAAATATGTAAACAAATCTTATAGTTTTCTTATACTGGCAAATGACGGAAATGTAGTAAACTTCAACTTGATTCCTGTTAAGCTTCATTTAAGGTAAAAGACGAATAACTATTCATCTAGCACGTGTTTAAGTTGGAACATTCAAACAGGATAGATTTAGAACTTGGGTATCGCATACACAGTTAATAGGGAACGTGCTTAAAATAGCGCTTAAACCGAATCATGAAACCTTATCTCTAAATAAGACATACGACTGATAGAAAAAGTTAAATCCCCATCAGCTCCTGTGTCAGCATCCGTCGCAGCAACAGTTATGACAGCACCGCCAACGGCCGTTGATTCGTCAATCTGAAATTATAAATTTATGTCATAAGAAAGGCTGCAAATGGAACACATACGATCATGACATTAAACGTCAGATTATTTAGAATAACGTCATCCAAGGATTAAGGTGTACGACTCTAATAGCCGGGCCCCCCTTTTCGAGAAATTGGGGCCAGAGCATCATATCATGTCAGAAATACGCGTGGTGCTATATAAACATATGATTTAATGACTTCATTCGTAAAAACGAATTCATGGTCGTAAAGTAAGGTAAGAAATGTGTACGATTAAACGGCCACATGCCAAGAAATGGTGTAAGAAATGTATATGACTGTAAGTTTAATTAAATTATTTTGATAACAGTACAGTTATGCACCAGTCAATTGTAACCACGCCCCCAGGTCCGGGGAATAGCGGGGACTTTGAATTTCCGTCCAGCCAAGCCCGGGTAAAATCCCCGCCCTGCAGGGACGAACTGCAGGTAATATCCCCGCCAAATGCCCCCGCACCCCAGAGACCCTAGGTTAGGCCCATACCCTGCTATTTATGGCGCAAAAAACAAAACAACCGCATTCACCCGGCACCTGGGAGGTAAAAACACGGCCCATTTCCCCGGCTAACCCCGTTATAACCCCTGACCTGGGGGGCTCGTGGTTACATATGACTGGTGCATTACCGTTCACGTTTTTCCATTGGATTGTTTAGTTGCAGCGATTGTGATATCCGATTATGGTCATGCAAGGCTCGTCTTTACTGCAGTATACGAAAAGTTTGATCATCACCTCTTTGGGATGACAATGTTTGACAATCGATTATCATGTCTTTATAATTACAAATCATAGGTTGTTTGTTATTGTTTTTGATTAAACGGCCCACAGTATACACATTTCACTGCACATATCAGATTGAAGAACTATAATGACCGCATGTAGGAAATAAAACACTTACAGCGACAGTGGCTCCGGTGACGGACGGCGCCGCATCGTTTACGGCAGTGACAGTGACGATGACGGAAGTGGTACTGGTGAGCGCCGGGGAGCCACCGTCAGCAACCGACACGACAAGAATGTAGGAGGAGGCGTCACCGGCGTCTAGGTCAACGGCGGCTGTGGAGCAAATGAAATACTCATATATGATTTCTGGCCAAAATAGTTCAAAAGATGCTTAAATATCTTGTCTCGGTTACCAAATCACTTATTTGAACTTTAAAAACAGTTCATAGTTATGTCACCTCAACTCATCTCAACTCAAATGTAATTTTCTTTATGATTGTAAAAACTCATAAAAAAAGGAAAATGTTAAAATGCGCTTGATCATGTCATAACCTGGGTATCTAAAATATCATTACATCATTGGTCCAAATCCTGGGCTACTCAATTATTAGATAAAAACAACATTAGAACAATTGAAAACAAAAAAAAACTTCAGTTGGTAAACAATGCAAAAATGAGATGAAATGTTTCTACTTATGTTTTAGCAAAAAAAGTTTTAAAAATATTAGACGACCGTCCCCGCGACTTAAATTTTAACAATGAATGTGAGCGCCAAATACAGGTAATCAAGCGTAGAATTACCGAAAAGGAATGAAAGGGGTTAGAGGTACAAGAGTTAACTCCCTTATAATTAAGATTTTTGAAGCAAAAATTGCAAATTAATTGATACTTCCCCTTAGCCATATACATTTATAAAAAGATAAATACCTGACTCCTTAACTTACCCAACAAGTTGAGCTGATTTGTTGTGGTTGAGTCCAGTTCAAATTTAGACGCATACGCTGACGGTGAACTAGACGTTTCTAACGTAAACGTCAACGCGGCAGCCGTAACGTCGTCGTCCGTGGCGGTCAACGTCAACAAACTGGTCGCTGAAAGGATGAAACATCAAACTCACAAGAGGTTGTTAATGATTACGTTGAGAGATATACATGCTTTAATAATATTTACAGGAATAAGTGTATGGTTATAATATTCCTTCAATACCATTTGCCAAATTGTAATGAACAACTTTATGATTAATATTTGAATTGACTTCAACGTGATCAAAACAGGATGGGTTGACCGCAACATCATTTAGATAGAAAACAAATTAATGCACATCGTCCTTTAATCAGATACATCAATGGTGGCCAAATACAACCCTTGCCATGCTGTCATAGGATAAACCGGGGCGATTGGGGCGGGGTCGCACCAGGCGCTCGCCTCTCTAAAACTGTCCCAGTAAAGATTAATATCCGTAGTGTAGGTAAGAATTCTATAATACACATTTTTGGCCTAAAAAGGATGAAGCATTTTCTTACCGTCGGCAACCAGGTTTGTGACGTTTTGTTCAAATCATCAGCTTGCTTATAATCTTTACGATTATACAAGTGACTGATCTACGATTTATAACTACTTCAATATAGTTAGATCATATAAAACGTTAGTATGCTTACTCGCAGCGGTTGTTTCCGGTATCGACACTGTATAAACGTTCTGTGCGAACGTGGGAGTGTTATCGTTGACGTCAACCAGGCCCACACGGACTTGGATGGTGGCGGAGTTAACCGGGGATCCTTTATCTGACGCAATAATAGTGACGTCATAATACGCAAGCCCACCGGTCGCCGTGTCACAATCCAATGTGGTTACGATAGTGGAGAGGACGCCGGAAAATGGATCCACGCCGAAAATCCCCGTAGTCGCAGAACCGGTACCTGCAGTAGATGCGGAAAACTAATACATGTGCTACATAATTGCTCGTCGATATAGTAGTTACGACAGGAATATCCATAGCACAAGTCTTGAGTCAAGATTACCTTATATTCAGTTTATACTTATTCCTAAAGCTCGTTTGTGGCGATCGGATCAGTTTCCTTGGCAGCAAGCAACATTCTCTAGGGTGCGGGACGAACGCCTTTACCACTAGACCACTCTCACCCTCGTGGCGGTCGAACCAACATCCTCTTTGGCGAGGGGCGGACACATATACCACTAAACCACTCTTACTCTATTGGCGGTCTAATCAACAATCTCTTGAGTTAGTGGCGGGCACCTTTACCACTAGACCAATCTTTCTCTATTGGCGATCCAACCCATGTCCTCGTGGGTCAGAGGCGGACAGCTATAAAACTAGATCAATCTAACCCTGGTGGCGATCGAACCAACATCCTCTTGGGTGAGAGGTGGTGATCTATACCACGAGACCTCTCTCACCCTGTAGGCGATCGAACCCACAACCTCTTGGGTGACAGGAGGTGATCTATACTACGAGACCATTCTGACCCTGGTGGCGATCGAACCCACATCATTTTAGTCAGTGGCGGACATCCTAACACTAGATCACTTTCACCCTGGTGGCGATTAAACCCAAATGTTGAGTCAGATGTGGACACCTATATCACGGAACCTCTATCACCATGGAGGCGATCGAATCCACATCCTCTAGAGTCAGTGGCGGTCACCTGTACCACGAGACCTCTCTCACACTTGAGGCGATCGAACCCACATCCTCTAGAGTCAGTGGCGGTCACCTGTACCACGAGACCACTATCACCCTGGAGGCGATCGAACCCACCTCCTCTAGAGTCAGTGGCGGTCACCTGTACCACGAGACCACTCTCACCCTGGAGGCGATCGAACCCACATCCTCTAGAGTCAGTGGCGGTCACCTGTACCACGAGACCACTCTCACCCTGGAGGCGATTGAACCCACATCCTCTAGAGTCAGTGGCGGTCACCTGTACCACGAGACCACTATCACCATGGAGGCGATCGAACCCACATCCTCTAGAGTCAGTGGCGGTCACCTGTACCACGAGACCATTCTCACCCTGGAGGCGATCGATCCCACTTCCTCTAGAGTCAGTGGCGGTCACCTGTACCACGAGACCACTCTCACCCTGGAGGCGATCGAACCCACATCCTCTAGAGTCAGTGGCGGTCACCTGTACCACGAGACCACTCTCACCCTGGAGGCGATCGAACCCACATCCTCTAGAGTAAGTGGCGGTCACCTGTACCACGAGACCTCTCTCACCCTGGAGGCGATCGAACCCACATCCTCTAGAGTCAGTGGCGGTGACCTGTACCACGAGACCATTATCACCCTGGAGGCGATCGAACCCACATCCTCTAGAGTCAATGGCGGTCACCTATACCACGAGACCATTATCACCCTGGAGGCGATCGAACCCATATCCTCTAGAGTCAGTGGCGGTCACCTGTACCACGAGACCACTCTCACCCTGGAGGCGATTGAACCCACATCCTCTAGAGTCAATGGCGGTCACCTATACCACGAGACCACTATCACCATGGAGGCGATCGAACCCACATCATCTAGAGTCAGTGGCGGTCACCTGTACCACGAGACCATTCTCACCCTGGAGGCGATCGAACCCACATCCTCTAGAGTCAGTGGCGGTCACCTGTACCACGAGACCACTCTCACCCTGGAGGCGATCGAACCCACATCCTCTAGAGTCAGTGGCGGTCACCTGTACCACGAGACCACTCTCACCCTGGAGGCGATCGAACCCACATCCTCTAGAGTAAGTGGCGGTCACCTGTACCACGAGACCTCTCTCACCCTGGAGGCGATCGAACCCACATCCTCTAGAGTCAGTGGCGGTGACCTGTACCACGAGACCACTCTCACCCTGGAGGCGATCGAACCCACATCCTCTAGAGTCAATGGCGGTCACCTATACCACGAGACCACTCTCACCCTGGAGGCGATCGAACCCATATCCTCTAGAGTCAGTGGCGGTCACCTGTACCACGAGACCTCTCTCACCCTGGAGGCGATCGAACCCACATCCTCTAGAGTCAGTGGCGGTCACCTGTACCACTAGACCACTCTCACCCTGGAGGCAATCGAACCCACATCCTCTAGAGTCAGTGGCGGTCACCTATACCACGAGACCACTCTCACCTTGGTGACGATCGAACATTTACCACGAGACCTCTCCCATCCCCACTCTCGGCGTCAAGACTTAAGAGCCGACAAACGTTTGTTTCGACTATTCCCTTGTTTTAATGTTGGAAACAATCCATTTCAATACTTTCCGTTAAGTTGTAAATCAGTGTGCCGTCATAGATAGTGCAAGATGTAAATATGTGTTTCGTTGTTTGAATTAAAGAAAATGAATTGATCAGTAAATCATTAAACACTACAATGGACATAGATAAATGAAATCAAAACACTTGCTGTATTAACATGTTGTTTATCAATTGATTGTTATTTCATTAAAACATTAAAACATTAGAAATGAAAATGTATCTTATACTTTCTGTTAAACTTTGTGTAATTAAATGGTTTCCATGAATCATGAAAAAAAAATGAATCGGCCTTTATCTTATTAAACCAGTAAACATGCAATGATATTTCGGGTTCAAGGGCCTCATACTTTCTGTTATGGTCCCCACGCTGTACTCCACTTCTCCCGCCGCTCCATCGTCGGCGTCGGATGCCGTCACCGTCACAATGGACGTCCCGACGGCAGATGTCTCATCGATATTGTACGCTGTCGTTGCCGATGTGTACGCCGGACTGAAACTGGCCGTGACAAACGACGGGGTAGCCTCGTTCACGTTTGTGACCTGAATAAAAAGTGAACGTTTAGAAGCCGCCCACGTTTTTGCGGTTGACAACAAATGTCCGAGTTTAGGTTCATTTTTGCACAAAAGATCTGATTGATTGTTGTGTTTGAGGGTGTATATGACATATGGAATTGAACGTCGACTATTGCCCTCGTATAGAAACAACTTAATTTATTATTAAGCGTAATTGTTCATCAGAAAATTTACGTGGAAACATTATTTAACAGCATTAAAATTATAATGTAAAGGTTCTCTAGATGACATTTAAAGGTATGCTGTTTTAATGGATTTTTTACCACACATTTGTGATATATTTTTTACATTTTTTTTACAATTTTCAAGTAATTATCCGAATTTGTGAAGAAAAAAAAATTGTTTAAACATTTGATCAAATAGTTTTACTACTTGTAGTTTTGTGAACTAAGATTAAGTTGTCAAACATTTCATTGCCCACTCAAAACATATCAGATATCAATCATTCGTTTAATGACTTGAATATTTACACTGGCACTAGAATAAGATTGACACTACTAGACCCCGTCAGACTTTTCTGCCGTTTCACGGATACTTTTAATGTAATGTTTTAACCCATGACAAGCCAACATATTGTTTACAAATCCTCTTCAACGGATTCGAACGGATGCCCACTTAAACCTGTTTGAAGCATGAATCATTCGTTTGGCACTCAGAGAACAAGAATGACACCACTAGACCCCGTCAAAATTTTCTGCAATTCATGGATACCTTTAATTTAATGTTTTAGGTCTAGGGATGCAAACGAATATTCGATCAAACGTTTGGTATTCGAACGTCAAAATCGGTACTCGAATATTCGAATAAAAGAGTAATAACACTTATTTTCAACAAAGAGAATAAAAAACATTTTACCTACAACACTGTTGTTGTTTATTACGTTCGTTTTTTTCAACGACTGTCCCATAATGCCAGAGGTGTGAATGTGAGGACAATACACTAAACACGCGTCATATGTCAATAGGGACATATCGTCGGGTACTGTAAAAACTATTGGTTATTGTATTGTATACTATTATAGTTTGATTGATTTGTGTTTTTCTATTCCAGTTCATCCTTAAAAATAGATTAATTATAATATTGATTTAATATTTCACACTAGTATACATTGTATAATTGTAATTGTAATGTATTTAATATGTATATGAAACACACAAAAACTGTATAGTTTACGTGTAATAAATTCTGTTCTGTTCTGTTCTGTAAAAAGTCCCCCTACTTTAACAATAACTGACTAGGAATCGGCTTTTACACCAATGTGTTGTCTTGGCTCAAATTAAGCAGTGCAACCTAGCTCAAATCGCCGTGATGATATGAATGCCATGTGCTACAATAATGTTGTTACATATATGTGCTTTATCCTGTTTTCCATGTTTCAATACAATGTTGGTGCTTTGAAATGTAAATGTATGGTATAGCGTTTTAGGATATTTTTGAACAATAGATGAGTCAAATTCACATATGTTTTCGTTTTATTATTTTACAAGTTCCCGAGTTGGTTTGGGTTTTCCATAGTTATATTTAGTAAATTTAAAGATCAATCTCAGAACGAGGCTGCTTGTCCTACAAAAAGACCCTCCGTTGGCGCATAATGCTATTTGACTAGGAATCCATCTTATTTCACGTTGTTTACAAATATAAAGGCAGCGGAATTGAAATTATTCGATTTTATTGTTTGTCTTTTTATAATGTATTGTTTTTTTCCCTTCTGAAATTGCGTGTTTAAAAGTCTCATTTGGGGAAAATCAGGGTCCGCCGCGCGTACTGACTACGACAAAGAAGGGTAAAATTGCCCTGGCTATTACTTAAGCGAATAATAATAATTACTACATCTTTCAAAATATGTATTTTGGTAATCGAATATTCGAATATTCGATCAAAAGAATTACCAAATATTCGAATATCAATTTTGCCATTCGTTTGCATCCCTAGTTTTACCCATGACAAACCAATATATTGTTTACAAATCCCCTTCAACGGATTCGAAAGTAAAACATTTGGTAAGCACAAAATTATTGATATCTCCCAATGTGTTTTGTTTAGATTTCTTTTGTTGTTTTAAAGCTGCACTCACAGATTGAACGTTTTGACAACTTTTAATTTTTTTTATCTAGGAACGAGCCAATTTATGCGAAAATGCATGGGAACTAGTTATATAAGACAGCTGACAAAAAATTAGATCGCAGAATTTTATATTTAAGTTATTTTATATGTTTTATGCATTTTGATTAAACCGTTAGTTACGGTTTAAGCCATGAAACATCAATTTTCGAACGGAATTATGAATATCTGCTCTCCAATCGTTAGTCAGCAAACTATTATCGTTGGTTTGCAGATATTTACGCAAAGATTTGCTCTTTCCAAGACAAAAATTCAAAAATTGTAAAAACGGTAAATCTGTGCGAGTGCATATTTAAGATACTCACCACAATTCTAACATTAATAATGTTCAGTGGGCTTTATTCGTACACACATTGAAAACACTTCGAGCTGTCTACAACAAATTACCTAACGAACGATTCAACTAAATTATTGACCAGGTATTCTAACCAGATCACTGCTCGCCGATGACATCGCTGTTTCGTTGTTATCAATCAAACTACGCGCCATTGGCAGTGTTTTGAAAATCATTGAAAATGATGCACGATGACGAAGCCACCGACACCGACACGAAGGCTGTGACTACGCATTGATTTTTTTTTGAAAACAGCTAACATTTGTGCAATTGTGTTTCTAAAATATTTCATGGTTTATCCAAACAACTGAATATCGAATGATCCATTTTACCGAACATGAACATATGCTCTCGAAAAGAGTGTAATCAAAGCTCCTTCCAACCTACCGTGACAATGACGGTAGCGGTCCCGGTATTTGTTCCATCCGTCGCTTCTACAACCAACGTATACTTGTAGTTCGCGCCAGATAACGTCTCATAGTCGATGGCGTTGGATGACGTCTCGATCAGTTTGGGGTTACCGGAGCTGAACGTAAACTTGTTGCTGGCGTCGTCGCCGGCGGCTACAGTGATTGTCAGGGCGTCGCCGTCGGCATCGGTGACGGTAAGAAGCGATATGGAAGATCCTGAGATTAAAAATGGTATATTAATATGTATTTTTTCGAAACATTAAAACTCATGACATAAATGTTAATGTTGATGATGATAATGATGATGATGAATGCTGTTGTTGTTGTTGGTGGTTATGTTGTTTTCATTGTTGTTGTTGTTTTTGTTGTTAGTGGTGGTGGTGGTGGAGTCGTTGGTGTCGGTGTTGTTGTTGTGTTGTTTGTTATTGTTGTTGTTGTTGCTGTTGTTTTTATACATCATCCACCCCTTATCACGACTACCCAATTCGGGAAAGTGTGTCCATATGAACTGAGATGAGGTCAACAACGACCGACCTTGAAATATCTTCAAAATCGCAAAATGCCAATCATCAATACGGTGTACAGTTCATTTAATTGAGCATAAATATCCAAATACATCATTTTATAAACCATGAGCGTAATTAAAAATACATGTACATAAAAATCAATTGCGAATTACCTACAGCTGTATGCGGCGGTTTAGAGGTATGAAAAATGAGATTACCATACTGACTTCGAAGCGATTTGTTCTAACTAAAGAGGGAAGGTTGGTTGTCCGGTAGGCGGAGTGGTGAGCGCATTCGCTTCTCACAAAGGCGTCCCGGATGGGTTCGATTCCCGTTATGGGCGTAAGTGGATTTGCCAATAATGTTGTTATCTTTCATAATCGATGTAAAATGAATAAGGTAAGTTCAAACTAAAAAGAGATGACAAATGTCTATGTTGTGTTTGTTATTTGTAAACTAAAATAACATAAGATTCTTAACCTACCAGACGCCGTGTTTTCAGCCACTGTGGCAAAATAGAAGTTGGGGGAGAACACGGGTATGTTGTCGTTGACATTGTTGACGTTGATGGTGACGGTCGCCGTCGATTGAGTGCTGTCTGAACTTGACGTTGCCCTGAAAGAGAGCCATGAACATTCTTTTACAAAATGACTACTAATTTAAAGGAACTCGCTCATGTTTTTTGTAAAATGCATTTTTTGTATAACGAAATAAAGTGTGGCAAGTCATTCGAAGTGTTAAAACTAAGATACTGACGACTGGAATCCATCAACAAATGTTTATATAATTTCACATATTGTCTTTGCATTCTACAATTTTGAATAGCGTTTGTAAAGAGATTCAGCAAAAGGCTTTAAGCTTATATTTGTGTACGAGTCCTTATAGGCGTGAAGTTTTGTTGACTGTTTTTTTCTGCTTTCCTTGGCTCTACCCACTAAACTAGAATGTTTTTTTACATGTTATCTTAAGGCTTGTTTGCATTTTAAAATGATTTGATTGGTTTACATTAGTTTTGGGATAAATACTAACCAATCAATAACGATTTGGCTAACTTTAACCAAATCAAAGACTTACCAAGTTTTAAATAATTAGCTTCGGATCGATAGGGTAAAATAGTTTTTAGTCCCCCCTCCCTCCCCCCCTGAGCGCCATGTTGTCAGGAGTATTTGGGCATTGAATGAAATATGCATGGACATAAATGAAAGCTGAATTGTAATTGATATTTGATACCTTTGAGTTAGTTTTCAGATTATGCCCATTCAAAGTATGAGGACAGTAGGTACAGTTTTCATTCATGTTCAGATGATGACTGATATTCGCAGATAAACGTGTATCCTCTTATCAGCAGGCAATAGGTAAATATAACGAAATGTTAATGATAAATATGAGTTTTGACCCTGACCGTTGGCTCTATGACTTCAAAATCCAAAGGGGTCATCAACTGGTCACCAGTAACCTAAATTTCAAGTTTGAGGGCCATGGATGCAGGCATTGTCAAGCTGTCACACAGAAATCTCCTCGAGTTCAATTTCACTGTGACCTTGACCTTTGACTGGATGACCTCTAAGTCAAAAGGGGTCATCTACACGTCAGGCCCAATCCCAAAGGCAAGCTTGGTGGCCATAGGTGCACGCATTGTCGATTTATCACTCGAACAACATTTTCGCAATCAAGGACACCTAAAATCAATAGGGCTCATCTGCTGGTCAGGCTCAACCTCCAAGTCAAGTTTGAGGGCCATGGGTGCAGGCATTGTTGAGTTATCTCTCGGACAACCTTTTATCGTTAAAAGTCACTGGGACCTTGACCTTCGGTCCGATGACCCTTAATCTCAATCGGGGTCATCTACTGGTCAGGCCCAACCTCAAAGTCAAGTTTGAGGGTCATGAGTGCAGGCATTGTGGAGTTATCATTAGGACAACCTTTTATCATTCAAGGTCACTCTGACCTTGACCTTTGACCCAATGACCCCTAAATCACTAGGGATCATCAACTGGTCAGGCCCAGCCTCCATGTCAACTTAAATGACCAAAGGTCTAGGCTTTTTTAAGTTATCACTTGGACAAGCTTTAAAATCATTTTACTATTAAGGTACTGTGCCATTGACCTTTGACTGGATGACCCCTAAAATCAATAGGGGTCATCTACTGGTCAGGCCCAACCTTAATGTCAAGTTTGATGACCATACGTCAAGGAATTGTTGACAAGCTTTAGTCTCCCTACGGACCTACCTACTCAAAGCAATATACCCCTTTTCTTGGAGTTGGGGTGGGGTGGGAGGGGGGGGGCAGGGCAATGCCAAAATACGCTACGTGACAGTGCGAAAATGCCCTACATTATTCTTTTCATATGTATGCCGCGCTAACATTCGCGCACCACAACATTACGCCTTCAACTTTTAGCACTACAATGTGACGGGTTTGCGCATTTTCGCAATTACTACCTTTAGCCGAAAAATATTTAAAAAAATATATTGACAGAAATTATCCACCATAAAAGACAACCAAAAAAGCTTCTATGATACAAATATACCATTATTTATATCATGAACACTCACACTATCTCAAGAGTATACGACGTCTCTCCTGCCTCATAATCAAACGTATCTGACGTCACCAACGTCACTCCCCCGGAAATGCCAAATTTGGTCGGTGTTGACGGCGATTGAGACCCAATGGTAAATGACCCTGAATCAGTAGCAGCCAACGTCATGACGTTGGTGCCGATGGGGTCAGATTCTTCGATCGTGTCCATTGACGACAATGGCGTAGCGGGTGACGTAAACACTGGGGCCGCTAGAATATAAGGATTTTTTTTATAATTAATAACGCAAGTTTTTGGTCTTAAATTATGTAGTAAATTTATTAATCAACGCCAGTATACTGCAATGATATTTGAAGGAATTGAAGTAAATTGAAGAAAAATAAAGAAAACGTTCAGCGGTTATTTATGATAACAATATAAACACTTTTGAAAAATGCTTTTTGCAAAACAATCATACATGTATTATATACAAAATGAATCTATAAAGTTAAGATATATATCAACAAGTTATGAATTAACCATCATATGTGTGTATTAACAAGTTATGAATTTACCATCATATGTGTGTATAAGTCCCGTCAATATTAAAATCCATGTCAGAGTAAGCATATTTATAATGTTTCCGAAATGTATATTTCCCAACACTTAACAATTGTAGACACTATTTGCCACAAAACCGTTACATTATAATTAGTTTGTTTATCTTGACATTCATGGTAAAAAATCCATGTATTTGATATTAAACTTTTGCGTATATTTTCAAAATCACGGTTTCACTTTATAAATGACCATTGATGTTTTAATCAATGACTCCAGTCACTGTCTGTATGGTTATCTAAATGTATACAGGTATAAGAGACACTTTTCTGACTTTAATCCATCCGCTTGAAATTAACAATGACACAAGATTATCTAATATTAAGGAAATATTTCATTAATACAATAATCCATTTATTTATAAGAAAAATGTGATATAAACAAATTGCATTAATCTTAGGTAATGGTGGTGTTTTTTTATGCCAAATTTGTGTTTGTCTATTTACTTGTTCATGCTTATTAAGAAACTATCATAACAAAGCAATTAAAATAATAATTAAAAAAATCAAATCGCCTATTGTTTTATTTCCTCCTCATAGATGCGCAACTGACAACTGCAATTTCCTCGCGATGATCTTTCTTTTCCCAAAGTGTGTTCCGACTCAAAATATTCGACCGAAAAATCATTTAAGATTAATATTCATCAAAATTAACAATATCTTCGAAAGATATGGTTCAAAACAGCGAAATGCAACTCAATCCCACGTTAAACGACCGTTCGAAACTTTTAAGCAGATTTGTTCAATTATAAATCCTAGGTATCTTCACCAGACAGTATATCAGGTTTGTCTGTCACGAGTTATGGTCTTTTTGTCAGTTTAAATATGTCGACAGAAATATGCCTTCCCAAAAAAAATATTTACAAGCTGTATTTGAATGGGCACTTTGCGCAAGAAAGGTAACAATAAAATGTACAAATAATTGCCCACATAACAGCCAATTGAAGCTCTTAAGATATTTGATTACTTCATCTGATTCATTTATATTGGAAAAGGGTATACTCTTAAACTTGACTTTGCTAGAGTTATCAAAGCTGGTTTCAAAAGAGAGATATTTCATAACGATGCGGACATTCACTGAGGCCAAATAAATTTTTAAGTTTTAAAACGTCACCCGACCAGAATCCCCGAAAAGGACAATAGAGAGCATGCAAGGGAAAACAAAAAAGTGTCCGAAAGAAGGCACTCGATTTTATATTTGGCTACCACCCTGTCTGTTTAAAGGGACTGTACACCAGATTGGCACAAAAATTATTTTTTTCTGTAACGAATCTCAGGACAATTATCTAATAGAATGTGTTATGCTTTGATATCATTTTTTTTTTTAAAGTACCAAAATGTAAAAAAAAAATGTGTCGGAGACCGGGTTTAAACCCGTGTGGCCAAAATTGCAGTCCAGCGTCGTATCCACTGAGCTTCGACGGTTTACTGTAATAAGGTGACATAATTAAGCTATACACCTACCTCGGTAATATCACGTAATAACATCGACTAGCCAATCACGCATAAGGAATGAATTCTACCTGGTAGACATACCCAGTAAAAAAATAATAAAAAAATACGAAATAACTGCTAAACTTAAATAAATTGTTAACTATGTGGTACTTCAGTTAGTAAATTTCAATGCATTCTACACATCGATGCCAAGTTTATGTCAGTTTTCGACAACAGTCCCTTTAATCAAGTTGGCATTTTTTGTTGTTGCGAATTTAAAATAATATTATTACTTATGCTGAAACATTTTGTAGAGATTGTTGAACATAATTTTAAAGAAAAGCAACACTCCATAAGTGATGTTATAATGCCATATTTTGTTGTATATAGGTTTAATAATCAGTCTTATTTCCACTTCAGGCGTGAGGAATCACGTGACTTAAAGGGGTTTCCACATGGTTCACCACGGGTCACAGCCGATGTAAACAAACAAGTAAGAGACGATAACTTCCAAATATGTTGTGTTTTTTGACAGAATAGATATTAGCAAAAATAATTCACAAAAGGGAGACACATTTTGGAAATAAATAAGAACTGTTTACTTCATTTAAAGAATTGCATTATACCACTTGAGAAAAATTAAACCTACCAGAAACTCAAACAAAATTTGCATTTTTTGCAATGATCAAATAAAGCAGTATCCCATTTCACATGAAATATGATATCAAATAAGGGATTAAATTCGTTAATTTGAAAGTTTAGTTCTATGAAGAATACAAATATTGACTTCTGTTTGCGTGTCATTTTAATATTTGATTTAAGTTATATTAAACATTTTAATACTTTCACCTAAATAAAAGCGAGCAAGGCAACAACTCCCACGGTACACATACAGTCAGGATGAGATTGTTTGAAGGATAAAGACCTTCTTAAATTTCCTAATTATTGGAACAATGTTATTTTGACTTTAAACAGACAGGTATGCACGAAGTTGGTAATTCTTTTATGATTTATTAATAACCAATAATAAATTATGAACACTAGTGTATTAAAATTGATGATTTGGATAAAGTCATCTAAAGTATTCCGCCATTTCCCATATATAGTATGCTAACTACAATTGTCCGGACCTGAATAAAATAAAAAGTACATAATTTAAGTTTAATCAATCATTCAATTCAATAAATCGCACGTTTCATAATCACGACAAAAATAATGTTGAATTTTGAGAAATGCATAAAATATTAAAATGATATTAAAGGGATATTGTTTGATAGAAGCGAATTTTACAATCTTTAGAGCCCGGAATAGCTGTTTTGCAATAAAGTGCTATTTGCGCCATAAGAACACATTCACCTTTTCTGATGGGTCTCATTGAAGTTAAAGAGCACCCCCCCCCCCATAAAGATTGATCAACTATTCATAATGATAGAACGTAATGAAATATCGCTTATTCATCCCCTGATTTATTTAGATTCATAGCCTAATATTATACCCACTTTGATGTACCGCATGCAATTCTAATGTTTTGTATAATACTTCGAGTTCACCTGAGCACATTGTGTTCAGCGTCAGCTTTTGAGTGTATATAAAAATAACTAAAAATATATTATGTCTGTCTGTCTGTCTGTCCGTCCGCCCGCCCGTCCGTCCATCTGTCCGTCGGTCGGTCGGTCTGTCTGTCGGTCGGTCGGTCGGTCGGTCAGTCGGTCAGTCGGTCGGTCGATTGGTCAGTCGGTCGGTCGGTCTTATACTGGGGCTTCAACCATCGCAACAGCCCGGACCAAACACGGCACCTCAACGGATGAACAAGGGGCCACAACAGATTACTCCGGTACCACCAAGGTAGCACCACAGACCATCCCGGTATGTACCGGACCTTCCCAGACCACAACGGTGTCATCTCTGGTGACATCCTGGGTCAGCTACGGACTGCTCCGGACTCTGCTGGATCAACCCTGACCCACCATAGATCCAGCACGAATCTGATCCCGGAACGGCCAAATTTCAGTCTGGGACAGCCCAGAGGTCGTTGAGACTGGGGCTTCAGACAAACCCAGTGAATTTAATAAAAAAGATGGACATAAAACCCAACATTATAAAAAAGTTTTTATCAGATAATAAAACTGAAATGAGATAACGTATTTTTTGTGGTTTGCAATCAAAGATGTAGCCTTGGCGCCATAGAGACTGGTTACAGCAGAATTTAATAACGTTGCAACAAAGCGTTCGACCGTGGTTCGCCCATTCTATTTTCTGTAAATCGCAACAAAACTAAAAAAAGAACTTTTAAATTAACATATACGTAAAGACGTTCAAAACCTTGTGCCAATTATGTGAAACTAGTGATGTTTTGGTTTGGTTAAAGTGTGCGTGAAGTTAGCGGCCTAGCGGCGTGAAGTTAGCGGCCTAGCGGCCAAGCGGCCTAGCGGCGTGTAGTTAGCGGCCTGGCGGCCTAGCGGCCTAGCGGCGTGAAGTTGGCGGCCTAGCGGCCTAATTATTTTTCTATTTCCAAGCAATTGTTAATGCGTTTTTTTTAAAACACTGATAAATCAAAGTGTTTTATTCATATAGTTACATAGCGGCCTTAAATTGTTATCTATTCAGAATATTTTTCTTTAACTTTTATTCTAAAACAATTTTAAAATAGCGGCTTAAAATGGTTTTCTATTTCAAACCATGTATACATGCATTTTCTTCTAAAACAATGATATATTAACTGTTTTTATGCACACATTATCACTCTGAAGCGTTTTTCAACTTTTTTCCAAAAACAGTCGATCGAACACTTCAGCGGCCTGGCGGCCTAGCGGCGTGAAGTTAGCGGCCTGGCGGCCTAGCGGCCCAGCGGCCTTAAATGGTTTCCTATTTCAAAGCATGTATACATGCATTTTCTTCTAAAACAATGACATATTAACTGTTTTTATGCACAAATTAACACTTTGAAGCTATTAGCGATTATCAACATATTTTTTTTCAAAAGCGTCGCCTCATCTTCTAAAACAATGATATATTTACTGTTTTTATGCACAAATAATCACTCTGAAGCGTCTTTTAATTATTATTTTTTCAAAAAAAATGTCGATCGAGCACTTCAGCGGCCTAGCGGCCTATCGGCGTGAAGTTAGCGGCCTGGCGGCCTAGCGGCCTAGCCGCCTAAAATGGATTCCTATTTCAAACCATGTATACATGCATTTTCTTCTAAAACAATGACATATTAACTGTTTTATGCACAAATTAACACTTTGAAGCTATTAGCGATTATCAACAGTTTTTTTTTTCAAAAGCGTCGATAAAGCAGTCAGCTATTTCAAAGCATTAAACATGCCTGTTCTTCTAAAACAATGATAAATTTACTGTTTTTATGCACAAATTATCACTCTGAACTGTTTTTCAACTTTTTTTTCAAAAAAGTCGATCGAGCACTTCAGCGGCCTGGCGGACATGCTTTGAAATAGGATTCAATTAAGGCCGCTAGGCCGCCAGGCCGCTAATTTCACGTCCCTAGGCCGCTAGGTCGCTGAAGTGCTCGTTCGACTTTTTGAAAAAAAGTTGAAAAACGCTTCAGAGTGATAATTTGTGCATAAAACAGTTAATTTAAAATCGTTTTAGAATAAAAGGTAAAGAAAAATATTCTGAATAGATCACAATTTAAGGCCGCTATGTAACTATATGAATAAAAAACTTATTATTAATTTATCAGTGTTTTTTTTTTAAAAAAAAAACCCGCATTACAATTGCTTGGAAATAGAAAAAAAAATAATTAGGCCGCCAACTTCACGCCGCTAGGCCGCTAGGCCGCTAGGCCGCCAGGCCGCTAACTTAACGCCGTTAGGCCGCTAACTTCACGTACATGCCAAAAAAGTCTATTTTATTTGCCAATACTTCTCCAATAAATACCACTGACCAATCATTTCATTTCAACGTAAACACTGGACGATTGGGTAACATGTGGACATCGTATCCATTATTTATGTTATTTTCTTTACCAATGAATATTAACTAACTAATCAACTGACCACTCCAGTTTAGAGAATGAACCTTTAAGAACTGCTCGGATTACACTTAACCACTGCAGTACAGGCGTCATAGTACGCAAATCATTAATTATTTACATAGACTTACAACGACTCTTTAGTTAGACTTTACTCACACTTGACTCGCCAATTAAGACGGCTTATTGACATCGCTACAGTACAAACTAATTAAGGGCATTGACCTTTGGCTTTAAGATATTAGGAATTGTGACAATGTTGGGGTGTACTAATAATGCTAGTGCGTATTAAACTAGCGAATGGTTCAGGGTAAGTACGCTTCGACTTTTGTGTTCACTTGGCAGGTCAAAATGTTCCACTAGTCTAAGATATTAAAACTATATGTAAAATTGATAAAAATATGTAAAACGTACATTTTGAACTAAGAAAGGGTTGAACACTATGAACATGAAAGCTATCAATTTGTCTTTGATTGAAATATTCACCGGTCAACAGTGTGAACTGTTTCCCCTCTCAAGATATGACGTCATTGGAATTTCCAACTTTTATTTTAAAACGTCAAAACGTTTATCTGTTATACGTTCAGTAAACATGATTGTGGCGAAAGTTTGCTGTTTGGTTCCCTGCTTGCAGTGTGTGTGCTGCGTTGCAACAGGGATACACAACAAAACTTTGCTAGCGTTTCGTTAATGCTCGCCTTACTGAACGCACTGATTTTGAAATTTTATCCCGCTCTCACGTCGAAAATCAAACGTCAAAACAAGCACAAGTTCGACGACGTCAATTCCAAAATTCGTTAGGTCCGCAAACGGTTTGGCACGCTTTTCGAAAAACTACAATGAAAATTATACGTGTTATAAGCATATTTTAATTCATTATTTTGTTTCAGTGTAAGATCGCGATAAACATGTCACGATTTCACTTTATGAATACCAAACGAAAAAATAAATACCCCCGCCCCACCCTTAACCTCATACTGAGAAATACTTTAAAATTACAAGGCACAATACATAATTATGATGGTTAAGTTCAGGGGCGGGTCTATGATTCGTTGTTAGAGGGTGCGTTACTTAGGGGCGTACCCTTTTAGCTTCTTCTTCGGAAACGAAATTTATTGTGTTGAAAGGGTCGGCAAGGGTTTTTTGGAAAATCTCTAGTCCGGAATGGTGCATTTTGGGCGTATTTTATTACTTTTCTTCTCCGATACTGAAATAAAAAAATAAATAACTTGGACGATTTTAGGGCGGCGGGTGCGCCCCCCCCTCTGAATCCGCTAGTAAAGTTCACTTAATATGGGGCAATTAATTCCTTCTTTGGCACATTTTGTACAAGATATGGTTTACATGTCTTTTAGATTTTTACACGTTTTAAGCAGGCCGGTACCAAATTATGAAGTTATGGTTGCTGAGTTCTTAACGATTCAGCATGGAACTTATAAAAGACTGATTGGCGATTTCATTAGCAGGAAAAGCATTATTTTAGCTCAAATATGAAAATAAACGTTTCAATGCATGTTTCTTAACCCTGCTTATTTATTAGTGTATCTTTTAATCGATTTAAAAATTAAAATTAGATTTGTCCTGTTTTTCAATCAGAAAATAACACTTGTTTGAGATTTGTATGGATAATTGAAAACTTGTAAAGAAGTGCATTCAAAAAGACGAGATTAATGTCATTTAGGCCTTGGTCTTTGGGAAACTCAAATGGCGTCGATGCTACATATTCTTCATAATTACTTTCCCACGCGTTATGGTGGTAATAATCCTACATGGAATGCTAATTTGATGAAGTTGGAACATTAAACAAATCCCTATTCAGTTACGGAATGAATATGAACTCCCCACTGATGTCTTTTTGAAAGAAAAAAAGAGTTCGTGAATTCATCAAATTAAAGGCCAATAACAGGCTATTGGGTTTAAATCCCGAATGCGAATAAGTCATGTTCTTTTTCTGATTTGCATTTCCGTCAAAGCTGAACCATTGTGACAAAATACTAAACGTTATGAATACGATAGAGGTGTTTCTTTATTTTATAAGCTTTTTTATTGTCAAAGGTTAAATATTTTAGAACATTATACGAAAACCAGATTATGACACTTAAAGATGCACTCTTACTCCCAAAAAGGATTTACCACAATTAATAATTTTATCTTAATATTCCAAAAAGAATTTAAAAATGTAAAAAAATGGCTCTTATGAAGGATACCGGGTTTAATTCGAAAGAAATGAGCATACAACACTGTATTTCTACCTCATGTAGTAGACAACAGTAAATCATTTAGCATTCACCAATCCTTGTAATATTTTTTGCGCTTTCTGCTATTAAATTCACGGTTACAATCGTGTTATCAGTAGTTAATATCTTCCATAAATGTATTTTTAGTAAGCAGTTTAAATTCTATCAGTTGAAATTATGTTTGTTATCAAAGTGTATGTATCGATTTTGAATAAGAGTGTCACTTTAAAATTCTCAAGGTCGTTGATGCGATTTCATTGAATACAGGATTATGTTTTGCCTGCTGTAAAGTGTCATGATATTTAGCCCAAGTATCACAAATCAGAACAAGTGCACTGTCAATGAACACAGAAAAAAACACCTAAAAACAGACTGCTGCCATCTTTATAATATCGACGCATGTTCGATGTTACTTACTGCTTTTTTGACAGTATCATGTGCATCAATGACATATGTATCTACGCGTTTTCGTCATCAGAGCTGTGGAGCGATTAAGAAGAGCAGAGTCAGAACAATTTACACCATCAAAATATTAATACAAAATTAATTGAAAAGCTCAAAACGGCGACGTCAATCGGGAACTATTTGTTGTTCGCTTCAAATTACTGTGCATTATGCCGTTGGCGTCAAAAAACAACTTGCACGCGAAATTTGGAGGAAATTCTTAAAACAACACTTACTCGTACACCGTCAAATTTCCATTTAATTTTAAATTTTCGGTATGCAAGAAAAAAGAAACGTTCGCATGTATGCGGGGCAGGTAAACAAAAATCCGACCATCGAATACGCTGCGTGGCTTATAACTTGGCAAGCCTCGTTACCGGCTGTTTCCATCCGCCCCGCAAATGTAAAAGATACTTATACTGCACAATTATATTACGTTATTTACGTCGTTTCGACACATGAAGTATGAACGTTGTAGTTTAATTTAAAAGATGTTTGCGAATGTTTAATTTAAGCTCGCAGATACCTGCATAAATAACTTACTGAACTTGTAATATGTACACAAACAGGGATGACGTAGTATACAAAAAGTAGCCTACAGTGTAGATTACGTAGCAAACAATTATATAACGTCATTCTCTTGTGTATCACATGATCTGCGAGTTCAATGACTACGTACACATTTGTATCACGTGATAATGCAGTACATATGTCTGTACAGACATCATGACGGGTGTTGGTTTGTTTTTTATATATATATATCAATGTAGCTGTCAAATAGATCCTCTACTTATCGCATTTTTGGAGTTTTCGTTCACAAGCTTCGTGCCAAAAGGTCGCATATGCCACAAGATCGCCAGGCCGCTAACTTCAGGCCGCTATGTCACTAATTGCATGCCGCTTGGCTACTAACTTCAAGCCAAAAGCTCGCTTAAGCCACATACCGTTTGGCAGCTAACTTCAAGCCGAAAGGTCGCTTAAGCCACCAGACCTCCAGGCCAATAACTTCAGGCCGCTATGACACTACACTAACTTCAGGCCGCTATGTCACTAATTGCATGCCGCTTGGCTACTAACTTCAAGCCAAAAGCTCGCTTAAGCCGCCAGACCTCCAGGCCACTAACTGCAGGCCGCTATGCCACTAATTGCATGCCGCTTGGCTACTAACTTCAAGCTAAAAGCTCGCTTAAGCCGCCAGGCCTCCAGGCCACTAACTGCAGGCCGCTATGTTACTAATTGCATGTCGCTTGGCTACAAACTTCAAGCCAAAAGGTCGCTTAAGCCGCCAGGCCTCCAGGCCACTAACTGCAGGCCGCTATGTTACTAATTGCATGTCGCTTGGCTACAAACTTCAAGCCAAAAGGTCGCTTAAGCCGCCAGACCTCCAGGCCACTAACTGCAGGCCGCTCTGCCACTAATTGCATGCCGCTTGGCTACTAACTTCAAGCCTAAAGGTCGCTAGAGCCACCAGACCTCCAGGCCATTACCTTCATTGTGCTATGCCACTAAATGCATGCCGCTTTGCAACTAACTTCAAGCCAAAAGGTCGCTAAAGCCGCCAGACCGCCAGGCCACTAACTTCATGGTGCTTTGCCACTAATTGCATGCCGCTCGGCTCCTTACTTCAAGCTAAAAGCTCGCTTAAGCTGCCAGACCTCAAGGCCACTAACTTCAGGCCGCTCTGCCACTAATTGCATGCCGCTTGGCAACTAACTCCAAGCCAAAAGGTCACTTAAGCCACCCGACCTCCAGGCTACTAACTTCATGGTGCTATGCCACTAACTACATGCCGCTTGGCAACTAACTTCACACCGCTAGGCATATAATTTCGCGCTAAAAGGTCGGTAAAGTCACCAGCCGCCAGGCCAGTAATTTCATGCCGCTAGGCTACTAACTACGCGCCAAAAGTATTTCTGTCTGCAAAAACGTCATCTTTTTAGAAGATGTACGGACTTTTGTTTCTTTATTCTTTCGTTCATCTCAATCATCAAATGTGCAGGCCATATTTCCTCTGTATTCGTTATATTATTTTCGTTCTGTAAACCTTGCTGACGACGTCAATATGACGTCGACGACGTTGTAGATATCGACGTCCCTTAGCAGTAACGTCGCATAAGTCGGCACAAGCAATGCTGAAATTAGCTAGTGCCGTTTTGTAAATAAATAATATTACTGACGGCTAAATCAGAAGTCCTCTGGCGACGGACGGCGACAGGATGGAGACGGAGGACCAGGAGGAGAGCGACTGGCAGCCGGTGAAGCCGCAAACGCTCATTCAGGGTCTTAAGTGCCCAGTATGCTGGGATTACTTTGTAAACCCGCACACGCTGCCGTGTGGGCATACATTCTGTGTCAGGTAAGAGAGTTTACATTGTGAAAGGTACATCCACATTGTGCAATATTGGAAATCACGAATCATATGCCATTGACTTGGCAATATTTTTTTTGAAATTTAGATGTAGTTCGTTGATAGTTCGTGACTGAATGTTAATGGTACGTTTCCAAATGGTTTTCCCCATAAGCAGAACGCAATAAATGCAGTGGTTAGCGCACTCGCGTTTCAGCAATGCGTCCCTGGATATATTCCCAGCCTGGGTGCATGTGAGTTTGGATTGTGATCAACAAGCTCCAAAACCATATGATCATACTATGGCATAACATCGCACCAATGATAGTCGATCGCTGAATGGATGGAGCTTTAACCAGCAAAACCATTAAAATTGTCCTTGTATGTAAGAACCATCAATCCGGCAAGCTCAGTCGTAAGAACGTTGTGCTAGTAGGTCAATCTGTAGTGGGTTTTATATAGTATCATGTGCATCTTTCCTCTCAATGGGTTTAAAACTGCACTCTCACAGATTTACCAACTTTTTTTATTTTTTGTCTTGGAAAGAGCAAATTTTTGATTAAATATCTGCAATCCAATGATATAAGATTGCTGACAAAAAAATAAGATCGTAGATTTTCATATTTCCGTTCAAAAATAATGTAGTATGGCCTAAACCGTAACTAACGGTTTAAGAAATGTGCATAAAACATCATTTTTAAACTTAAATACAAATATCTGCGATCTAAATTTTTGTCAGCAGTCTTATTTAACTGGTTTCCATGGATTTTCGCAACTTTGGCTCGTTCCAAGACAAAAAATAAAAAAAGTTGTCAAAACGTTCAATCTGTGAGAGTGCAGCTTTAAAAAAACGCCTACATTTACAGCCAATGAAATTACAGATAGGCAATCATCAATACTAGGCTGATATACAATACAACGCAACGAAAATAATTTGGGCAATAAAAGTTAAAAATTTGTTAGAATCTATGGGATTCGCTGAAATTTGGCTTAACCAAGGGGTTGTAAATACAAAATATTTTATACACATCTTTACGATGAGGGCTAGAGATTGTGTCATGCAAAAATGGAATTAAGAAATACGAGAATGATCAAGAGCGTCAACATACATACTATTTGCACATTCTAATTTTCAGTCATATTTAGAAACCATATAAAACAATAAATTAAGAACAGCTTTAACACGACTAGGAGTAGCATCACACAGATTAGAAATAGAAATGGGCAGATGGCACAAGCCCCAAATAATACCAAGGAATGAACGAAAATGCCAACTTTGTAATTCACTTGAAGATGAATTCCATTTTCTCTTAGAATGTCCTTTATACCATGAATTAATGACTCTTTTACATTAAACGATATTATTGGCGCAATCCAAATATTCCTAAATACATTGAACTGATTTCAAGCGAAAATGTAACTACTATAAGAAAACTATGTTGTTATGTCTATAAGGGCTTTGAAATGCGTCAATATAGACAGTAGACACCTTTCTCCACTAACACTAATTTTTCAGTAATCTAAGCAAATGTGTTATAACTTGTTCACTTTGTTTATACATTTTAATTGATTTTGACAGATGTTCTACCGGAAATGTTTATATACTGTACATGTTTATATACTGTACACGTTTATATACTGTACACGTTTATATACTGTACACGTTTATATACTGTTCATGTTTATATACTGTACATGTTTATATACTGTACACGTTTATATACTGTACACGTTTATATACTGTACATGTTTATATACTGTACACGTTTATATACTGTACACGTTTATATACTGTTCATGTTTATATACTGTTCATGTTTATATACTGTACATGTTTATATACTGCACATGTTTATATTATATGTATCTCACGGGTTGTAAGCTTATAGTTAATAAAATCTTTTTCTTCTTCTATTCTAAGACAATGAGTTGACAAGAAGTAATCGCTACGCTCACTTCGCCCATTCTTAATAATTATTATGTTACTTCATGCCATCTAAGTAAAGTAGACCATAGAAGAAGGACTTGATTTACTGTAAGTTTATAGTCCATGAGTTACATGTAGTGTAAACATGTCGTTATACAAACATTTCCGGTATAGCAACTTTCAAAATCAGAAATAATGTATATTAGCTGATATTTAACTACGCACAAATCTACTTCTGAGGTAGAAATAAGTATCGATGACCTTTTTAATAAGTTTGCTTTTTCCATTAGTGTGTCAGTAGTTTTCGGAAAAGCACTTAAGAGTTAAGTTAATCTATTTGTCTACCCTCTTGTCGTGATGTCAGCTGCGTCAAATAAACGTCAGCATTGTATCCGATTAGATTGTATAAGGGTCTGCGAACGTAACATGTACACATGTTTTCTTCACAAAATTATAATCCGCATTTCTGTATGAATGGCGTTTGCTCAAATTTTAGAGTACAAAAGCTAATGGTTTAAGAACTTTATTTCTTAATGGCCTCCCAAAAGTGCAAACCTAGTGCAAACACAAATAAGGAGAGATTTACTTCCATGACCATCCGATTAATAAGGCCAGGACTGACCATCGAATTATTTAGGTGGATACCAATTAATAATTTGAACCCGATGTCGTATTAGGTACACCATGATCACTTTTCTGTCTTGACCTTTGATATATTTTGTTAACTTACGAAATCTGCTTATTCAAATATTTACTTTTTTTCTCTTTTGAAAGGGTACATAGCTGCCCTTGATTCATACCAGTTGTACTCTACAACAATTAAATATCATTCAAGCCTTGTGTGATTATGCAACAGTCACGCAATTGTAACCACGCCCCCAAGGTCCGGGGGACTTTGACTTTCGGTGCAGCCAACCCAGGGGAAATTCCCGCTCTGCGACCCACTACTGGTAAAATCCACGCCAAATGCCCCCCGCACCCAAGGTAAGGCCCATTCCCCGCTTTTGTTGGCGCGAGGACAAAACCACCGCATCAACCCGGCACTGCGGGGCCACCTGGAAGATAAAAACACGTCCAATTTCCCAGCTATCCCCGGTATACCCCCGGACCTGAGGGGCCGTGGTTACAATTGAATGATGCATTAGAAATCTAATCTACCCTGCCACTGTAAGTCTGTGTTTTAGCATGTGTTTGGTGAGCTGATTAATACTATACTTTGTATACATACTGCAACATGCCAACAAAAGCGCTTCCGCACGTCCGTCAACCAAGGGCCATAACTCTATATAGTTTAACTAGATTGTTGGGACCTACCACATTAATGCATAGTGGCATTGTAGATCAAGTTCCATGAATCATGTTTCTTGTACACTCGCGGTGGGGTGAGCAAGGGGGTGGTCATCTTTTTAACGAACGTAGGACACGATATCGTAGGCTCTCGAACGAGCGAATGTCAGATATATAATTAACAGTTTCACTTGTAAATCTAAATAAGCTTACAGTTATATTTCTAGCCAACCCCTTTGTTTCAAAACATATCTCATAAATTTATTCTTGTTATAAATTATTAGTATGTATTCAACATGATAACTTCCCTTTAACCAGTATTAATGTTCAGTAGTCGATTATAATTTGGTTTAGAATGGTTTGATTTCATAAGAGTATAGCTTATAGAGTGTAGAAGTTAACCAGAATACCAAATTAACAGCTGTTCGAACATCACTCAAGTTTTTTCATAAGCCAAACCAAACATTTAACTGAATAACATTTTTTTTTCTAAAAAAAAGGCTCGAAATGCCGTCATGCGATCAAAAACACTCACGTGGATACGACAGCGTTCATCTCAAAGGCCAGTGTGGTTACTTCTTCAACATCCAAACACATCATTTTGATTTGTTTTTTTGCATAGAACTGTAATACACTAACACCGGTTTATATACTTTCTATACACATGTACGTTCATGTACAAATGATTGGATTATGTATTGATATCAGACGCACGTAGATCTCGTGCAATAATCTTTTTATGGGAAGAAAATGTTTGGTTTACAGTGACCCGAGCCACTGAGACTTTTGCAAAGGTTGGTCGATCATTTTCAATCATTTCAGGACCAAACAAATCAAATCAAATGCATTGAGAACGTATGTAGGTCTTAAGGCAATGCTGTTTACAGGCTTTGCCCAAATTCATAATAGCTAGTATTTTACACATTTACGTATATTGCCTGCATGTATTTCTGTGACAAAACCATTGTGATCATAGAGCCAAGCTGAAAAATGTCCGTAATATTACAGATGCCTTCAGAGCCTGGCGCGGCTCACCCGTAGCTCCAGGACACGGACGCCCTTGGACCGCCTGCGCCTCCGTTGTCCCTCCTGTCGAAGGAACGCTCTGGCCCGCCCCTTCCTCCGGCGCCGGGCGTCCGTCAACTACGCAATCAAAGGTCTCGTCGACGAGTGGTTCAACTCGCCATATTTCGTAAGATTGTTTTTGCGACGATAATGAAAGTAGTATTAGAATACTAAATTGTCATCCTGCAGCAAACCGTATAAAACCGGTTTATTGTTTTGTTTGGCTAAAGAGAACCGAAATGTGTATTGGTAGGTCACTTATAACGATTAACCATTTAAATGAGCTACCTAACCGGTGGATAACCTGTGGACAACTTAACCATGTTTTATAGAAATGGCGGCTGAAGATTAAAAAACATGTTATTCATAACACTAAAATGTACTATTAAGTTATATTAATTGTATACACTTGTACCGGTTTTACACTCAATTTGGCACGCTTCGAGAAGGGTTTTTTCACCATGAATCAAATGAAAAATGGCAATGTACACAAATACAGACAAAGTATTTTAACAAAAGGGGTCCAGAGGAAATACACACCTTCTCTTTATTTGTTATTTTTATCTTTTGTTTTCGTGTTATATTTTGAACATGTGTTTGTCCAACAAAATGAGAAGCTATTCTGTATATTTGCTTTTATGTTTTCAGTCTGGCAGCGTTGATTTTATCCAGCTAAGGTCAGTCAGTTGCCAAACAGAACATGATGTCGTAAATGAGGCCATAGATGACGTCAAAGAGGAGGTCAAAGAAGACGATCCTGACAAAAGCATAACGTTGCTAAGCAGCAGGACTGACGTCATTTCGTCGACAGAGTTTCGTCAAGTACTTTTTCATAGAATCGGATCGAAAGCGAGTATAGACAGTGAAAGAAAAGGACAACTGCACGTTGAAGAGACGCCATCAGATGACGTCGATAACGCCGTTTCTGACGTCACGGCGACGTCAAGCGATGAATCTGAAGAGTCGGAAAATGAGATAGCAGAGTTATTCGGGGACATACAAGTTGTGAACGTTGAACACGCGCCCTTCAGACGTTTACGGCGTTTTGACGTCGCGTCCATAGCAAACGTTCTGAAGCTTTTCTTTGGAGAAATTAAGCACATTTTCATAGCAATTCGATCTTCAAGAAGTCGGACACTATTGACAATATTTTGGTTTCTGTACGGAGGACTAATAGTCAGCATTTCGAGAATTTTTCTACCATGGATGGCGTTCTATACCCTTATTTACTTTGTCATCATTTATGCAGAAATTACCCCGCCATAATTTCTGCGTTGAGTACATGCTGATCATTTGAACAAGGTCGCTACAAGGTCGATTTGGTTGACAATTTATCATTGACAGTCGATGTAGTTGTTCGTGAAGTTTAAGCTCAAATTCACTAATATTTATCTTACAATCAGTTTTACCTACAAGGTCATACGACCATGATAAATTTATAAACAGCAATCTCAAAAATGTTTCTCGTTTTTATTATTCACATATATATGAATTAGCTAACAAAGGTTTGATTTAAATATGATCACCTTTACTGAAATAGGTATAAACTTCTTTATCTTACCTAAGATTCGATAACACTAACATTATTAACTTAAAATCGTTAGGCAATAAAACAACAAATAGGATAATGTGTGTTTACATGTACATGTATATGATATTTCAAGCTGGCCTCATTTTACAAGACTAGAATTCTGCGAATCGGGTGTATCGCCTGTCGGAAGTGCCAATTTTTTTCTAGTACAGGTCACAATGACCTTTGACATATTTACCCCAAAATCAACTGGCCATGTCCAATGTGCATACCAAGTTTGAAGACTCTACACCATGTCATTCAAATGTTATTGATCGGATACGGGTGTATGACGTGGACGACGACGAGGAAGACGCCAGACAAAGTAGTCCCTATGTTTCTGCCATATTTCGCAGACGACATATTAAATGCGAATTCATTATTTCTTGGAATGGTTATGTACACTTTCAAAAAAAACAACAACAAAAAAGGCAAAATCTAAAAACATGCTCCAACATTTCGATTTTTTTCAGTATTTACTTGATAACTCAATTAACTCTTCTGATAACATAACAGTCATACATGGCTTGACATCTCAAATGTTTTAATCAATTCACGGTATGAAGCAATTTCTCCTATAACTTATGTTGAAACATGGTCATGATTTTGAACAAATTCAGTTTTAGAGCGAGCAAGAAATGATTTAGAGCGAGCAAGAAATGATTAAGTTCTCCTGAATTGCTTTTGCATAATTATTTAATGACCCTTTTTGTAAGTTTTTACTTAAAAAAAACGTAATCAGAATTTAGAAAAAATGGACAGAAGTTGCGTTCCATTTACTGAACACACAAGATATAAATAATGTATCCAGTGGAGTATGAACTTCAATAAACTGCACCATCTTATGAACTGTCACATTGCACAATCCCTGATGAATGTACAAACAAATTGATTAAATATTAATCAAATTAATGATACACAATATTTGCAATCATTAAACATTAATGTATGAATACAAGAAAACTATTCACATTAAGTATCACAGAATTATTATAATGTTCCTTGTTGCCATGGCTAGTTGCTATGGAAATGTCATCACGCGGTATTTGCCATAGGCATGAGTGCATCTGTCCCAAACAGCTCCTCGAAATGCTTCACATATACATCACAGTGTTCACCTGAAGGAAAGGTAAAATGTGTTAAAGTAATACTCCTATTTAAAATCAATACTAAACAACTACTAAATAATGCATTGATGGAAAATATGAATTGCTGATAAAAATCAGCAAGCTAGTTATAGTGCATTTTTTACATGAACATTCTCATAATATTATATTAAATGACTTGTAAGTGCTAAAAGATTTACAGTGATCAACTATCAACTCATAACATAGAAATACTTTCTTTTCTGCACTTTTCTTTAAAATTAAATACATAATCCTTCATAAGAACCATTGTTTTCTATGCATTCATCCTTTTCAGTAAATTAAAACAATAAACGATTGTATTAATCGTGGTACATCTTATTTGAGAGTAAGAGTGCATCTTTAAACAAATGCAAGAACCCATGTACCTAAATAATAGCTGTACTTTGTGTTACCTTGTGACGAACCTTTCAAACTGTCTGATAAAATACTTGCTAAAATTAGAATCAGATGTTTTGGGAATAGAAACTCGCTTTTCTATTTGTAAACAAAACATGGAATCAATTTGGCATGACCTTACTAATGTCTTATTCAGATATTCATGTCAGTTCCAATACATCATGTTAAACCCTGACCTGGATGGAAGACATGACTGCTTGTTAAACCCTGACCTGGATGGAAGACATGACTGCTTGTTAAACCCTGACCTGGATGGAAGACATGACTGCTTGTTAAACCCTGACCTGGATGGAAGACATGACTGCTCCTGAGCCTGATGTTCCTTTGCTGGAAGAACTTGAACACAGTAAAGAACAGTTGACCATCATTTGTATTCATGGCAGCTTCCAAGAATTTTCGAGATGATACTGTGTCTGTTATGCCAGCTTTTCTAATGAACCTGTAAAATAGATAGGGAAGTTTGAACAAGTTTGAGAGGATACTGTAGCATTGATGCTAGCATCATTTTCTATCCCTAGAATAATAAACAGTTTAAAAAGAGTGTCTGCTGTTAATTTCTGCTGTTATCCTCCGCTGCCTTTCTCAGCTGCTATTTTCAACTGCCATCCTCAGCTGCCGTTCTTAGCTGTTATCCTCAACTGCCTTTCTCTGTGTCCTTTCTTTGCTGCTATTCTCAACTGTAATCCTGCCATTCCCGGGTGCCTCCCTCATCTGTCATCCCTAGCTGCTATCCTCAGCAGCCATCTTCAGCTGCAATCACCCACTGCAATCCTTATCTGCCATCCTCAGCTGCCATTCTCAGCTGCCATCCTCAGCTGCCATCCTCAGCTGCCATTCTCAGTTGCCATCCTCAGCTGCCATCCTCAGTTGCCATCCTCAGCTGCCATTCTCAGCTGCCATCCTCAGTTGCCATCCTCAGCTGCCATTCTCAGTTGCCATCCTCAGCTGCCATTCTCAGCTGCCATCCTCAGCTGCCATTCTCAGCTGCCATCCTCAGCTGCCATTCTCAGCTGCTATCATCAGCTGCTATCCTTCGCTGCCATTCACAGCTTCCACCCTCAGCTGCCATTCACTGCTGCCATCCTCAGCTGCCATTCCCAGCTGTCATTCTCAGCTGCTATCTTTGGCTGCCATCCTCAGCTGCTATCCTTGGCTGCCATCCTCAGCTGCCATTCTCAGTTGCCATCCTCAGCTGCTATCCTCAGCTGCCATCCTCAGTTGCCATTCCCTGCTGCCATCATCAGCTGCCATTTTCATCTGCTATCCTCATCTGCTACCTTCAGCTGCCATCCTCAGCTGCTATCAGCTGTCATCCTCAGCTGCCATCCTCAGTTGCTATCCTCAGCTGTCATCTTCAGCTGCCATCCTCAGCTGCCTTTCTTTGCCTCCATTCTCAGCTGCCATTCATCTTGCAGTAACCTTGATTTTATCCAATTTTGGTATTAAAATCAAATCAATACAATGTTTTGAATGATAAAAAAAAGGTTTGTCAAATAAATGATACTGATGGTTACAACGCCTAACAATTGTAGCTGAATTTTCTAAAAGGTGATAAGTAATTACCAATTTTACAATCTCTAAAGATATTTTACCAAAAAGCATGGCATAACAAAATATTATCTGAACAAGAAAAATGTGAACTTTTTAACAGAACAACTGCTTGCAGGACACCATAAAAAGACCAATCTAAACACTCACCTTATGGCAGGAAGGAGCTGGTTCTTCGACAGTAACACTTCTATTATTTCTTCATTAGCAGTTGCCAGTCTCTGATTTCAAAAGAACACAAATATTAATATAGTACAAAAGAACATAAAAAATTTGCCCTCATTTCAGTAAATTAGTTTGTGGCTAACTTTTGTGATTCGGTTCCCCATTTGCAATGTGAACTGCAATGCAACAGGAATACAAAAAAGTTTGTTAACTATAGCTAATATGAGTGACTACTAGCCTTAACTCAATAAAAGGTTGTGCTCTTTTACATTGTTCACTGTTGAACAAATAAAACTAAATAAAAGGTAGGCTATAACCACAAGAAGATTGTGCAGTTACAACTTCTCTGTTCAAGTGTCTGGTAGAGATACACAATGGATGTAAGCTAGCAAATTCACCAAAACAACACATAAACTTCCTTTAATAGCTCTGTCAGAGAAAACTAAGTAAGAATTCAATGAAGGATTAAATGGTTACTTACAGTAAGCATGTCCAGAGCCAGTTGGTGGGCTGGCGGGTAGTCACTCTCCAGGGACAACATCAAACATGCCTGCCAAAGGAAAGTGTTATGGTCAATAAGTTCATACATCGGGCTATCAACAACAATCCTAGAGCAGTACCTACATTAAAAATACTTCCTAAGTAAGAACTCACATACAGGAGCTCAGATGAAAGGTCCCAGATTTCATGTGTGTGGTCGAAACACTTAACTTAGTATACTTAAATAAAAGACTTAATGTTATAAGAAAATGTATCATTACCATATCATTAGACATGATAACAGTCATTGAAATAAGACTTTTGGATGAACAAGCCCGAATTCTTATACTATTGCATGGAATCATATTTTTTGAACAAGCCCTGCTATATAAAACTCAGAATTTGAGCAAGCCCAGAAGACATTTTACCAGTGCAGGGCTTGCGGGCTTGTGCTAATTTCGACCACTGTGATAAGCCCACAAATGTGTACTGGTAAATCAACAAGAGGTCATGTTTGGAAGCCAGTAATGAAGCATGTTTATTACAATGATTAATACTTTTTGGAGCACAATAAATTCTCCACTTTTGCAAGATTTTACTTCCAGATTCCTTTACATTACATGTGCAAGCTCACAAAAGTTTACTAACATCATGACACCAGTAAATTGTAATCAATACAAACAGTTACTGTACAAAGTGCCCTTACCAAAAGATTTCAAACCATTCTGTAAAGTTATTTGTTAAAACCTTTGCACTAAAAATTTAGACTATACTGTCAACATACACTGAAAGACATTAACTTTTCAAAGCCGTTGTTTTATTACATGCATATTTCGTTCAAACTTCCACATAACACTCATAGGTCAGTTCTTCAACGATAATATAGGTGATGCTTAATTAATTTTGGTTAGTGTATAAAGGAACTAAATTCATACATACTAGAGGTTTGGAGTCACTGAGCACATGGTACTGAAGGAACTGGTGTAGCTGGTAAAAGCAGTTGTTATGGACCAGAATGTTGATGATCAGCTCGTACAAGTAATGCTGTAATAAAGTGTAATAGCTAATATTGGTAGTGTCTTGATCATGCATTCTTTTCATCTTATATCAGTACATAAAAGCTGAAGGCGGACATAAAGTTTGATAGAGTCTTGCTAGAGCCAGTTTTCTGGGTAAAAACCATAACTGTAGTTCCATTTAAAGGGGTTTAAGTTGACTTCCTTGGTGTGGCTCCCACCCACATTATTTTCGATGAGATGCAGACGGCAACTTGTACACTCCTACATACTGTTGTATGGTCCCTTCATGATTTCATCTCTTATCAATTGACACATGCTCATTCTTACATTATGGTTAACAAACTACATTACAATGTTACTTTTGTCTAATTTCCAATAGTTTTTATATCCTTACCTGAACAGGGATTTCACGCTGACTCAAAGATCGGATGTATTCTATCAATACTGCCACTTTGAACTTGTATGGAATTTCCTGAAACAATTGTCAGAGCTTAATTTTGAACAAAAAGAAGCTTCATTTACACGCTGTAATCAAAATAAGCACAACCCCTACACTGGTAAAATGCTTACCAGACTTACTCAAGTTCTAAATTTTATAAAGCAGGGCTTGTTGAAAATTTTGATGCCAATTGCTAGTATAAAATTGGACTAGTCCATCTTAAAGTTAATTTCAATGAAAAAGTAAAAGGGGAATAAATGTTATTCTATGTTATTCCTACGTGATCCACATATATTTTATGCTTTCTGGTGGTTTAAGGAGATTTATCAGTGAAATAAAAATTCTATTCCAAAATATCAATTTGATCTTTTTCACTGCTTTAAATTAGCCTGTTTTCACTTCCAATTGAAATTTAAGCGCTCAAAGATGCAATTCAAGGACACAAATTCCGATTTAATGTTACATTTGCATACAATTAAATGAGCTTTTCTGCAAACTAATATTGATCATCATTTCATATCTTTTTAGTCATATAATAAAAAGAAGAAAATGTTCTATTCAGTGTAAGATCACAATATATTTCATCAAGAGAGCACAAAAAGTAATATTTCATGAATGGCATACATGTCAATTTATTGCCAGGTAATATTCTCTATCAAAACCATTTCTAAAGTGACATTTCCTTATTAACTTAAACATAATGTGTTTTTGTTTATATAATTGCGCAATTTTATACGAGTTTCAAGAAATTTCAATATAAACTATAAATATATAGAGAATATTTAACTTTTTTTTTCTTTTGCACAAAGCTACAGACACAACACATTGGCTCGATATTCCAGGGACCAGCCAAAATACACCTCATCAAACATTGTTAATATGTCTGACTGATCGATAAGACAAGATATTTTCAGATTCTATTCAATTAGGAAAGAAAATGTTCTCACCATTACCTCGTTATCCTCAAACACTTCATCAAACACGTTCGTGTACATGTCTGACTGGTCGATGATCACACGTTTCTTCAGCTCCTGTTGATTGGCAGAGTCACTTGCCTGCAAAATAAAATTAATTAAATTGTTGTATGAAAACATAAGAAAAATGTGTGGTTTGCAAAAGATTAAGGACTTTAGCTTTATACCTGCACTGATTAAAATATGAAACTAAAGAAATTCACAACCCTTAGAAATGTTCATATGAACAAGCTTACCCGTAAGACGCATACAAATTGACTCATCATGAAAATAAACTACAGGCAGACATGATCATGATTATGATTCATGATTGGATGTTTTTGTACAACAAACTTTTGGTGAAATTTCTCTTTAAATCATTGCAAAATGTGTTTCTTTAGCAAACGTAACAAATGATAACGAAATGAAATGTTATACTAATAATAAATGATCACCTTTTGTTTCATAATAGGCACAACCTTCTGCAAAATTATTTTTGTAACATACCAATGCAACAATCTCTGCCTCCAGGTAAGCCTTGTAACCATTGTTAAGCATGTCCATCACCTTAGAGATGATTGGAAGACTAGATTGTCGCCCTGGCAACAACATTTGTCGACACACTTGCAGGATCACAGACTTGCTCTTCTGGCGCTGCAGCAAGAACTTGATCAGACGACACTGGAAAATATTTAAAAACAGTGAGAATATTTGTACAAAAAATGCTTTTGATAAAAGGTAAGATTTGTTATTTTATGTTACATGATGAATAAGACTCTTTAAGTTCTGAAGAGCTTTCATGGTGACAATCATATTAGAGTTTTAAAATATGTATATGATTGGTTAAGAACCATTCACTGTTCCTGCAGTATTTATGACTGACAAAGCACTGAGTGGCCGCCAAACCAGGGACCCTCTGCTACACTAACCACTCAGCAAGTGCCACCAATAACTAACTCAACAAAGGTTTAATTATTTACCATAATAATAACCATCATAATGAGGGAATCTGTATTCATCCCTGATATTGAGGCTCTGTAAATGTTTCTTTCTTCATTACAATTGTAGCCTGTTAAAGAACAATTTCTTTGTGTAATTTTTCTTTGTGTTTTTAACCTAATCAAATGTGCTGTACACAGATGCAAGCAAACTATGCCCATAAGATTCTATTTTCTTATTTAACCAAGGGTATAAGAGTAATTGCACTTGTTAGACATATGGTCATAGTTGCAATATGAATCTTATCATCTAAAATAGTTAACACTGGTCGCAACAAAGCTTTTGCACCATAAAAACAATGATGCTAACAACAACAGCATATAAGTTTTGGAAAATTGTCCACAAGGTATCTTTTGATAATATGCATATTTAAATACAATTTGATTGGTAAATAAAATGTGTAAATATTGACCAATTAATAAACATTCTTGCTAATTTTGACCAAACCAAAAAATTAACCAGTTCTATACAATCGGCTCCTCATAATGAAAACTTTAAATACCTTGTCAGGAATCATTGTGACCAACGGTTCAAGTAAAAGCTCCACACTCCACAAGCATCCTGAAAGATATCAATTATTTTATCACATTACATTTTAATATCAAAATCATTATAAAAGTTTGTATTATATATAATAATTATACATTTTGGGACAGTTTAACATAGCACTTTAAATCACAATATATTTTTTAGGCTTAGTAAGTGTCAATACACACTTATTTGCTTTGCAAAAGAGTCAAACATTTATGGAAGATATTAAAAATAGCTGAATGTTGCTTAAATGAGTCCGCATTTAACCTGTATTCCTTTAATGTGACAAAATTTGCCTTGTATCACTATAACTGTTAAATGTTTGGGGTATTATTGAGTGCTCATAAACCAGGTACATGTAAGCCATCATGAGTTCTTACTTAGTTTTCACTGACCGTACCATTGCGGTGACACCAACATTTAACATGACAACATGTTGATAGCTGTGCAATGTTTGTCATACTGTAGCATTTAGCCTCCTGTTTTGTTCTGTGGTTGTTAAGCCTTATTCCATGCGCCATTCAACGGGATCTTAGTTAAATTTAAGGCTATGGTTTGTTCATGTAATACCCATTGTTTTCACAAGACCAGCCATCTGTTAAAATAAAACCTTTCAATACTTACCCAATTTGGCATCAATCACAATATCTGGTTGGAACACGATCCAGTTGGCTGAATCTGATGTTGAGTTAAGGTTGTATCATAATCTCCAAACACTTTATACAAATGAGGTCCAAAACATACTGTAAGCACTAGCTGTAGATAAAGGATATCTGTTTCTATTTCTATATGCAGTTGTTGAGTTATTGCACTAGTGTGACAAAAGTAATTAACTTGGTTGGTTATCAAATAATAAGGTAATGTTCACTGTAAAGGACACTCACCTGGTTTCAAACAAATAAATTCCCCAGACGACTATACTGATTTAAAAAACAACAACATTGAGACATTTATATTGTCAATACAAAGACTGTGTCAAAAAATAATGTGTATGTAAATCTTTAACTGACAACAGTGGACTGTCCATTTCGAAAGATCAGCATACACTAATATTATAGGGCAAATGTCACATATAGGAGGCAGTCATGGCGGCTGCTAGCCCTTGTCCTTGAACACTCCCTGTTCTGCACAACTGACACACATGACACCCATTTAACATCCCTTACAGAGGAATGGTTAGGCAAGTAAGTGATAACGACTTGAACCTGCAAGCCTTTAGTTGACTGTCAAGTGTTTTACCATTAGACTTCAGCAGCAAATAGTGGAGTGAAAGCTTTTTTATAAACACACTCGGGCCTTGCCCATTCTGCAAGTGTTAAGCAGCCCATTGTATAACTCTGGATAAGTTATCCAAAGGTTATTGATTAGTTTGTACATTTAAATGCTTTGATTGGTTAAAGGAATTATTGGATGATATTGACCAATCAATAAACATTTCACTTACTTTGGCCGCACCAAAGAATTAACCAGTTTTATACCATTGGATGCAGATCTACTATGTAAGACTGACAAAGGATACACAATTCACAGTTGTACTCCATCTTGTCTTGACCCAACTGAATGTTCAATGCTGAAATAACAATGATTTAAAGTTAAAGTAACAGTATTATTTTTAAAACCATACATGGCTTTAATAGCTACATACAGGTTTTTGACACATTTTCATTGTTGGTGCGATAACACTCTTATAGCAGGAAAACATTTTAGAGGCAATTACTAAAATGGCAATTGAAATATGGATCTCATAACTGCATTTGAAACCATTTTCTCCCACCTCAGATAATAAGATCCCAATATTTGGCCATGCTGGAAATTCTTATCTTGCCCACATGCAAAGATAAAACAAGTACCCGTATGGAACTCCTTTTTTATTGTCATCACACAATTACCTTCCTCGATGAAGACTGTCGTCTGTATCATCATAGTAACCTTGTCTTGTGGCAATATTTAGAATCTTAATCAACTATTTCTCGCTTTAAAGGGCACGATAAAAAGTTTTCACGCTCCAATTAAGAAATAATGCTGCACTCTCCTAAGAACTATTTAAAGAACAATTTTACCGTTTATAAATCTGAATCACTGCGCGTATATCCATGACAAACACGAATTATCACATATCTATACGCACATAAAAAAAAGTAATAGAGAAATTTAAAATTAGAAAGAAATTAACATTAATTGATGTTTTTGTAAAGAAATGAGTCTACTTACTCGGAAGGTACATTTTGAAGGGCTTGATGGGCAGTGGCGACACAACAGGGTAATGGTTGCTCACATAGCCGTCTGATTCTCCGTCTAACTGGATATCAAATATCACTGATGTCTGAAAAATAAAGTGATTTTAATACAATATAGCTGCTTCATGGGCAGTGGGGTAAAACCTTAGAAGAGGTTGCTCAAATAGCTTCCTGAATACCCATCTAACTGGGGCGGTTGAGAAGTAGAGGGTATTTTAAATATTCGTTGTCAAAAATATAGTCACTAAGATGCTTAATAAACAAGGCCACAGCTGGATGTCAAATACCCTAAAATCATCTGTGTCTATGTCATGAGCTGATATCACTGACAAATACAAACTTGACTAGCAGTGCTGACTTAATGGGGTAGTGGCTGCACATATAGATATCAGCTACTAGACTAACTGGATATCAAATACCACCAGTGTCTAAAACATGAAGTGATTTTTCTGACATATAAAGACTTACTCTGCAGTGGAGTGAAAACCAGGTAAAAGTACAGATAAAAAATATTAGCTTTATTTTGGTGTTTTTTAACTATTAAAGGAATTTATGGCCAGGTATTCATTGAAAACCCTATTTATAAAGGATTTTTTAATAACCTGTACAAAAATCAAATACTTTTTCTGTTTCAGTCTTAAAAGTCAAATGAGTAAATAATGCATTAAAACTAAAACATTTCTTTTGTGCATCTATCAAATGAAAACCTACATAGTGCCCCTTCAATAGATGATGGTATAGCAACTGAGTAGCAGTTTTGATTCCCTGTCTAGCTGGATATCAAATATCACTGATGTCAAAACATGATGCAATATCACTGAAATTTCAAGCCTAGATGGGCAGTGATAGAAAACGTGTGTAGCAGTTTCTCAAATAGCCATTCAATAAGCCACCTAGCTGGACATTAAATATGTCTGACGTCTGAAGCATGATTGTAATATAATGAAGAGGAATTGAAATGATGTTTATCATCTGTTAAATTTGTGGTCAATGATGATAAATTACATATTCTCCACTAACAGTACTGTAAAACAATGTCCAAACTCAAGCACACTACTGCTGTGTAACATTAAAGATTTCAAGTAAAAGTAATCAAATACATTGTGTCAAATAATTGTGGCCTGTTGCTTTGGTGAGTAATTGCGTGAAAAGATGAGATTGCTCAGCTTGATATTGGCACATGACTTGAAACAACCGAAGCCTATCAAACTGCTTAGCGATCACAGTATCTTAGGCAGCACTTGACTACCTGCTATTTCGGGCAAAATAAATATAATAATTTAATAATTGGAGGCAAATCTCGATTATTTTATATCAAAAGCTAAATACATAGGTCAACTTCTGCATCAAACCATCAACATGACATTTCCTATACCTTGGATGCCTGGTGGTGTATGACAATGAGACTGTCAACAACGTTGATGGCAAACCGTCCACTCATCTCTAGTCGTAACATGTTTGTCTTCTTGGCTGGAGCCTCCCTGTAAAATCACGTAGTTCATCAGATAATGATTATCAAACAAAAATGTTTTGTTTATCCACTCTTTTTATTTTCAATCTGAGTAAAGATAACATATAGTAAAATAAAACTAATTTTTCTCCTATTGCTACAAACTTGGTTATTTTGCTGGAATCTCCATTGGCGTTGGACCTGGTACAGCATGACAAACTTTAACTTACTTCTGATGTGGGACTGGCAACAGCATAACAAAAAAATGATTTCCTTATGTGGGACCTGGTAGCGCATACCTGAAATAAAATTTCTTCTAATGCGGGACATGGTACTGCATAACTAAAAATAACTTACTTCTGATGTGGGACCTGGTACTTAATTACTGAAATAAACTTACTTCTAATGTGGGACCTGGTACAGCATAACTAAAAATAACTTATTTCTGATGTGGGTCCTGGTACTTCATTACTAAAAATAAACTTACTCCTGATGTAGGACCTGGTACTGCATTACTAAAATAAACTTACTTCTGATGTGGGACCTGGTACTGCATAACTGAAATAAACTTTCTTCTAACACTGGAACTGGTACTGCATAACTAAAAAAACTTACTTTTGATGTGGGTCTTGGTACTTCATTACTGAAATAAACTTACTTCTGATGTGGGACCTGGTACAGCACGACCTCTGCTCCAGTCACCCCGGGGCGTGGCTGGTGACGTAGTACTATGATGTACAACTGACCATAGCTGAAATGTGAATACAAAAATATGTAGGTGAAACTTGATATGAAATTTATGAATTAATAGTAGCCATAACTGAAACAAGCTAAGATAACAGAAGATAATTGACATTTGAAACTGGACATTAATGACTACATATACAGTAGAATTACAAGCAACATATATTCAACTTTGAAATAATTAATGGAATTGTACTATTAATTAAGTTTGCACATGTTTTTATAATTCCTCAATTTTTTGTCATGTTTTAACCTATTACACAGCTTTTAAGCCATTGCAAACTCCCAAATCTGGGTAATACCTGATTAAATGGAAACATGTGGGTAATACCCGATTTAAAGCTGCACTCTCACAGATATACCATTTTTACAACTTTTTTATTTCTTGTCTTGGAAAAAGCAAATTTTTGCTTAAATATCTGCAAACCAATGATATAAGATTGCTGACAAAAAAAATCAGATTGTAGATTATCATATTTCCGTTCAAAAATTAATGTTTTATGGCTTAAACTGTTACTAACGGTTTCAGAAAAATGCATTAAACATCATTTTTTTAACTTAAATATACAAATCTGCGATCCAAATTTTTGTCAGCAGTCTTATATAACTGGTTTCCATGGATTTTCGCAAAAACTGGTTTGTTTCATGACAAAAAAATAAAAAAGTTGTCAAAACGTTCAATCTGTGAGAGTGCAGCTTTAATGGAAACATGTGAGTAACACCTGATTTAATGGAAAATCTTATCTGAAGCTCTCAATCACAAAAAAGGATTACATGTAAGCCATCGTGACATCTCTTTCCATCAAAGGTTGTTTTGGCTGTTTTGGAAGAGTGGGCAGATCCACCTCAAACTTAGGCAGCTTCAACATGGCTCCTGGCTAAAACAAATGCCATAATTCTTGACAAGAAAAGAGAAGATCTCAACACAAAAGCAGTGTGTACTGCTTTTGATAAAGGTTAGTAGTGACTACTGTATGGAGTTCTAGTATAGCTTCAAATTATGGAACATGTTATTGCAACATAATGAAAATTGCTCTGGTTGTAATATTGTATAGTATAGTAAAGTATAGTATTTGTGGTCTTATGTTGTGAGGGAAACCAGAGCAGATGCAGAAAACCCCTTGGGCTGGTTTAGAAATCACCAACACAACTCACAAATTCCCTTTTGAATCTGGTTTCGGAAAATAAGAAGGTAATGGGCCAACCATTGCGCCGACCGGACAACTTTGTGGGGTGTTGAGCAGTCAGGGTGTTCCGGAAATATGTGCCTGAAGTGCAAAGCCATGTGTGCCCAAGTACTTAGGCTAATAAATATAAAGCCTTTGAAGGTTTATCAAATTGTAGCTATGAAAATACTGACCAAAAAGTAGACAGGTTGAAGGGAGTTTGCCAACTGGCCAGATGACAACAACAGCATACCTCCATCTTCACGACTCTGGAAATATCAGGCCAAAAACTTGGAATTTCATTACTTGGAGCAACTACACAATCAAGTTCAAATATTGTTATACTAAAGTTTTGAGAGTAATTAGCTCTTTGAATATGTGTTCAGCAGCCAGTTGTATAAAACTTCATGTTAACAGCTTAACATTTGGTCAGTTTGCATATAATAGCAATTTCATCAATCAACAGTTATCATTTGCTATATAAATAAATAGTTTTTAACTCTCTCCATCACCAAAACAAAGACAGCAATTTCTTCAACATAAGTTATGGCAGAAAAAGGTTTTAAGAAAGCTCCATATGAAGATGTGTTATATCTACTGTATTTCTCTTACATAGACACACATAACCTAATAGACACGCAGGTAGTGTTTTGTCAGTATTTTAACTGATTTTGAGAATTGAACAATGCTTAACATGACTTGAAACCTGTTAAAATGCAGGTGATTCTGATATAATACACATGCTACTATAATTATATAGTAACATTTTCCTATAAAACTTCTTGTTCCCACAAAAAAAGAGTATGCAAAATTTATATCATAAACAACAAATATTTGGTTTATAATTACTTTACAGGGGTTACATTTTGCAAATCTAGGTAGACAAATACTGTATATCTACCCAATACTTGTTTGTTTCAGTGTAATAATATATTATATTTCACAGAGCAAGCATCAGAAGCTGACATAAGCTGACTTAGCCACTGAAATAAATTGCAATCTTACACCAAAATAAACAATTTTATCTTTTCTTTTTATCAAATGACATTATATATATGTATAGGAACAGTTATCGAAATTAGACTTTTGGATGAACAAGCGCGAATGCTTATACTAATGCTTGGCATCAAATTTTGTAACAAGCCCTGCTATATAAAATTCAGAATTTGAGCAAGCCCGAAAGACATTTTACCAGTGCAGGGCTTGTGGGCTTGTGCTAATTTCGACCACTGTAGGAACATAATGTCATTTCAGATGATGTCATTGAAGTTGAGTCCCTGCCCTGTGCAAGCTGATGTTCGATTTTAGAATTGAGAGCGATGAACAATATTAAAATGTTATTTCACTGTTTGAAGTTGTGAGTTATAATTTTTATTCCACTGATAAATCTCTATGAATCATAGGAAAACATACAATAAAGTCCATTCATGGAAACTACCTGTTGCTGCATCTAACGCTTCAGTATTATGTGGATAGCCTACCTAATGATTCAAATCAATGATATCAACTCTCAAACTACCCCAATATTGATCATCTCTATAGCGCTTTCTGTACAAAATCCAGCTTAAAATGGTATCCATGAAATGGTCCACATGTATATCCCAGAAGATAAATGCATACAGGTTACTTACCATCCAGACATACCACACCACACTGACACTCAGCGACTTCAAATTCTTTAAAGAACGCTTCTCTGGATTAACCTGTGAATTATAGAATTATGTGCTTTATAAAACATTATAAACAATGACATTTAAAAACATTCCTAACTTCTTGAACATTCTTATGCCTAAGATAAAATCAATATTTTTGTCATGGAACAAAATTCCTCCTTTGAAATATAATCATGATAAACTATGTGTTGGTTTATAAAATGAAGCTTTAAGCAAGTAATCTCAAGGACATATGATAGCTGAATCCAAGATGGCTGCCAAAAGTGTGTCTCTAAAGATGGTTGCTTTGTCTTTTCATGACAGGAAACAAATCAGCAGTTAAACGTTGAAAGTGTCAGTTTCAATAGAAGTGCAGGTGAAACAATATCCTATCTCGTTTAAAAAATGTTCATTTTTGTTGTTGTCACTAGTTGCCATGGTGACTTAAAGCGAGCCTCCAGGTACTCAGTAGAACAAAACTTTATAATTTGAGCCCTCTATAGAGGGCCTGATGTGTGGAACGCACCTCTGTCCATCAAACAATTTTGTGTTTTGGCGCCTATTTTAAAATAATCATTATGGATCCAACTACCATATTTTAAAACACTTCAACAAGATGTCAACTTTAAACATAACTACCTGGTAGAACTCCACCCCATTTCCTGTGATAAAGCTGATCTCATTGACATTGGTCCACACAAATCCCTTAATCTCTGTTGATCTACCCTGTAGTAAAATCATACAGAATATACTAAAAAAGCATTGAGGCAATGTTTCTTTCTTTCAAGTTGTTAACTTGGGTGGCAATAACAACCAAGATGTGGAAAAAGAACCTGAGATATATATTTGTATACATGTATATGAAAAAAATAGAAATCCAAGGTCATTTTATCCCTTGTCTACTAAACTTAAAATGTTCAAGTTATATAACATGGTGGTGGTGTTGGTAGTTTATACTCCGGGTACTATGGAGCACATTGAAGGGTCCCAGAGTGACAGTTCAACCACCGGACCCCTATCCTGGGCAGAACCAGTACTAGGTGCCTTCACCTCTGCGAGGAACTGACAACTTCTGTACATGCCAAGGGCAGTGGTACAATGCGAATGGTTGTAGAAAGGATTTCATAACCAACCACAACAGAAGTGACCTGGTCCGCCCGGGAATCAAACTTGGGTTGTCCAATTCAGAGTCCAACGCTCTACCGATTGAGCTAACCGGGCGGACTGTTATATAACAGCATGATAGGTACATATATATTTGTATAAGTGTATTGATAGTCGCAAACAATTGTGCTAACTCTGCAAAAATAATCTCTAATGCGTTTTGTTTTTAAAATAGCTTGAATCAGACATATTTGCCTCAGTCTGTTCGACAGCTGGAATCTATTTTCTGAATAAAAATCAGAACAAATATTTATTTTGAGAGATCATGAGAGCCAAACATGGGATAAACCCTTTGATCTCATGGTACTCTTACAAATGTGCTTAATATAAACGGTATTAAACCAGACAAACCTTGCAAGTCTGGGAGTATTCCAAAGTGTCTGTAGTCTGGTCATCTTGAAAGTTAATAAACTCCTGCAAATATAGAGGATTATGATGCAAATTTGTGTTCCAGTACCTTAACAAGAGCACCATAGAGCAATCACCAATGCTGTTGTTTTTTTTCCAAGGGACATAACTCTACAATTATTAAATCCTTTACACAAATATGCAGATTGTCCCTGGCAACATATGTAAAGTTTTATTCAAATATATTTGTTTTGATGTATGGCAAATGCTTAAGATTTCGCACAATGCTGCTGATGACATCATTTAAAGCTTTAAAAAAAATAAAAGCTAAATACCATGAAGACATTCAGCAGAATAAAAACAAAAAACATTTTGAACACCATTCAATGTTTTTGATACACTGCTGCTCATCTTGACACTTACTTAAAGTAATTTTATTTAATTTACTGTATTCCTGGAGGTCTTTTTTCATTATTGATAAACTGTTCAACTGTTACAATACATTGTAGGTAAACTTATATCTTCAGCAATATAGTACACAGTATGAGTACCACCAACCACAGACTTCTGGGAGCGCTGAATGGCGAGTATTTTCCTGTCAGGGGAAAACTTCATAGAGCTCACATTTCCTCGGTCTTCCATTCTGTAACAGTATTTGAAATTAAGTTGTGGTTAAAGGTTATTATGCATAACCAGGTGCATCAAACACATAAATGGGTCAGGTGCATCAAACACAAACTTCATGGGCTTGAAGAACTTGCTGGCTAATGTGCGTTTTCAAAAACTAGAAAAACGGGGCTGGAGAGTCACACACAAATTTTATGGGCCTGAAAAACATGTAGGTTAATGTGCTTACTGCTTATTTTAACCACTAGCAAAATGAATATGCTTTATTTTATATTGGTACATTGAACTTCATTTCATATTGGTACATTGAAGTTGACTTCATTCAATTATAAATTGAATCATAATGAAGTAAAATATTTCAGAATTATTTAATCATCGAATAAAAAAACCCATAAAATTAACAGTACATATAAAAATGAAAAATACTAAAATCACAACCAATATGAGCAATGGATCAAAATGATACTTAAGAATGTTATGAAAGGAATAAGGCTAATCAGCACATGTATAAATATTTAATTAATTTGCAGTAAGAAGTGCTTAATAATAGAAATGGATATTTTTTGGTATAAAAAGTCAAGTTAAAACTAAAATGACTGAGTTAAATGTGCAATGGGTATTATTTTTAATTATACCTGAACGTAATGCTGGTTTTATCATTTGGACCTTTGACCACAACACCCATAGAGCCTCCTGACCGCACAGTGAAGACCTTTAAACACAGTGAAACAACTAAACAAAATAATATTTTTACAGAAGTAGAACTATCAACTTATGGTACAAATTTAGCATTTTGCACAAGGCTCAAATAAAGTGACGGACAATGTCTGCAGGCAATGAAACAGGCAATTTATAAAAAATGTAATAGTTAGACGACATGTACAATCTTAATGATTAAGAATGCAGAGTGAGCGTAGTGAAAGAGTTCGAGACAGGCTGTTGTGAATAGTAGACTATCTTAAGGTAGCTTTATAAGACACCCGCAGTTTATTCCACATGTACTTGTTGACAAGCAGTTTCCAACATTTTTTACAGGTTTTTATGGAATTTGTCATTTTTCACATGTGTGACGTCACATATATGTGTATCTAATAGGGGCGCCAAGAGGGTACTTACACTGTTCTGATCAGCTGGTGATGAGAAGCAGTTACCGACAAATCGAATACGCGGCGGATATTAGGTGCCTACTGTGTGTTTTTTATCCATTTATTTAATATAATGAATATAAGACTATAATACTAGAAATTTAGTTAATTTTTCAGCATTTACCAAAAATTTAAACCCTAAAGTTTATCAGGTGTTTATATACATTTAACTTGCTTTAAGTGAATGTGGGTGTGACACTAGCATGACAACGGTGTTCATAAATATATACACAATGGTTATTGCTTGTATTAGTCAATTTACAAAAACCTTGTAGCTTATCATAGATATGCAAATTAGGTTCACACGCATGCGCAATTCGCTGCGCGTGACGATCCCCCACGTGCAAGTTTGTGTACAAAATGAAACATGACATTAAATTTTAAATAATAATATACAGTACACTCAACAAGTTAGATCCACTTTCCTCGCTTACTCCGAGGGATAAAGTCGATGATCGCGGGTTTCCTCCGAGGGTAAAACTGTTGCCCTCGCTAAAATCCCCCCGAGTTCCTCCGAGTGGCTGGCTTACCGCCGAGTTTAATATGAACGATAGCGTTGAGAATCGTCCGATTTTATGATCCCGCGGCGGAACTCCGAGTCTAATCAGATAAGCAAGAAATCATTCTTGTTTAAAAGTTATTTATTTTTATGCTTATCCACATTGTTAAGCGTAAAAGATTCTTACATGTACCAACGTTTAATTTGTATTTATGTATAACGAGGTTAAAAATAGCTATGACGTTTCATGGAATTTTCCACAGAAAACGAGGCAAGAAGGCCTTCAAAACCATGCGCTGTGAACTTTGAACGTGTGTTTGACCTCCTGATTTTCCGAAAATGTGTAACCTAGAATTTCTCGGAAGAAATGTGTTTATCAGTCTGTATAATTAGCAAAAACACGTTCATAAGATACATGTGCAACTAGTGAAATACGACTGCATTCTTGTGGTAAGCTAACTTCATGCAAAACGGGCAGAGGAAAAATAATAAAAAGCAATTTACTGGAGCCGTTGTAATCGGTTGAAAATTTTAATAAAACAAATAAAACTTTAGCGTAGATTCTTATCTAGCGTCCGCAGAGTTTTGCGGAATTAACCCCTCCGAGGAACGCCGAGTTTGTTATTCTTCGGTCGACTGATCACCCTCCGAGGGCCTTAAATTCAAACTCTGAGGAAAGCGGACAGTCGATAAAATCATTGTGTTGGCCGCGATAGCAAAAATCCGAGGAGGGAAACGGAAAGTGGGTCTAACTCGTTGAGTGTACTGTAAGTAACTAATACGTGCCTCCGTTAGAACTTCAACTTTTGATTGCCAAGTAAACATACTATTAAATTGCAGTACCTGCTTTATGAAGATCTGAGGAAAGTACCCAAAAAAGCGATTTGTTGGAAACTGCTTTCCGTCGGAGACTGCTTCTCAGCCAGTATATATTAAATTGAAAATTGGGTTCTGTCGAGTTTATTAATTTATAATAGAATACTTCAATAGCAGCAGCCATAAATGGTAGGTGTGCCTGCGTCAGCCTTTAAAGTTAATCATAATGGGGGAGAGGTGTGTGTGGGTAACCAGTAAGAACCAGCCATCTGGTTAGCTCAGTTGGTAAGAGCGCAAAGCTAGTGTTTAAGTGGTCGAGGGCTAGAGCCCCACACCAGGCATACTATTCCTCCCAGGTTTACTTTATAATATTGGAAATATTTTTAATAATCAATCATGACAAAATAATTATCAATTGTCTCTGTTGTTAATCGATTTTGAATTAAAATTGATCATCTGAACACTATTTATTTACACACTAAAAAGACAGTACAATTTGGGCGGAAACGACAGATTAGGCGGAAACTAGCTACAATAATAAGCGATAAGTGATACATTTTATTATTTTGATACTTTTTTAATGTATTCCTTCCTCGAAATTGCCATTATTTTAAAAATCGTCAAAAGACTCGCTGACGCCAATTTAGGTGGACTAAAGCAGAAACCAAAAATTAAAACATAGCAAAATCCGTCTTCTGTCGAAATTGACATCTAAAGTTAAAACTTCCTTTATAGCAGAAAGTGACACTTACTTGTTGGTTTGCATCATCGTAAAACACATTTGTCACTTTACTTATTGCTTCAAATTTAATTGGCGAATTACATAGTTCAATGTAGTGGGCACAGTCCGAAGTCGCCATTTTGTCGAAGCAGACAACAATTTTATCATTCGGAGTTCCTCGGCCATTTTACCGCTTGTTGCTAGGACTTTCTCACCCGTCATTACAGCGACATGTACACTTTTGTTAATAATATGAGCAACATTTTGCTTAAAATGAAGACTTAAATCAAAGATGGTTTTTCTTTTACAACACCATATTAAATAAAACAAAAATCAATCTTTGTCGCTTAAAGTGTCCCGCATTTGTAATATTACTCTGGTAAAAGACTGCGCTATGTTTTATCTAAATATGGCGAAGGCATAGTAAAGCTATCGTTGTTTAAAGTTTCTATAAAACAGTTGATTTGATTTGATGATTTGATTTGTGTTCTATCTTTAGCACACACTGGAGAAATCTAAACAAACAGGGCTAACCAGAGCAGCCGATGCATTTCCCCACACTACTATATATCTACTACATGTACATGTATATATGAAATCAAGATGACCAAGCCAACTTTTCAAGATGTTTTCTTTGAAATGATTGTTTTCCTGTTCCTTACTGGCATTTTGCAAGTTCGACTCGATCTTTTTTCTGTATGGGACATCCCTCTCAAATGTTAAGAATCTACATGTACATTCTCATTCCAGTACAAAATAGCAAGGTTTATTCTCAGTTTGGAATCCAAAACTAATAATTTTGTCAACACAGTATAATAATGCTTTATTAAATGCATCTACAACCCTAGTACAAATTAACCTTATTGTAAACGAGTTCAGTCCGGATACAGTTGAGTCTGCCATAACATAATTCAGATAGTGTTGACACCTATAATTGATAATTATATGTCAATGGCTAGGCACTGGCTGGAATCTGGTTTGTGTATTGGTAACTGGAAATCAAATGCTCATTTGAGTCCAACAGGAGGGAACTTATACATAAACATTTGCAAGTCACGTAACTAGGTACTGCCTTTTTGTAGGTATTGCTTAATTTTGAAAAAAGTGTCCCTGAAGTGAAACATGCATAAAATTAAACAAAAGCTTGCCCCAGCGCCACCTGGAGGTTTATATAGTCCTATTTCCTTACAATACCATCGTCATGGCTTAAATGCCAAGTAATCAGGATGAGCTGTGTCATCTGCAAGCAAAGCTCTAGCCTTTTTGGTAGATCCCAATCTCCTACGCAGTGATCTCCCCTGACAAACAGAATAGTTCTTCGCAGCATGAGCGAGAATGCAAATGTAGCTGGATATTATAGCTATTTAAATTATATAAACTTGTTTTATGTGTTTTCTTCTTTATTTTCTCAATTTTCAGCTATTCAGTGCATTTAGGATAACATACAAAACAATATTTAAAATTAAAGATAATTTATAATCTTTACCGATATGTTATATGGTTTCATGATTTGCATGGTGGCAGTGATTACTGTACTGCAAAGTTTAGTCTGGGAAAATTAATGCATGGTACTAAACCTCAGTTTCACAACAAATCAAACATTCAAATATTTCATCGTTTATTTTGCTGTTGTGGTTTCTGTTGTTGTTGTTGTTTCTGTTAGTTGGCTGTAGTTGTCTGTCAGTGGTGGTTGTTGTAGAGATAGTTGTTGTTGTTTTTATTTTATGTTGTTGCTGTACGGGTATTAGTGGTAGGGTATAAGAAGGAACAGTATTGATTCATGCGGGTATCGTAATAGTTGGTGTATGCTAGTAAAGGTAGATGACATTGGGTTTGTTGTCGTGAGTTGTGTTGGCAGAGACAGATGCACTGGAAAAAAGTATTTCAAACGCTTTCAACGGCTAAATTTCGGGCAAGCAGTGAATACCGCAGTGCTAGAAGAGCTTCGGTTTATAGATAGTTCTGTTCCAAGTTTGCCTGATATGATCGAGCATTTACGGTAGTGTAACAATTCACCCTCGGGGACACAATCCGACAAACCTGATATGATCGAGCATTTACGGTAGTGTAACAATTCACCCTCGGGGACACAATCCGACAAACCTGATATGATCGAGCATTTACGGTAGTGTAACAATTCACCCTCGGGGACACAATCCGACAAACCTGATATGATCGAGCATTTACGGTAGTGTAACAATTCACCCTCGGGGACACAATCCGACAAACCTGATATGATCGAGCATTTACGGTAGTGTAACAATTCACCCTCGGGGACACAATCCGACAAACCTGATATGATCGAGCATTTACGGTAGTGTAACAATTCACCCTCGGGGACACAATCCGACAAACCTGATATGATCGAGCATTTACGGTAGTGTAACAATTCACCCTCGGGGACACAATCCGACAAACCTGATATGATCGAGCATTTACGGTAGTGTAACAATTCACCCTCGGGGACACAATCCGACAAACCTGATATGATCGAGCATTTACGGTAGTGTAACAATTCACCCTCGGGGACACAATCCGACAAACCTGATATGATCGAGCATTTACGGTAGTGTAACAATTCACCCTCGGGGACACAATCCGACAAAGATAAATATAGAGAAAATTTTAGTTTAAAGAATTGGTGGTGCTGATGTTGTTATTGTTGTTGAAATAATTTGTTTTATTCATTTTGTATATGGCGTAATTTTAAGATTATGCGTTGTTGTTGTTGTTGTTGTTCTTCTTCTTCTTATTAATATTTTTTTCCTTATTATTATCATTATTATTAGTTTTATTTTTTATCATGCTATATTTATATTTATATATATAATTATATTTATTATCATTATCATTATTATTATTATTATTATTATTATTATTATTATTATTATTATTATTATCATTATAAGTTTACTTTTTTCTTCTTTTTTCATTTTATTATTACATTTCTAAAATCAAATTTATCAAACAGCGACAAATTCTGTGAAGAATATGACCTTGGAATAATAAGGTCCTACAATGCTTTAAGCTTTTTTATTTCCCGTGTACCAGAAGGTGGATATCCAATTAAGTTGTCAACGATTAAGGTTATAGGCGCAAGGAAATAAGTGTGGTTGGGGTTCGGGGCATTGCTGGAAATAGAATGGGGACATAATCAATGTTCGGACATTATTACATTTTCAACCATTTTGCATCTTAAGCGGATCGTATTACCACATTTCACGATGGGATTTGCGATCAATAAAAAAATTACCTTAACATTTATTTAGCATTAAATTTTACAACATTCATTCATAAGTTATATCACTTTGTCGTAAAAAGCAAAGACATTATAAAAAGAACATAAATTAACTAATATTTCGTCAGGGTTTTTTTCACTGATGACAACAAATTCAGATTTTTTGTTTTGTAGGCCAATTGCAAAATAAAGGCTTAAAGTAATCTTTCCTTAAATTATTATGATATGGACAAACTAGAAAAACATGATACGGTATTCGTTTTCGATGACATTGACTGACTGAATGTTGACATTGTTGTTATACAGTTTATGTGCACGCTTGAAGGACTCTCATTGTGGATTCGGATAATCTTCGTTAATACATGTGTTGGCTCGGTTCAAATTACTTGTAACTCAATTCATTCGGCCCATGCAAAAATGTGTTCGGGGTGAATATTACGGTATACGTATTGTTACCTGAACCACTAATTTCTTTTGCTTTTTCAATAACCTTGTATACAATGTTATTTAGCTCACCCTCAAAACACGAGGTGTAATCGATTAAGAATCATTCGAGCTTTTCAAATTCAAAACCAACATTTGGAAAAAGGATTGTGTTTTTGACCGTGAGTAATTGTTAATAATTCTATTATTTGACTCAATTTTGTTTTATCATGTTTACTAGCATGTGTTAAGTTATGTTTATTAAGTTCAGGTTTATTTATTTGGTATTTCTTTTTGCTTGGTTATAAAAGGCATTTATTTTTGCTTGGTTATAGACTTTACTCGCATTTTGGCGAATTGGTCGAAACCACGGTTTTTAGGTCGACTATTCGAAGAATAAGGAAGGCTATACTACTCGCCCCAGCGTCGGCGTCGGTGTCGGTGTCCGCGTCCTGTTATATATTTTAGGGCAAGTTGGGATTTTAGCTTTAAAGTCCAAGCGCTTAACTCAACTCAACTCAACTCAATATTATTTTATTATATCACAGTTTACATTTAAGTAAAAGCATGTGAAAACGCAATATATATATGTTAGCACAGGTATAAAGAGGGTGGTTAAAGACGACTTCACAACAGGTTTGGAGTTTATCATTATACAAAACAAATATAATTAGTAAGGGGAATGTGGTTAGTTTAAATAGTATTATTTTTTATGACAGAACAAATTCATTTATTTGAATTAGGATACAATATAATCGATGCAGTAATGAGATAACAAATGAAAAACTATTAAATACATGATCAGATTCGTTTAAAGTGATTAACTAAGATTTTAACAAAAATTGCTGTTTTTCTTAAGGTATCCGAGTTCTTACAATTTAAAACCTCACTAAAATGTAAGACATTAGGTCTTGAGTAAAAACGACTATGTATGTATTTTTTTCTGGTAGGATTAAAAAATGGACATGTAAGTAAATAGTGCAGTTCATCACCGATATCATTTAGATTACAAAACGTACACTTTCTATTGACATATGGTACAAGCGCTTAACAATGAAATTGGCGCTAAAAAGCGCCACCTATCACCTACGAATTCTTGGAATCGCGTGAAACGAGAAAGCGCTTAATAATTCTAGTATTTATGTCTGAATACATATATTTGTTTCGATGATTTCAGCTGCACTCATAGACTTAAATAGTTCCTCATCAAAAGTCAGTTAAGAAACCGTCTACTTTGATAAAAGCGGGTGAATAAGAGGATTGGGCATTAGTATCACCTGTAAGTAACAGGTTTGGCGATTTACCATACAGTAGTGATGATTTTTTGTTCGAGTTAAGAGTAAATATTATCTATTTGAAATTATCATGGGGTACATAATAGTGTCTTCTAAAAAGGGGTGTGGTATATTTGAATTGTCTTTAGAAATTTCAATCCATAGAACATATTCACAATCACTTTCTACAATTTCTCTAATGACGGTTTAATGAATACATGAGACTTGCGCTTACTTTTTTGCCTTCTGGGTTTTGACAAAAAGTTCAAAATTTCTATTAAAATAAAGTCATACATATCTAACTTAATTTCTGTCACAAAAAAAGATCAAATGCATTTATAAGTTTTGTAAATTCTTGGTATTGCAGACTTTGTTTAAGACCACATACATTCAATGTCCCAAATTGCAGGTTGTCAGGGGAATAATTGTTGTCAGACATCTATATTTGACTTCAACTTATCAAAATAATCTTCTTCACCATTCGTTCATCGTGAAACTGAATTTGATTAGACCGACATGATTTCTTTTGAACACTGTTTTTTAATGTTTGTTTACATTTTTAGACAGCGCGTATGAATACATTTTTCTGTAATGTGGTTACCAAATTTTAATAGTTATTACTTTAGTTAAGTATTAAAGTTATTCGGTGGGATTATATCACTCCCGCGCCGTAAGTTATGTTATAAAATACGAACTTACACTGAAATAAACAAATATCATCTTTTTATCACTGCATGAAAAATCCCCCATCACTTTCGTGTTACCACTTATCTATAAATATATTTATACAACTGGTTTAAATACCTACTTATGATTTGCGATTTTCACTTATATATATATATATATATATATATATATATATCAGTTAATGCTATCTTTTTAATTCAATTGTATTGCCAAACAGCATTTACAGCGACGACAAATGTGAATTCCATGTCATTATATTATTAAAATAATGCATTAAAAATAGTTTTACATGTTTATAATAAGCCCCCCCCCCATTTAGAAAGTCCTACTCGTACGAACAATGAAGGGTTTAAATAAAAAAGGGACATGATTTTGAAGACCCAAGATGTCCTCCATAATTTATTTCATCAAGAAATGTTTTCGATTTGAACACGAGCTATTACGGAGTTGTTTACGACCAAATTGCGAGCCAATATACTTAAACTAATGATAAATTTATTACTAAAAAAATTGTTACCAGCGATACAACGACCGTTATACGTTGTTTTTACGAGTTGCTGCTTTTGAATTACGAAACTTTATGGTCAACGAGTACTGTACGTTACGATGTGCTTACGAGTTGTTATGAGTAGTTGTGATTTTATCCCCAGTTACTTACGAAATTATATTTTCAACTTTATTTGCAACATCATTTGAATACAGACACCCAAGTATAAAGCATAGCGTACGGAAGACACATTATGCAATGACACCAACGGTATCAACAATTGTGAAGAAGTTATTGTCAAGTCCTCGAGAACGACTTAGTTCTAAATTTTAGCATGCCTGGAAAACTATCATTTATGGTCAATGTTTTATCCTGACGCTGTTTGACATACATATAAAATGAAAATAAACAATACAAAAAGCATAAAAATAAACTGGCAGAGCGGGGTTTCGAACCAACGACCTTCCGACCTCACGATTATAAGTCCAAAAGTATTTTCAGCGTGTTAGACTACTCGGGAACAGAGTCTGTACTCTGTCATCGATATAAAGAGAGGTCTCGAGAGCGTTATTAACGCTGTAGAAATCAAGCGGTATCAAAGAGTCCAGTCGTCAGTCTTCAATTTCTTACGTATCTAATGTGTTGCATCAGACTATTTAAGAATAAAAACAAATAGCATCTTAAAAAGCGCAATTTGTCAAACTATGAACGAGCCTCTTTAATCACTAAAGATATGAAAATGATGCAAAAATGTTAACTTACAACTGTATGGTGAAAAGCATATTGTATAAGTTTAAATATTAAGATATGTTTTCAACGTTGAAAAATGACCTGCAAACAACTGATCAGTTTTCAACGGGGTCATTTTAAATGCGTGGCTAGGGTGATTAAATAACGGGCATGGGGAGTCAAAATCAAATATTACACCGGCAACAACTTCTGTTTCGTGAATGATTGGAAATAGTTAAAACTGTGATTTTAAAGATGCTCTCTTACTCCCAAAAAGATGTAGCACAATAAATGTTAATGTTTAATTCAAACAAATGATATATCAAAAACAAAGGTTTACCGTGTTTAATTTGAAAGAAGGTGCAGAAACACGGCGTTTCTACGTTATGAGACTAAGTTGATCACTGCTAATCTTTTAGCACTCACCAATATATTTATCATTTAATATTTGTCTGTGTTTAGCAATTTATAACACGGTTACAATGGTGACACCAGAATTTTCTGTTCAACATTAATGCATTTCTTAGCAAAAAGTTAAAGGTTAATCACCCAAAATTTTATGTTTATTATAAAAAAAATATATGTATTGATTTTAAATACGACTGTCACTTTACACATATAGCATACACTAGATATCCTCGCAATTTATGAAAAGTTTATGGATACTTTTCATGGGATTGCGTTTTAGGGCCATAAAGTAAAGGTCACTGTTGCTAAAAAACGGTTAGAACTAAATAACATTAGTAAGAGTTACCATATTGTGACCAAGCTTGGTAAATAAAATCAATTATGGGACCTTTCATGGGATTGCGCTTCGGGTCCCTAGGGTCAAGGTCAGCGTCACTGTTACTAAAAAAACGTTTGTAACTGAATAACTTTAATAAGGGTTGACATAGTGACTAAACTTGGTATTAAGAGTTTAAGGAGGATTTCCATGGGGTTGCATTTAAGGCCCCTAGGGTCAAGGTGAAGGTCACTGTTCCTAAAAATAGAAAGCACAATTAAAACTGAATCTCGCAACGAAGAATTAAGTTCTTATATCTATCATCGAAAACCTGGTTTCGACGCATTGCGTTTTTTATTTACTTTAAATTTGATTTTTATTGCTTTTGTCGGGCACGTATTACATCATTATTGTACTTTATTGTATAGTCGAGCGCGTTGTTCTACTACAGCTCTTGTTGAAACTGGTTGCCGGTCGAACGTAGTGGTAGCACTGTGCTTGAACTTCGCTAGCAATCATACTTGTGTATCAACAAGTATCCATGTGTACCAACAAATAAATGCAAGTTTTTTCTTTTAGTTGTTATTAATTATTTTTCAACTAAAACGTTCCACTATGTATACACGCCTATACAATTGAGAATAGCAAGGCAATATGTTTTGATGGAAAAATGCATTCGTGACCTATGCAAAGACTGTATACAAATATATATACAAATAAAATAATTCAAACATTGTATTCATGTTTACTTTGTTAGACAAATAGTATGAATACGCATACATGTATAGCAATAGAAAAACGTATTGGCATCTTATAATGTTTGAGTAGTGAAAGTGTCTCGTTCACATTTTAAGGGTCAATCATCACAGAAAAAAATCATTTCATTTTGATTTTTTTTTCAAAAATATGATAGTTTTCAAGTTGGAACCTTTTTTTGCTAATTACTTTATATGTGTCTGAAACGAAACACATATATCATTTAAAAGGAAAAAATAATTAAATTCTAAGTAGATATTTTATACGTAAACCTATAAACAGTTACCGTATATTTCACAGAGCCACCTTTTGTAAATTTGGTTTTATATAACGTCTGTTGTTGTTTTGTCAGTAAAATAAACGGCATGACTCAACATTTCTTATAGACCATGAGGGGAAAAGGGTATTGCTCCCACTCCCCATGGGATATTTTGTAAACCATTTACCCTTTTTATAAAATTGTATCATCTTACAAACATTTTAAGAAAAGTTAACGCCGTGGGCGTTAGGGCGTTTGGAAACTACAGCATTTTAAAGTTCGTTACCAGATCAACTCTCGGGCAAAGCTTTAACTTAAGGCTAAACTACTGTCGCTTTTTACAAGGAAAAGTGTAGAAAACTGTTTTAATTCAATGACTAGATTTTTAGCTAAAACAATAATGTTTCATGGCTCACTTTACTGTCATTTACGTTACTTCAAACCTTCTTTCAATACTTAATTTAGGCATACAAAAAATGAAAAAAAATGCGAACGTTTGCCAAGATTTTCTGAAAAACGGCAATAATATGCCATTTTAAATTTCTTTATAAAACACATAATCCAACTAGTTTGGTCATTTATTCATATAGATGGTGTATACAGTATGTAACTCTTTGAACAACACATTTTCTATAGACTGATACAACTTTGAATACAAATCTTACCATCTTTGAAACTGACATAGAACTATATTTCAGAACTGCCCTCCTGCAAATAATTATGGAGAAAGAAAATGAGCCTCAAACGCTCGAGGTATGTGATCATATTACTCCCCTATCTTTGGAAGATGCGCAGTCTTGTATTGTCACCACTGGGTCAATGCAGCTATAGAAAACCAACATATTACTTATTGCTTCGAGTCGATGGCAATTTCGCTGTTCGAACAGCGCAGTGCGGTATTTTTTGTATCGACGCCACGCAAACATTTAATGAAACGTCACTTGACAATCATGAGTGTTAATACTGTACGAGCAAGGGTATTCCAAAAGTGTTCCTTTCTACCATTTATGAATGTATTTGATAAGATAGACACGCAATAGGAGATAGGGGTGGTTGTTTGTAATTGTACTTACAAAAACATTTCGAAGCATATTCCCAAGAGAGAACGGTATGAGAAAGCATGTGGTCGGCTTACATTGAGGTGCTGTACTGTTTCGTGTACCTGGAACAAGTGCGCGGTGCTGCAGCCATATATGTATCAGCTGAACACATATGAGTATATTTAGGATAGAATCGATGAAGGGTTCGATGGAACGCTAGTCTTTAAAATAAGCATGAATGCCAGATTAACTACAGCTTAACTACAGAAAGAAATACATCAGCATGACGACTCATTAATTGCATGAATTGTCTTTTCTTTTTTGGTCAACCTAATTATAATGTTTATCGTTTCATTAATGCAGTTAATAATAAGTTTACAAAAAAATCGGTTAAAGGACAAATTTCATACACTTGGGCGTAGACCATCATTATGGTATATAACTCCTTAAAGTCAGCAGCCAATTTGCTAGAAGTAATTTTAAGGTAATTGGCAGCGAAATCGCCAAAGTTTAGTCCCGCGCCAACTAGTTTCACTGTTTATTTGTCATTTTGAGTTATACATCGGATGTTATTGTAAATCAAATAATACGCTGATATAATTATACAATATCCCTAGAATACACTTTTTCATTGATACAAGCTCTATAACGATTGGCCTAAAAGAAGTATAGTACACAAATGTATATATAGACGCATATATATATATACGTATATATAGATTTCATTGATCATAACACCACATAGCAAATATGCCTATAAGATAATTATAGTTGTTTTAAGCTCGACTATTCGAAGAATATGGAGAGCTATACTAATCACCCACGCGTCGGCGTCGGCGTCACAGCTTGGTTAAGGTTTTGCATGCAAGCACATATAGGTTTATATCTCAGCAAGTACTAGAGGTACTGCATTGAAACTTAATGGTACTTAACCATCCAACCTACTTAATTAACCAAGTTAAAATAACTCCAGTTTGCATTAAATGCAAATAATAGGCCTTTATTATTCGACTTAGAAATTCTGGTTAAGGTTTTGTGTGCAAGCACACATAGGTTAATATCTCATCAACTACTTGAGGTATTGCATTGATACTTGATACAATGGTACTCAACCATCCAACCTACTTAATAAACCAATTTAGATAACTATTGTTTGCATTTAATGCAAATAGTTGCCCTTTATTATTCGACTTAGAAATTCTGGTAAAGGTTTTGCGTGCAAGCACATTTTTTTGCTTTCACAATTATAGTTTCATAGTTTATTTCAAATGCATAAAGGCCATAGGCCCATGAGCATACAAGAATTTTGCATAAATACACATATCATGATAATTCATAGATCAGTGGTCAAATACAATTTCATAGATACATTTTTTTACAGTAACTTACAATATATTATTATATAATTCAAACTATAATATATATAACACTATATTATTATATAATTCAAACTATAATATATATAATACTATAATATTCTCACAGTGAGGAGACAGTGGCTGTTATATAGATATAGACTTATTACATATGTTAAATATAAACAAATGTATTTCTTAATTCAAAAGCTTTATGCACATACATCGATAATTTTCTACATGTAGCTTTCCTATCACTGGCAATAAGTTCAACAAATTTCAGTACATTTGGTCTTTTCCAATAATATTTACTGATGCATTGTTTTCTTAAATCATTATACAATGTACATTCTAACAAAAAATGAAACTCATCTTCGAGGATATTACAAATTTGACATTTTCGTTCATTAACAGGTATAGATTCAGGTTTATGCCATCTACCGGCCTCGATTTCTAGTCTGTGTGATGAGATCTTAACCTCGTAAGGGCTTTCCGAAATTTTACAATATTTACATCACACAAGTCAGATTGTAACTTAAAATCTGCAAACAGCACATATGATTTTGCCCTGGATGAGTTATTAATTTCTGCAAACCAGTTTTGCACATAAACATCTTGCAGTCGCTGCTTTAATTCATATATAAATTTATCAACGTCACTAACAATTTGAAATAACCAAACTTCATTAAATCCTAATGTTTATAAAATATATCAAACGCTCTTTGCCCATGATTTACAATTTGGCAGTCTCTCTAAGTCTCTATAGAATATTTTATAAACTGCTCTTACATATTTGATATCATCACAATGCAAAAAATTTAACCAGTTCTTTATAACGCTTACAACTCTTTTAGTGTTAATGGTGTTCTTCCAAGCTCTCCATTAACAAAATTGTTCTGTGTTTGAGTTATTACACCTAGAATCTCTTTACAAAACTTCAAATGAACTCGTTCTATCTTTACGCTATCGTTTAACCCCCAGACTTTACAGCCATAATTCAATACTGGGTATATACGTTTATCAAATAATGACAAATAGTGGCTTATTGATATGCCAGTAAACTTAGTAAGATCTGAATTAAGCTTATATAATGCCTTCATAGCTTGCCCTGACAAGGTTTCAAAAGTTGTACTGAGTGAACCACCAGGTGTAAATACAATGCCTAGATAAGAAAACTTTTTTTTTAAATCTCTAGTTCTTGTCCTTTGAACATAAATTTAATATTTCTTCTAACATTGCTACCTTTTTTAAATATCATCACCTTTGTTTTATTTATATTTACACTAAGTTTCCACCTGTTACAATAATCTTCTAGCAGTACTAATCCATTGTGTAACCCACTTTCAGATTCTGATAAAATAACAATATCATCAGCATATAGCAACAGGAACATTTTTAACATATATCTAAATCAACACCTTCAAAACCATGAAGCATAAAGTGTTCTTCTATATCATTGAGATACATACAAAATAAAAACGGTGATAATGATTCACCCTGCCTAACACCGAGCACACAAGGAAAGTCATCACTTAATTCATTTTTATATCTGACCCTTGATCTAACATTTTCATACATTGATTTAACTATATCTAATATTTTTCCTCTAACACCAAGCTTTATAAGTTTAAACCACATGTTATCCCTCACTATATCATCAAACGCCTTGGTAAAATCAATAAAGGCTGCAAATAATCTTATTTTATTGTTTAACAAATGCTCAATGATACCATGTAACACAAATATATTGTCTACCGTTCCCATCTGCTTTCTAAAGCCAGATTGTGCCTCTATATATGCATTATATGTTTCAGCCCAATAACTTAATCTATCATTTATTATTTTTGTAAACAATTTCCCAAGTGTACTTAACAAAGTAATGCCTCTATAATAATTTACATTTTCTACATCACCCTTTTTATGCAACGGAACTATTAATCCTTCAGACCACTTTTCTGGAAAGTAATTCATATCAAATTATTTATTAAAAAGAGTACTTAAACATGACAAAAACTGTTCAGACTCAATACCATATTTCAAAAGTTCATTTAGCACTAAGTCTGGTCCAGCTGATTTACCACAGTTCAGCTTCTTACACGCTTTAACAATCTCCTCACATAAAAATGGTATGTTTGGCTCATCAAACATTATCTGCATTTTACCATCTAAATATCTTTCATTAAAATATAACACATCTTCATCTGGTTGAAAAAAAACCCACAGAGTCTGGGTCATTAATAGCTTGAAAATATGCCAAAAAATCATTGGCTGACAATTGTGAGGAGAACTGCTCAGTGCTTACTAACTTTTCCTTTTAACAATCTCCTATAGGCTTTAGCATTTGACAACTTAGCACATTCTAACTTTTTGTCTGGTTACTATTATATATAAATTTCTTCTTTCTGACAGTAATTTTGTAATCGCTTCTAGTTTGGACCATAGATTTTCTGTATTTGGGACATTTCTATAAGTATTCAAATATCTATAAAAATGATTTTTTATATTAACATTCAACATGAAAGAAACATTTATTAACAGTTTGACTTGATACTTTATTTTGCAAACTTCTAGGTTCTTTTTTGAATAAAGGTACACAAATATCATCAACACTATTACATAAATCTGAGAGACTACTGTCAACATCACAAGTATATTCTGCTGTATTTGTATTCTCACAAAAGGTTAAAAGCTTCTGTGTCACATTATCACTATTTAAAGTATTATACAACACTATGCCTACAGTATAAGTTTCTAATTAAGCACATCTGTTCATTCGTCACGAAATGCCTTTTGATCACCACGTAAGAGAGTGGCAGTCTGTATTGACCGTGAAACTAAACCTGTGAAAATAAATTCGAGCTAGAAGGCGAAATAAAATCTTTTCATTCAGTATTGTAGCAGCAGCTAGTGAAATAAAACATTAGTTTACCTATATTATTAAAATAATGATTGAAATCATTTTTAGCTCGACTTTTTGAAGAATAAGGAGAGCTATCCTACTCACCCGAGCTTCGGCGTCGGCGTAACCACTTATGTTATATTTTGCGTACCACCTCAAATATCTTCAAAGTCCATTGACCTATGGCTTTGAAACTTTGCACACTTGTTCACCATCATGCCCCCACCCTATACACAGGAGGAGGTAACTCTATCAAGCATTTTGACAAAATTATACCCCTTTTCGACTTAGAATTTACGTTAAAGTTTGCGTACCACCTGAAATATTTTCAAAGTCCATTGACATCTGGCTTTGAAACTTTGCACGCTTGTTCACCATCATGTTCCCAAACTGTACACAGGATGAGGTAACTTCAACGCAATTTGACAAAATTATGCCCCTTTTTCTACTTAGAATTTACGTAAAAGTTTGCGTACCACCTCTAATATTTTCCATTCAATTTATGTAAATATCTCAGCACATCATGTATTGTATTGAAATCTAATCTAACAGTGATACATGCATGTTTCGTCAAAACTTTTCATTCCATACACCGAAAAGCGGCGGAAAAGTCGAGCGCGCTGTCTCTGTGACAGCTCTTGTTAACAAATGGGCTTGCAGTACTTTTCTAAATATTGAATTTTGAATCACATTTTTTATCGTCGTTTTACCTGGGCTACTTATTGATTGAAACGCCAAATTGTATTAAGTAGGCGCATAGCTCATAGATCGTATATCAACAAAAAATCTTGGTAAACGATTGTAAACAACTTGAATACTTGGCTGAGCTGTATCGTAGATTTTAGATCGATAATTTAAGGTAAAATAAAATTGATTGAACTTGATAATAGTTGGTAGCTCGACAAATTGTAACAACACCAATATTTGGTAGACTAAGATCAAAGAGCGTAGATCGACCATCCGATGACAACTATCATAAATTGTGATGTTTTAATTGGTCTAGCAAATGGTCGACACATCATAGAACATTTTGGAAAACATAGGAATTTCTATAGGACCATGCGATGTATTGCCATTGAAATTTATTTATTTGAAAGGAACACCACAAATTTTGTCTAAAATGTAAAGTTTTGAAAACATGGATGAAGTAACTTTTTGTACGATTTCCCATCTTGACTGTAAAGCAACTGTTTGTTTGAGGGAATATACAAAAAGGTGTGTTTAGTAGTAGAAACTGCTTCCACATCGGCCGAGTAAGGTTAAAAAAATATACAAAAAGGTGTGTTTAGTAGTAGAAACTGCGCCAACACCGACCTAGTAAAGTTTAAGGGAATATAAAAAAAGGTGTGTTTAGTAGTAGATACTGCACCCACATCGGCCGAGTAAGGTTAAAGGGAATATACAAAAAGGTGTGTTTGGTAGTAGATACTGCACCCACACCGGCCGAGTAAGGTTAAAGGGAATATACAAAAAGGTGTGTTTGGTAGTAGATAATGCACCCACATCGGCCGAGTAAGGTTAAAGGGAATATACAAATGTACAAAAAAGGTGTATTTAGCACCGGCCGAGTAAGGTTTAAGGGAATATACAAAACAAAGTGTATAGTTGTAGATAGTACACCCACCTCGGCCGAGTAAGGTTTAAGGGAATACACAAAAATGTGTGTTTAGTAGTAGATACTGCACCCACACCGGCCGAGTAAGGTTGAAGGGAATATACAAAAAGGTGTGTTTGGTAGTAGATACTGCATCCACACTGGCCTAGTAAGGTTTAAAGGAATATACAAAAATGTGTGTTTGGTAGTAGATACTGCACCCACACCGGCCGAGTAAGGTTAAAGGGAATATACAAATGTACAAAAAGGTGTATTTAGCACCGGCCGAGTAAGGTTTAAGGGAATATACAAAACAAAGTGTATAGTTGTAGATAGTACACCCACCTCGGCCGAGTAAGGTTTAAGGGAATACACAAAAATGTGTGTTTAGTAGTAGATACTGCACCCACACCGGCCGAGTAAGGTTGAAGGGAATATAAAAAAAGATGTGTTTAGTAGTAGATACTGCATCCACACCGGCCGAGTAAGGTTTAAGGGAATATACAAAAAGGTGTGTTAAGTAGTAGATACTGCACCCACACCGGCCGAGTAAGGTTGAAGTGAATATAAAAAAAGATGTGTTTAGTAGTAGATACTGCATCCACAACGGCCGAGTAAGGTTGAAGTGAATAAAAAAAAGATGTGTTAAGTAGTAGATACTGCATCCACACCGGCCGAGTAAGGTTGAAGTGAATATAAAAAAAGATGTGTTTAGTAGTAGATACTGCATCCACACCGGCCGAGTAAGGTTGAAGTGAATATAAAAAAGATGTGTTTAGTAGTAGATACTGCATCTACACCGGCCGAGTAAGGTTTAAGGGAATATACAAAAAGGTGTGTTTAGTAGTAGATACTGCACCCACATCGGCGGAGTAAGGTTGAAGTGAATATAAAAAAAGATGTGTTTAGTAGTAGATACTGCATCCACACCGGCCTAGTAAGGTTTAAAGGAATATACAAAAGATGTATTAAGCACCGGCCGAGTAAGGTTTAAGGGAATATACAAAAAGATGTGTTTAGTAGTAGATACTGCACCCACACCGGCCGAGTAAAGTTTAAGGGAATATACAAAAAGATGTGTTTAGTAGTAGATACTGCACCCACACCGGCATAGTAAGGATTTAGGGAATATATAAAAAAGTGTGTTTATTCGTGCATACTGCACTCACACCGGCCTGTAATGATTAAGGGAATATACAAAAAAGAGTGTTTAGTAGTAGATACTGCACTCAAAATGGGTACTGAACCCACATCGGCCGAGTTAGGTTAAAGGGAGTAAACAAAAAGGTTGTTTTTGTGATAGAAACAACCCACACCGGTCGAGTTAGGTTAAAGGTAGTGAACAAAAAGGTGGTTTTTGTGATAGAAACTGAACCCACACCGGACGAGTTTGGTTAAAGGTAGTGAATTAAAAGGTGTGTTTTGTGAAAGAAACTGAACCAAATTCTTGAGTAATTGACATGATGTACAAGAACTTCGGTCGAAGGTAAAAATTCAATTCAGAGGGTAGCTGTTAACGTCAATGTTTTATATCATATTGTAAAGGTAGCTGTTCAATATCGTGCGTTAAGTGAACGGCATTGTAATTAATTCGCTTACTATGACACGGTTAAACATGGCTTTCTTGTTTACGTTTTAATATTGGAGTTAGTGAATAGACTTAAAAAAGAGCACTCTCAGGAATAATTTGACTATAATAATGTATTTTAAATTTTGCAGTTAAAGCAGACTGAGGAGGCCCTAACGGTGTACAACCAAGTCCGGGAATTGCTTAAGGTAATTACTTGTGAACAGTACTGCACAGTCTTATAAATTGTCCGTCACCGCCGCCTCACCACCAAGACCAACACCACCACCATTATTATTATCATCATCACCATCTCCATCATCACTATTATGACCATCATCAATCATCAATCGTAGGCTAACACTGAGCTTCTTTTTTATACAGAAGAACAGTCACATAATCAACCGGCTGCCGAAGGCTTTTCAAAGAATCGCAGGCCCGGAGTCGGAGATGGAGGTATACACTTTAGTATAGTATACACTATGATATGCTTAATCTTTGTTTAGTACGGTGTGTTATTGTTATCTTAATGACTTTTTTGAAACTTTGCTAAGTTTACGCTGAAGAAGTTGGCATGGTATTGAAGAAACTTTGATCTAGCCTTCGACCTAATTAAATTATGTTATAAATTGAATCTCAAATTCGTGATTATTTTGTATAAAATTAATTAAACCTCGTTTTTATCGTTTTAAAATGAACTCGTTTAATACATTTGATACAAAATAAACACTCATTTCAGATCCTCATATATGGAATTAAGCACACTAGGGTACATAACTCCATTTCATCCTAAATACAAATTATAAGTCCTGATTGACGAAGTAGCTTAGGTTAAAGGAAAAGTACAAACTGGGGTGTTCACAAATAACTTCTATAACATTCATTCAATTAACTTTATACTTCACACAAAAACAGTCATCAAACAACTTAAGGTCATGTAACTCCTTGTTATGCTAAGTACAGTATGGCCCTTGGTGGAAGTTCGGAAGTTATAGGGCATCTTTGGTTTTTAATTCAAATCTCAAATAAAGTTCATTTCATTAACTTCATTCTTTACAAAGTTGTTCAGGTCAACACACAATTAGGTTACATAATTCCATATTATCCTAAAACAGATTATGACGGATTTTAGGGCAACTCCAGGTTTAAACTTATACCTCAAATACCGTTCATTCAATGGACTTCATACTTATCACATCACACTATTAGATTACGTTACTATATATTGAGATAACCACAAATTATGGCCCTTGACTTACTTTTTTGTATTCTGTTTTGACTTTTTTAATCTTTTTTTTTAACATGCACAAATACCATTATCAATGCAAAGCGGCGTTTAGTCGAGCGCGCTGTCGAATGAAAGCTCTTGTTTAAGCTTGGATTTACAAAATTCACTTCAATGGGAATCTGAATTATAATTTGTAATCGTTTTTTTATAAAAGAATACCATAATTTGCCAACGTGTTTCAATTGACAACATCAGCTTTGTAAACGAGTCCCTTCGGTCTCATCAGAAACTACATATTGAGATGGATCAATAACGCACTGGCCCCAATTTCTCGAAACGTCTTAAGCTTGACAGGCTTAAGTCACTTATTTTAATTAGCCAAATTGCATATTTATAGTGAATATGTATAAATGAAAATGTTTTATTGTGATAATCGTAGCGATAATTCCTATCTTAAGTATTAAACCATTTAAAGGAGTATATAAAACGCAAAATATTGAAAGACAAAAATAGTGGGTTTAGCTAAATCCTGTTATAAGAGACTTAAAAAGTTTCGAGAAATCGGGGCCTGAAGATCAAATCCCTAGATGGAAGAATCAGTCAGGCCAGGTGAAAACATATTTTGAATAATTGAAGTCATGCAAATAGATCACTTTAAAATCTGTTTTTATTAAATTTACACTTTGTTCTTTTCAGAAGGAACGAGATGATAAGTAAGTATATCTATCAACTGGAGTAAGTATATTATATACGTTATGTATAAACTCATTGGATTTGGCATAGAGACGATAATTGATCACATATATTTCACAGAGTAGGCATCACAAACTGTATTAAAGTTTATGCAATAGCGACGTGAAGATCAGATATGTTAACATAACACTCGAATTCAATTCATACATTAGAAAGACAACCAACATTAAGGGGAAATTACCACAACTAGAAATAAGACAAGGTCTTTTACTTCTACAACAGTATTGTCAGAATACATTTCCAGAATCCAGCCCGAGTAATTGTGTGTATAAAACAACGCAAACAATATCTTAGAGCATGTTTAAAAACACACACCAAAAAAAAAAATGCCTTAAAGGTTTGTTCGTAGAGATCTTTGTCCTGTTCTAGAAACATTGCGGATTTCTGAATGATTATAATCATTACGGAATTATTTGCTGGTTTTGAAATGTACCTATTATGATATATAAGTGACCAGTAACGGTTTGATGACGTTAATTTTAACTTAGAAAATGGCGATAAAAGTCTTACATACATTTAATTTTGTTTCAGAAAAACTATTCGATGTCTCAGACGGGATCTGAAGAGGGCCAATAATACAATCAGGTTATTCTGCATGATTAAGCGGGCATTTAACTTTATTTGAAAACATTCAAATATTCATCCAATAATCAAGATAGGACTGTTAAATTTAAACTTAGTCCGACTTTACGAAGGATCTTGGGAGGGCTTTTCTACTGCACCCTAACGTCGGAAGTTTTGGCGCATGTTGTTTTTATAGTCAAACACCATTCATTCAACTGACCGAGGGCAAACCAAACCATAAGGTTATTATGATTAAGATTATGATTTGACTTCATACTTATAACAGTTGTTCAGGGCCATTCGACAATTAAAAAAGACAACTGTGTCTGATCCTTAAACCAAGTTATGCCACCGCCTCTTGGAAACACCTTATAATTTAAGACATTTCTTTTTATATTACAGCCAATATCAGCCAACCTTCTCTTAATTCAAGTAATAAATTACACTCAGAGACAAAAGAAAATGTACATTTCATTACGATTTTTATTGATTTTTGGAATTAATGATTCAACTATCAATGTCACGGCGACCTTTCCTTGAACAGTTATGAACCTTCAGACAGTCGACAGATCCTGTTAGCACAGATCTAAGTTAATAGGCAAATGGTCTAATTCAGCATACAGCAATCATGCATTTTTATATGGAGATTACCAACTTTAACACTACTATTCGTTTTCTTAGAGTCTGTAAACACAGTGTGAGTACATATACAGTTATAAAATGCCTCTATTACAGTGAGCTGCAGAAGGCGAAACGCGCCTGTGCGCATCGACAAATTCAGTAAGTTAGATAATAACCAACAATGAGCCTCTCTGAAATGACTAACAGTTGCGATATATATAGGTTAGAGTTTATTAAGTAATTTCTTCTCGAAGAAAGCACTTAATTAATTGATTATAACCGACTTAGTGTTAAACGCTTCCAAATTGTACCAGCTTCAAATTAAGCTGTGCGCCTGTCAAAAAGACCTGTCAATCACTGCAAGAGTTTGTGACGTCATTTAAATCAGATTTGACACTGTAATTGCGCCTTTGCATATGCAAACAGATATATGCGCATCCAAACTAGCAATTTACTTAATCATGTCTTAGTAGCAGTTGTAACGTTTCAACAAGTGTCAATCACAACAATATGGACAGTTTTAGTAGCAGTGTCAATCATAAGAAAATCGACAGTTTAAGTAGTACTTGTAAGTTTTATGTGTCAATAATAAGAAAATGGACAGCTTTAGTTTTATTTAAATACAATCCGGTAGATATTTTGGTGATTCATTTTAATGATATTTACCAGCTACAATTATTATTCATATATGCATTCCATGTAAATTTTAGCATCATTTTGTTCATGTTTGTTGTTATAGGCCGCAGATGACAGCTGGATTTTCAGATTCCTCAGCTACTGCGAGGTACTTTTGTTAAAACTACAGCAGGTCTTCGTTTTTCATTTACGTTCAATGGATGACTGATGTAAGTTGAGAATACGCTTTTCTGTTTTAAGCCTTAGTAATTTATAATATCCATTATGTTATGCCCCTTTTCTGCAAAACTAAAAAGCAGATATACCAATACTTACCCGGTTATAAGTGACAGTCATGTTATCAATTAGCAATGAAAGAATGTCTGACAGCGTCATATATATACTGGGACATGGTATAAAGCTCTCTTTGGCCATTTAAATGAGCTGGTTTTGAATTTAGGTTGCTGCCATAATTTTGAAATTAATTTTAAGGTCAACACCAATAATGTCAAGGGGATATGAGTTGAAAAGTCTAAAGACGTCGTCAAGTTAATTAATTGTCGTGCTAAAACGAGAAGAACGTTATAAATTAGTTGAATGGACTGTATATACTTGTTAAGTATTATTGCGCCAAGCGGCTCGTCCAATTTGGCTTTCCAAGCTGAGTACTCGTCCAAATATATATCCGTATTGTACAGAACAATATATATAACCTATTATTAGCGCATGAATTAACCGTACATAATTATAGTGGCACATATACAGGTATAAGGTTTCTATAATGCACTGGTAATGACAAACATAAATTATTACGGTATAATTCTATCATATGTTGTATGCAATTTATACAACCATTAAAACTCCCATCCTGAAATACTCACAGTAAATGTTTTCTTTATCTTCGAACATTTAAACCTTAGCTATATCTCATAAGTCGGTAAATACATTCTTAAGATTTTTATACAAATGTAATGACAATACTTCCATTAATAACTGTTGAACTATGTTTATGATAGACGAAAACTAAAAAACAAACATATGGGAATTCACATGCACTCGTGCCCATTACTCTTATAATTATGTTTCATTATGATTTTGTTTTTCAGTCAAAGCGTGCTGACTAAGAAGGCCGAAGAAATGGGAGATTAGAGACGCCTGACCTAGCAATCGCTCTCGCCATTGTTATTTGATGGTTAAATGATTTAATAAATATGTCATACGTCTTTCTCGTTAAGTTTATTAACTTACCTATGTTTACTTGATCAGACCAACTTAATCGTTTACAGACCCGAGCTGCCCGGATTTTTACGTACATAAATCGAAAACGAGCCGAAAATGACCCATCATAATTTTGTTATATTAACCATTTGAAAAGATTCGCAGGGCATGATCTCAATGTTCCTTTAATCAATTAAAGTTAAGAGCAATTAACTCCTGAATATCGATCTTGAATTTGAACGGTTTCCATGTCAATGAGCAGCACTCAAGCTCAATGACGTGATAACTCACCATTATGCAAATTAACGGATACCTTCGCTGTATGATGATTTAGAGAACAACAGAACAGAACAGAACAGAATAGAATATTCATAAGACTTAAGCATAACAAGCATATCGCCATAATAACACATATACATACAAAAAACACATATATATATTAGTATAAATGGCATGCAACAATTTAAAAACATAGCTTTTAATACGATAAATTCAGTTGAATTATTTTTTCTGGGAAACAAATTGTGAGAATGAATTTATATTTTATTATATATTTTAATTGAATATTACATACAATCGGAAATAATTTAAGATTGATCAAACAGTAATCAAGTATTTATTATGTATATAACTGCTTATGATTGGTTATAAAAGTGCAATACATCGTAACGACAAGGAAAATGATAATGCTTAAATATATATATTTTTATACCATGTCTATTTCAATTATTTTTTTTATGTTTGTTTAGTTTTTAATGTGTAACAGAAAAAATAATAATTGTGGCACATGGTTTAAAAGCGCGGGAAATAGGTGCACGCTTACCTTTTGTCAATTCTTATAAAAGTATATGGACAAGTGCGAAAAACGTGGTTAATGTTAAGTATAGTTCTATAATATATTTACATTTATGAATAATAAAAACAGTGTTGCAATATTGACGATAGGAACGTTGAATGTTTTTGTTTATTTCCGGGCAACATTAAAATCATGAAAGTGATACTGAAAGTACAAATGAGAGATGTCGGTGCACCTCAGCAATCGCTGTTGCATGCTTGATTCTGACAAGGATAGATAGGGTTAGTGCATGCATAATTCCTGTTTCACTGAACATGCATTAAATAAATCATACGTTTATAAAACGTTCAGAACATAATTTTACAAGTTTTGAGCCTGGAAATTTTTAACCACCTAACAGCAGGAAATAAGATAACACGATATACTCCAGTGCTCCAGCTAGGACTTGCAGGGTGTGGCTTTAACAGTCCTTTTTCCAGTCTTCTGATGCTCTTTTATCACTCCCTTTTGTGCCCTTTTGTTTCACAGAACAAAACTTCAGAAATCAAAGTATAAAAATATACACAATTTTGACACTAATTAAGGTAATGGTTACATCTAAGGTGTTCATAACAAACTTGATTACTGTAGTATTGAAAGTATTTAATACACATACACAATACCCTTGCAATTTTGCACCATTAAGACTCATTCAATGCGCATCAAAAGTGCCCGTTAATAGCCTCGGTTCATTATCAAGTTATATAGGTCATTTTTTCTCTTACTTCAGATTTTTCTAGAAATTGGATTAATACAGCTGATCTCAAACAAACAATATTGGCTATAAATCGCTCACCTGAGTAAAAGAGTTTGTAATCAATATAGCTTGATATTTGTTCTTGAAGAATATTGAAAAACATACCGATTTAACAAGTTGCCTTGATAATCAATGACAGGACTTGTCACAGTTACCTGCACACTGAAAGGACTTGGTGATTGACTGTACACTGACAGGATTTCGTTCTGTTGCCTGCACACTGACAGGGCTTGGTGATTGACTGCACACTGACAGAATTTGATTATTATATCTGCACACTGACAGGATTTTGTTAAGTTGCCTGCACACTGACCGGACTTGATAATTAACTGCACACTGACAGAACTTGGTACAGATACCTGCACACTGACAAGACTTTTTTCAGTTGCCTACACACTGACAAAACTCTGTTCAATTGCCTGCACACTGACAAAACTATGTTAAATTGCTTGCACACTGAAAGAACTTTCATTATAGATACACAAACAGCAATCAATGCACCATCAAATAAAATCAATAAACTGCCTTCAGCTCTAATACTCATATATCAGAACTCATTCAGCACCTTCCACTAATATCATTGCTTCTTCAATCTATGTCAACATCACCGTCCATCACATGTTCAAAAACATTTTTTTCTTTAAATCCATAAAGGCTTAATCACTATCCACACAGAAGATAAGATGGTAGCTTAGAATAATCTACATGAAGTTCAATGGAAAAGTCTGATTATTAAATTTATTATTAAGTAAAAATGAAATTTCTTCTAAAGAATAAAGTGTTCCAGTAAAATAATTATTTGAATCTATGAACCCCAAAAAATTTCTTCTAAAGAATAAAGTGTTCCAGTAAAATAATTATTTGAATCTATGAACCCCAAAAATGAACATTTATTACCTTAAAGTGACTATGTTGAAGACTTAATAACTTTTAAAATATATTCCTTTGTTACTGAAATCTGAAAGTAGTGGATCTCAAACAAGAAGTGAGACCAAGTAGCAAGACTTGGTGTCCTTGCTTCAAGAGTAAACTTCACATAACTATCAGATTTTAACATTTTTGCCATTTTGTTGTTGTTGTTGATCAATTCATGACCTTTGGTGTATTTTTGTAGAGGGTTTTTCCAAGTAAGCTTTTTGTAAAGTTTAATTGAAATTGGACTGGTTGTTTTAGAGGAGATGTTTTTTAAAGCAAAAAACAAGTTGGCCATTTTGTTGTTGTTGCTGTTGTTGTTGTTGTTGTTGATGAAAAATCGTGACCCCTTGTTGTATTTTTGTAGAGGGTCATCCAAGGAAACTTCTTGTAAAGCTTCATTGAGTTCGGAGCAGTAGTTTCAGAGGAGATTATTTTAGCAATTGTCGACGGACGGACGGACTGACGGACAGACGCCGGACAAAGACCGTTCACAAAAGCTTACCTTGAGCATTTCGTGATCTGGAGAGCTAAAAATGATAAATGACAAAAATAATATAACACAAAGAGAATTGGTATTATTCGTAATAAGTCTGAAAGAAAACAAATAAACATCTTCAAATCCGAGGAAATTTGGAAAATGATAACAAACGTTATGATAAGACTGGCCGAAGGTTTTCCTTCAATTACTTTTTTATTCCGTAACCTAAACGCATGAAATAAAAAGCCGAGTAAGGCATGGTAATTGTAGAGCCAAATGCGCGTCAAGATATTTTTGAAATATATACTTTATACCACTTACCAGGCGAAAACAGGTTCCAAAAATCCCATTCGCCATTGTTTCGCCGCCATCTTGCATATCAAGCTCCAAAACCTCACTTAAACCCTTGCAGATTCGAAATACGTGTACCCCCTGACAACGTCGATTGTAATTGCACGGTTTTAAAAAACGTGTCTTTATTGTTTACGTTTCAATATTGGAGTTCGTAAATATACTAAAGAATTGAACACTCGTGATTTGACTTTAATTAATAATGTATTTTAATTGTTGCAGTTAAAGCACATGGAAAATGCCTTGAATGAATTCGGGGAAGTGTTAAAGGTTATTACTTGTTGTGAAGAGTACTACACAGTTTTATTAATTGTCCGTAACCAACACCATCACCATCATCACTATTATTACCATTATCTATCATCGATCGTAGGCTAACATGGATTACTTTTTTTTATTTAAAATAACACGAGAAAATCCTCACTTGCCTTCCGAAATCTCTACAGAGAAAATCAGTCGGAGTATCAGGTATACACCATAGTATAGTATACACTATGATAAGCTTTATGTTTTTCGTTATTACGTTGTGTTATTGTAATCTAAAGGACTGTTTGAAAATTAGCTAACTCTACGCTTAAGTATTTGACATGTACTGATATTACCCACCTTGTTTGTTAAAAGTGTATGAAGTTTAAATCCTTCGTCTGTTGGAAGCTCTAGCTATTTACATATATAATTCTGTTTTAGTCGATGCATGCGAGTTCCACATGAAATAGCTACATAATAGTTTAACGCGAATCTTGAGAGTATAATACAAGAAACGAGATATGAGAAGTCATAAGATTGGATTTATGAAAGCATACTAGTATTATTTACAAGTTAATTGGTACACTTAGTACATACATACATGTGATAAAAGGTTATACATCAGTATACTAATAACTACAATAATCAGGCTGTGGGTTGTTACTATCAGAAGGAAGAAATAATGCGTAAAAGTGGCTACACATTTATAAAAAAGAGAGGAAAATACATGCTTCTATGAATATCTAACGTTATGTGTGTTTGGAATGCCGTGTGGGTTTTTAAAATGATTTAATATAATAGCCAACAATTTGCCTAATTGACGAAGTGTTTGTTCATTGTTTTCATTTATAAGAGATTCGAAATTAAGACAATTTGTGTTTCTTTGGAATCGCTCTGGAATTAGTTTTTTCGTAATTGATTTAAAAAACTACATTTGAATAAGTAATGAAATTCGTCTCCGACCTCTCCAGAGTTACAAACATTGCAAATCCTATCGTTATGTTGGACATTTGCCCATCTAAGTTTTTCAATAGGAAGATGATTGTTACACATTATAAAATTAACTAGTTGTTGTACAAGGTAGGGTGACAATTTATCAAAATACTGTTCATATTTATGTTCGTGTTTGTACATACGGTAATTAAGGCATTTACTGGAATCAAAGACCATGCTATGCCATATTTGTGAGTACTGATTTTGAAGACTTGATTCTATTTTCTTTAACAACATATCTCTAGAACCATCAAACATTTGGTTTATCCATACATAGCTTAAACCACATTCTTCTAGAATAGACTTCACCAATGTTAACCAGTTATACATTTTAGAATTATGAACATAGTCTGAGTACATGAAATTATAAAACAACTAAGAAAGTTTATCAGTATTTGATATCATATTATACCAAAAGCCAATAATTCGTTTCTTGATAACAATAGAAATGGGATATCTCCCAAGGTCTCCATATAGCATAATATGAGGAGTACTACGTTTAACATGTAATATATTTTTCATAAAGTCTGTATGCACTTTTTTAACAGGTTAACGCCTGAGTACCCACATAGTTCGCATCCATAAGTAAGAATTGGAAGAATAGTTGAATCAAACAGTTTAAGTTTGCAATCCATAGATAAATCTAGATTTCTTATTTTTCTGTATAGACTAAATAAGCCTTTCCTTGCCTGGCAACCTATATGTTTTTTAGCAGATGTAAACTGTCTGTTTTTAGAGAAAAGAATTCCAAGATATTTAAATATATTCACCACCTCGATTTGGTGGTTATTTATGATAAAGTTTCTTTTTCTACGGAAACGATCTCCAAATACCATTATCTTAGATTTGTCAAAATTTATATCTAATGTATATTGTGTGCAATATTCGTTAAAAGTATTAAGCACTGAAGTCAGATCCTCCTCTGTGTTTGCAAAAAGTACTGTGTCATCAGTATATAATATAACAATCAGTTTTATATATATGTCGAAATTGTCATCAGCTAAGACTAAACTTATGTCATTTTTTTGTCAATAAGTAATTCTCTAGATCATTTAAAAACAGAGAAAAAAGTATCGGAGAAAGATTTTCGCCTTGGCGTACACCTCTAGCACAGGGAAAAAAGTTTGACATCTTATTATTAACAGAAATACAAGATTTGATACCACTTTACATATTTTTTATAATAGTTAACATTTTTCCATTTATATTATAACACATTAATTTACTCCAAAGGCCGGTTCTCCATACAGAGTCAAAAGCTTTCTGGAAATCAATAAAACAACAGAACAACTTTTTATTTTTACGTTTACAAATTTCCGCTAATGTATGTAGTATAAAAATGTGGTCTTCTGTAGAGTGATTTTTTTAAAGCCCGCTTAATTTTCATTTAGAATATTATAGCATTCTAAGTATTTAGTTAGCCTATTGTTTAACACAGCTGTAAATGCTTTTCCAACACAGCTTAAAATTGTGATAGGTGTTTAGTTTTGGGATCATCTTTATCTCCTTTATTTTTATAAATTGGTTTAATGGAGCCAATTAGCCAAGATTCGGGGATACAACCCGTGTCAAAGACTTTGTTAAATAACTTATGGTACAGGGACATTAAAAGATCACAAGACGCTTTAATATATTCATTTGATACCCTATCAAGACCCGTAGCCTTGCCAGACTTTAATTTATTTATACAAACAATAATTTCATCAATTGTAATTTCATTGTTAAGATTATGGTCTATGCTCACATTTGGAAATTCAGCTTCAACATGCTCATTTGCATCAACGTTATTAGCATTTAAGCTTTTAAAGAAATAAAAAAATAGGTCAAGGTTAACATTATCAGTCTTTTCTCTAGTGTTTAAACTGTTTACGTAATTTCAATAATCTTTACGAGACTTACTACGCATATCGGATTTTTCTCCGCATGTCTCTATTATGTGCTACTACAGATTTTCTTATGATAGCCTTGTATGTCTTCGATGACTGGACTAGATCATGTTTTGTATTAGTATTTTTTTCTATGACTATATATACGTTTACAGGCATGGAACTTATTTCTAGATGATCTACATTCATTATTAAACCATACTTTATTATTTCTACTTGTATTCGTACTTTTATGAGGGTAAGTTTTATACATTTGTTCAGGCGCATGCCTCCACCAATGGGATCGCAGCACAAATTCACATTTAAAGATCTTGGCCTAGAGCTAATCAATATAAACATTCTGACTACGTTTCACGAACAAACAGTCATAAATGTGACCTCTAGAGTGCTAATTAACAAGTTTTTCCTATGATTTCACCTTATGACCTAGTTTTTGACCGCACATGACCCAAATTTAAACTTGACTTAGAGATAATTAATATAAACATTCTGACCAACTGTCATGACGACACAGTTATAAATGGGACCTCTAGATTGCTAACAAGCTTTTCCTTAAATTTGACCTCGTGACCTTGTTTTTGACCGAAAATGACCAAGATTCGAGCGTGGCCTAGAGCTATTCAATATATACATTCTTACGAAGTTTCAAGAACATACAGTCATAAATTTGACCTCTAGAGTGCTAACAAGCTTTCCTATGCTTTGATCTGGTGACCTAGTTTTTGACCGCACATGACCCAAATTTAAACTTGACCTAGAGAATATTAATATTAACATTCATGAAGATACAGTCATAAATGTGACCTCTAGAGTGTAAACAACCTTTTCCTTAAATTTGACCTGGTGACCTAGTTTTTGATCGCACATGACCCAAATTCAAACTTATCCTAGAGATAATTAATATTAACATATTGACAAAGTTTCTTGAAGATACAGTCATAAACCTGACCTCTATAGTGTTAACAAGCTATTCCTTTTATTTGACCTGGTGACCTAGTTTCATTAAGATTGTGCCCAAATTGTGACCTCTATAGTGTTAACATTCAAATTGTTGACGACGGACGACGACGGAAGACGTCGGACGACGAACACAGGATGATAACTAACTCACCCTAAGTTAGGGTTGACATATCCTGACCGAACTTGGTATAAAGGAAGAGTTTACGAATACCTTTCAAGGGATTGAATTTGGGGTCCCTATGGTCAAGGTCACTGTACTAAAAATAGAAAAACAGACACAGGCTGAAGTTCTTCTGGCAATCATTAAAAACCTGGTTTCGTCGCATTGCGGCGTTTCTTGTTTAATAAAAGAATACTATAGATCATCAATTTGTTTTAATTGGCAACATAAACTTGGTTAATGGGTCCCTTTCTTATCAGAAATTATATATTGAAAAAGAAACTCTTAGAGATGGATCAATAAAGCACTGAAGATTAAATCAATAGATTAAAGAATCAGCCAGGCTTGGTGAAAACATATTTTTAATAATTCACGCCATGTAAATATATCAATATAAAATCTTCTTTTATTAAATATACACTTCGTTATTTTCAGAAGAAACGAGATGATACGTAAGTATATCTATGAACTGGAGTAAGGATATTAGATACTTAATAATATATAAACTCATTGGATTTGGCATAGAGACGATAATTGATCACATATATTTCACAGAGTGGGCATCAAAAACTGTATTAACGTTTGTGCAATAGCCACAAAACGCGAACACCAGATATGTTAATATAACATTCGAAATTCAGTGAATATTTCTGAATGATTATAGTCATTACGTAAATATTTGCTGGTTTTGAGATGTACCTTTTATGATATATAAGTGACCAGTAACGCGTTGATAACATTTAGTACAACATAGAAAATGATAATACATTTTATACATACATATAATTTTGTTTCAGAAAAAGTCTGCGGCGGGACTTGAAGAGAGCTAATAATACTATCATAATACTATCAGGTTATTCTGATTAAGCGGGCATTTGACTTGATTAGAATACATTCAAATATTCATCCAATCATCAAGATAAGTCTGTTAAATTAAACTTAATATTGGAGGGCTTTTCTACTGCACCCTGGCGTCGATGGCTTCGGTGTCTACGCCCGCGCCCAGTTGAAGTTTTGGCGCATGTTGTTTTTTAGTCATACATTATTCAATTAACTGACTTCATACTTCTAACAGTTGTTCAGGGCCATCAGACAATAAAAACAGACAACTGTGTCTGATCCTTAAAACAAGTTATGCCACCGCCTCTTTGAAACACCTTATAATCTAAGGCATTGTTTTTATATTACTGTAACAGCCAATATCAGCCAACCTTCTTTTAATTTAAGTGATAATTTACACTCAGAGACAGAAGAAAATGTACATTGCATTACGATTTTTATTGATTTTTGGTATACATGATTCAAGTATCAAGAACAATTATTGACTTTCAGACAGACGACAGATCTTGTGATCTAGTTTAATAGGCAAATGGTTTAGATCAGCAAACAGCAATCATACATTTTTATATGGAGATTACCAACTTTATATTACTACTCGTTTTCTTAGAGTCTGTATACACAGTGTGAGTACACCACGTGATAAATTACGGCATATATGCTACGTCGGAAGGCACTATTTTGCTTAACATGAAGGCTTTAAACAAAGATAACTTTACTATTTATTCACCGTATTAAATGAAACATAACGCAGTCTGCATCGCTCATATATATATATATATATATATATATATATATATATATATATATATATATATATATATATATATATATATATATATATATAAGGTATCTTGATAAGACAACCACCCACAGTTTATTCTACATGTATATATTAAATGGTAGGTTCTTAGTTGGGTTTTGTCCCCAGATTAATATAATAAAATACTTCAAAAGTAGCAGCCATAAATGGTAGGAGTGCCTGATTCAGCCTTAAAAGTAAATCATAAGGGGGGGGGGGGGGGGATTGTGTGTCGGTAACCGGTAAGAACCAGCCACCTGGTAAGCTCAGATGGTAAGATCGCCAAGCTAGTGTTTAAGTAGTTGTGGGTTAGACCCCCGCACCAGGCATTATTTATTTTTACAGTACTATGTTATTGTTTTTTAAAACCTGTAGTCTTAATTAAATCTGAAGCGTGCTCGCCGCAAGGGTCTTATCCGATGACGAGGGAAAATAAGCTTACCTCACCCCCCCCCCCTTCCGCCAACAAAATGAGGGAGCCAGGAAAACACATATTTTACTTATTTTACAGTATCTATGACGTCCATAACGATTTACCCGTGTATCGTATGCACTAAGCGAATGGCAGCATAAATCATGCAGCAATATATCGTTATACTAAAAATAAGAATTATTATAATTACTTCCAGTTATGAGAATTTACTTATTGAAATCTTAAGAGAAACTTTGACTTTTAAAATGTTATAATTTGAATATGTTACGTCTTGAGATCGATTAGGCGAGTCCTTAAATCAGGGTTAGTGGTACTTTGATTTTAAAATGTTATAATTTGAATATGTTGCGTGTAGAGATCGATAAGGAATTTTCGTTAATGAAAACTTAATTTCAACGGAAATAAGAAACAAGGTAAAGTCAGCACGCAGGGTCAGTGAAGAATTTAATTACAATATGAGTTGAAATAAAATAATCAATCAGGGAAAGTGGTAAACAAGATTTTCAGCTTATGATTACAGTTCCGCGCGTTCAACAACAACCAAATGAACATGAGTGTGGTGTCTTTGCAATAGTGAATGCTATAGAATTTTGTTTGAAGTTGGCTGTGTAAATACAAATGTCAATTTCGTTTTCAGTGAAATGAGGGAATATCTAGTCATCTGCCTAGAAAATCAAAACAATATCCATTTCCTAATGAAAACGACTCGCGATCGGCAGCGTTTTCTGGTTTCCCTAAGACTTTCAAAATAAAATCAACAATAACATTTATTCTATTCAGTTGAGAAGAAGACTGCATATTCCTAGATGATTTTTAATGCCAAGTGTGTCTCGGATAACATAAGTACACGTGATAACTTGTTAAGATATTTCTTGAACGATTGTTATATGTTATCTGTAAACTGTTTACCACTTTGTACAGGATCGCCATATTCATATGTGTCATACGATGACAAATACCATACATTGATTGACTTCATTTGCTTACCAAGTGAGTTGTACGATTGTGTTAGGCAGTGTAACATTTTTTATGACAGTTGTCTTAATGGTTCTAGACACTTACCTGTGTTTGTAAGATTGCATGTTTCTTAACAAACGAACGTCCGAATTGTCAAAAGGCTAACGCTAGTGATGTTTTTGCGTTTAAAAACCTTATCAATACGTATAATGAGCTATTGTATTTGGCTTTCTGTGATCTAGATACTAATGGTATTGATCATGCTACTGGTTGCTAGAAGATAAATCTGACTGCGCTGATAAGTTTATTCCAAACAAAATATTTGTTAAATATTTCATACCATTCTAGATCGATAATCACAAAAATGCACATTCGCACATTCGGTCATTGAGGGCGGCTTTGTGTGCAGACGGACACCAACGTGTTGGCACAAACAGGTCTTACGTTGATAACAAACGGGAAAATTCAGAGTTTCGCCGCCTGCATAGGGACTTTGTGTCGCAATATTTGCAAAAACTGGACCAGGACCTAGATGGAAAGGCTGCAGTTGATGCAAATATTTTTTTGGGAATTAAGTGAATGACAGGATAAATATGTGTAAAAACAAACTGTATTCAGGTTTAAACTTTTAACGGGGAATTGGTACGTGACCCAAAGGTGATAATGGACGGATGGGCTAACTACTTCCGAGATTCTATACGCCGTCAGCGAACCTTGACACCGATGTCTCCTGGGAGCAGATAGCGAATTCTGAAATTTAGGAATCATCAATGAGACAAACAACTATACCCATCGGGGAATTAAATGTGACGCATATTTCAATATTTCTGACACCATCGATGACGCGTGTGTTAAAATCCGTGGTACGTTTATAAGCATTTGCAAGAGTGGTGTTCACACAGGTACATTAGATCCATTGACGTCAAAACGATAAATACTTCTGTTGTTATCCACAAGTGTTTGTATGGCTGCGAGGTGTGGTAAAATATTTCACCTTCGGAGGTAGTAAAGTTTGATAGAGCGCACAGGTTTTGTGTAAAGTATATGCAGTCTCTACCTAGAAGCAGCAGTACAGACTGGTCACTCTCTTCAATATGGATTGCTCACATTGAAAATTTCATTAATGTGAGGAAGCTGCAATTTTTTGGACAATTATGTCGATTAACTAACAAATATCTAGCTAAACAAGTATTTAATAGTAGGCTATGCAGACTTATTGGCTATGATAAACAGGCCAGGGCAAGCATTAATTAGTAGGTTATGCAGATTTATTGGCTATGATAACCAGTCCAGGGGAGCAATTGTATAATTGTATAGGCTTATGCCAAAATATGGGCTGCTGGTGTGTATCTTGCAAAAATTATTTGCACCATGTAAAATATTGTTTAGTCGAAATAAGAAAGCCATTAAGCAGTGTTTATCAACACTACATGCAGTTTGCATACCTAGTTACTTCGCTTTCGGGCTACGTTTGCACTAATGTGTAGAAAACATTTCATTTTGTGAATTGTTTTTCATAATTATAATGATGATTTTTTTTTTTAAATGATTGATTTATATTTTAAGTGTGATGCAAAGGTCGGTTCTAGAATTTCGCTTTCGGACTAGCCTTCGCCTATAAATTTGCATCTGAACTACAGTATGATCTTTCTGTCACTGCATATGTGTGTTTATGTAGGTATATACGTATCAATACATCGTACTTTGTATTTCAAGTGTGATGTTCTTTGCTCTTCATTTATTGGAGGAAAATGAATATCTATCTTTCTACTGTACAAATTTACAGTGACCGGAACCGGGAAATAGTACTTATTTGCTAAGTAACTGGTGTCTGTTTCACATTGCTATGAGTCAGACCTGCTGCCGACCCTACGGTCGATTTTGAAAAGCAGAAAATGAACGTTTTAAATCCAAATCAAGAACATCGTGTATGGATGTTCTTGCATTTAAGGACGAGTGTTTCGTGCACACTGGATACCATTTCTGGTGAAAATGGCCGTTCTAAAAGGCTGTCTTTGCAATAACTAAATGACAAACTGAAAGCATTGAAGAACTTTATTCGGCACTGCAGTGCAGTAAATGTCGTTCACATTTTAGCCAAGTTACATGAACAAGAGGTTTAGAAACCCTTATACGATACGGAACAGAAACAGAATCTATGGCTCGCACCATTGAACTTTGGCATTGCCTGGAATATGAGTTCTGTAAGTCAACTCTGTGGTAATTTGGTATGCAATAAAAAGGTCGATAATGTTTCTCCGGTCCGGAGCGAAAAATCCGACTATCGAGCAAGCTGGATGGTCACATTGCGAGCCTCGTTACCGCCTTCTTAACGTGCCCTCGGACCTGATTTTTCTATCCATAGCGGAAACGGATGAATCACATCAAATATACGATACTACTTAATTTGATGTTTTAGAGTGCCATTCTTTTACAATGATGCTTGAATATTTGGGATTTCGTTTGGACATACATCGGTGTTTTGTATTATTAATATATAATTATCTTTTTCATCATTACTTTTTGTAGCAAATTTTTAATCGTCTAATTTACAGAAAATACCTCCAAAAAATGATAACATATTGAAAAGTTATACTCATTTTTGTTTCATGACATTCACGCCCCTTTAGAACAAACTATCTTTTCGTGCACACAGTTGAAATATGTACGCGTAAGAAACGGAAGTAAAATGAATGTATTTAGGTATGTTTTGTATTGTAACATGTCTAGTTTTTGACATAATATTTTCCTTTTTGCTTATTAACCTGATTTTTTTTAAAGATGCGTTTGATCAAATTTTGCTTACCACATTGAAAATTGAGTTGTTGTTTGCTTTTCCTTCCTCAAGAAAACAGTGTGTGTATACCTCGTGATAAAGTACGACATAAATGTAACTTCGGAAGGCAACAATTTGCTTAAAATGAAGACTAAATCAAAGTTGGCTTTTCTTTTACAACGCCATATGAAATAAAACAAAAATCAGAAGTCTTTGTCGCATTTGTATTATTACTCTGGTAAAGGACCGGAGGCAGGGTTTCTTAACAGGCATAGACTGTGCTATGTTTTATTTAAAATGGTGAAGGAATAGTAAAGATATCTTTGTTTAAATATTCTATCAAAAACAGTTAAAAATTACTCCAATGCGAACCTTAAGACTTCTAGTACCATCTTCGTGGTTTAACAGCCAAGTAATCAGGATGAGCTGTATCATATGCAAGCAATTCTCTTGTCTTTTTGGTAGATTCCAATCTCCTACGCATTGATCTCCCCTGACAAACAGAATAGTTCTTCACAGCATGAGCGAGTATAGCTAGATTTCAGCTATATAAATTATATAAACTAGTTTCATGTGTTTTCTTCTGTCTTTTTCTCAAATTTCAGCTATTCAAGGTGCATTTAGGTCAACATACAATATTCAAAATTAAAGATAATTTACAATCTTTACCGATATATGGTCTCATATTTTGCATGATTTGAGCTTCCATCTAGTAATTTTCTGTACAAAGAAGTGACGTTCATTTCCGCATTAATGCCCGCGACGAATCAACGGCGTAGTAATCTGGGCGACTTACTTATTATGCAAATGTGGTTGAAGCGCATGCGCATTGTTGAACGTTCGCAAGTGAATTCCTTTTTCGCTCACCAATCGAAATGGACGGAGAGCAGGATTAACAACATAAGTACAATTCATTGATCAGTTAAAACAGTAAAACTATAGAAAGGGAGGCAAACGCGACTACAGATTAGGCATATGCAAGTATGCTATAACCAGTGAATATTTATGCAAAAAGCTACAGCAACAAGCTCAGTAGCAAAAAGTTTAAACATGAACCCGGTTTAGTGGCACTGGGCAAAAGGTAAATCTTATCAAAGTATGCATTAACTTGAGGAAACTTATCAATAAAACAAATAATAATAAACGTAAAGGTAAACCCCAAGTACTTCTATGATTAGAGATCCCAACCCTATCTGCAGACGGAGGGAAACAATTCAGAGCACTTAATGCAAACACTTTTCAAAGATATGATGCAGTCATCGTTAGAAACTAAAAACATCCCACACAGTCTGCCTTATAAAAGAAAAGGTTTAAAACTGTGTGATCATAGAGTTTCATAATAAAAAGCATCATTGTACTAAAACTGGGAACAAAAAAGAAAAGAAAAACATTATTAAAAATAAAAGCGACCTGCATTTGCTAATCTTTCCTCTCAATTGATTTGAAAATGTAAAATATTTGAAGAAAATAATATAATATTTTTCCTGCAAAATGAAGGGGGAGGACGTAATTTCGTTTCTGGCAAACAGTAAGTGAGACAAGGTGAGGTAAGATGTCGATTGAAGAATATGTTTTTCCCCACACACTGGACGCATTTATTTTTTATAATTTTTAATTATAGTCAACTTACCAGGCAAAAAAAAGGTCCCAGAATCGTCCCCCCCCCCCTTGAAAATAAAGAGTGAAAATATCAACTTTTAGAACTATTTTTAAAATCCACTGTTGTTACTTCCCCTTGATCGAAACAGAACACTTTTCTTTTGAAACAGAAAATGTTTGCAATTAAAATATTTCAAATTTAAAGAAATGAAATATATGTTTAATTAAGGATATATTTGGAAATTAACAACTTACCGTTTGTTAGAAAAATGGTTATCCCGTTTTTTAAAAGTGTCCTTGAACTTGAAGCTGAATGTTCGTTTGCTTTCATACCAAACAATTTACAGACTCAAAGCAAACAACTGTTCGAACATAAATAGAATGCTATATCATTATTCAAATGTATTTTGAACTGATTGTCGTTGTAATAATTTATATGAACTTACCGGAAAAATCACACAACAATTTACATATTTTTTTTACCCCAACCACGCCTTAAAATCCTTAACATTACTTGGAAATCCACCTGTCTTCAAGCAAAGCAGACTGTTCTCTGACAGTAAATTGGCTGCATATCAATGTATCATGAAACACACTCTTAATCTAAGAAAAATGTTTTAAATCTAATGAATATCCGCAATTGTTTTGCCAACACATTCGACCTTTCAGATGTTCATTCAATAAATGGCGGCGTGTTCGCTACATTGATAATAGTGATATGTATTTATTGACGCATTGTAACGTGTGATTTGTACTGTTAAGTTCACATTTAATCAAAATGTGGTTTTAATACGTAAATGATAAATAGTTCTAAAAGAAAAGTTCTTAGACTAAATTGCTAAATCGAAATTTCTACGCGAACTACTTAAAGGAACTCTGACATTGTAAACCGGCTATAGATGTATCCGAGCTTATTTTCATTGGACAAAAGAAGAGGTGTTCCGATTAAAGCTGTTCGTGTATAATGGCTTTGCAGAATTATTTACCTTATTATATTAAAAACAACTACCTATAAGCAGTTAGATATCTTGTTTGCCAATGCTGGTTACAGTTATCGGCAGTTGGCACAATAATCGACACCTATTTTTTTGTAAATGACTGTACTGTACGATCACATTGCAACTTCTTTGCATGACAATCCATTCCTCTGCATCTTCTGCTAATTGCACTGATGTCACAGTAGGGGCCAATTTCCTGCTTATTTGTTTATGGCCCAGGCCATTTTGGGTCCATTTCTATAATAAATCCTCCAAAACTGCACAGCAGGATATTCAGATCAAAGATAATCATATGATAAGACAATTAGGCAATTAGATTAAGATCAATACACAGGGTTTGTGTACAATACACGTTTTTTTCTTGTTGTTGTTGTTTTTTTTGTTTGTTTTTTTTTTTTTTTTTTTTTTTTTTTTGGGGGGGGGGGGGGGTCATTTAGGCCTTTAAGCATTGAAGATCAGTTAATTTATAAGTTAAAGATTCCATATTGATTTCATAATTATATTATCGAAAATCCTTGTAGAAACATTGCATATTTCTAACGTTACCATTTCATTGCAATATTATTCAAATAAAGTCGAACGAGTTTTCCGTGCCATATCTTTGCTACAGCTAAAGTTAACTTAGCAAGCGTTTCTAGTGGTCTTAATATACGGCAAAATAGACTAAATAGTCATCGTGCAGATCACGTTCTTATCTGCGAAATAACCCGGCATATTGAAGAAGAACTGGACTTCTCAAAACAAAATATGCTTACTGGAATGAATGAGAGCCAGGGAGCAAGACCTTGTGGTGCTTTGCCATTTCACAAGGATACATACTTGGATTAAATTTAAACTGGTCAGGTTCTCGTTCAGGTCACTGAGAATATGCATGGCATCTATGGTGTGAAACTGGAACTTTATTCTTCTTTTCATCAATAGTCACATGATTTACATAAGACTTAAATTTGAGGAATCTGCATGCCAAAAGAAGACAGAATCGTTATTATCTTCGTTTCATGCTGTGGCAACATTATGACTTGTCGGCAAAACATTGTCTTCCCGGAAAATTCATGAGTTATCATTGAAATGTTGAACCAATGATGGCCATACACATTCATGTTATGGCTTAATGTATCTGAGAGCTCATAATTCCATCAATAAATGCAGTCTTCCCAACCGGGCAATCCCAGAATAACAGACGCACCCAGACCATAATCTTTAGGTTTGTGTTCACACAAAGTGATACCTTTATGTGTCAGGGTATCTGAATAGCCAGTTTTATACCCTGATACTGAACGTGGTACTTTTCACTTGCCTTTTTCCATACTTTCAGCTGTCCTTCAGGCTTTAATTTTATTATCATTTCTTTGCAGAATAATACTCCGATAAACTTTCCATATCAATTTCGTGCGACATTCATTGACAGACGAGATGTTGTAAGTATTTCTCATAGCTTTCTGTAGCCATGTAAATTCTAATGTCATTGCACATTTCTCTCAGGACTTTGATCAAAAGTAAAATTATTGTAAGAAACAGTGACTTCTCTCAGAGGTTAACGCCTGTTCTGTGTACCAATCTGAGAAAGCTTTAGCTCGCCCCGTTGAATGTCGTTTTTCGGACAACAACTAACATGGTTTGTTTCCAACTTTTCCAAGGCTTCAAAATCGCCTTCAAACACAAATATCGTCGATAACCTCCTTCCAAAAATTAACACTGCTAATTTCCACACCTTGATGCATTTGTCATACATTGTTATGTATTTATTACCGTGTTTGTTCATTGTCGGAAAAGCGGATGCTTACAAGTAATTGATTTTCAAAAATGCACTTATTAGTGGCAGAGGCGCTGTATATGTCTTCGACATAAACAGTGAATGCAAATATTGGTCATATTTTCAAATTAATTTTAAAATAAAGTGTAATCATATTTTGCATTAAAAAACAAGAAACGCCGCAATGCGACGAAACCAGGTTTTCAATGATTGACAGAAGAACTTCAGCCTGTGTTGTGAGAATTATAATTAATGAATATTAAAGGGAAAGGTAAATCAATTAACAAAGACGATTATGTTAATTTGTCATGACACATTTAGATATTGTTATCATCGGTGATTTTAGTAAATCATCAAACTCTGTTGCTGGAAAATGAAAATGATTTTAAAGGAACTTGTCCACAAACTCTTTCTATAGACCCAGATTGGTCAAGATATGTCAACCCTTACTGAAATTATTCAGTTTCATAGGTGAGTTTGACGCCGCCCGTACCAAGCTTGGTCAAGATTTGTGAACCCTGACTAAAGTTATTCAGTTTCAACCATTCTTCTATTTCTAGTAACAGTGACCTTGACCCTAGGGACCCCAAACGCAATCCCATGAAAGGTCTCCATAAACTCTTCCTCTATACCAAGTTTGGTCAAGATATGTTAACCCTCACTGAAGTTATTCAGTTTCAACTGATTTTCTATTTTCAGTAACAGTGACCTTGACCTTGACCCTAGGGACCCCAAACGCAATCGCATAAAAGGTCTTCATAAACTCTTCCTTTATACCAAGTTTGGTCAATATATGTGAACGCTGACTAAGGTAATTCAGTTTCAACTGGTTTTTTTTCTATTTTTAATAACTGTGACCATGACCTTGACCCTAGGGACCCCAAACGCAAACTCTTCCTTTATACCAAGTTGGGTCAAGATATGTCAACCCTAACTAAAGTTATTTAGTTTCAATCGTTTATCTATTTTTTGTAACAGTGCCTTGACCTTGATCCTAAGAACACCAAACTTTTATTTTTTGTAACAGTGCCTTGACCTTGATCCTAGGGACACCAAACTTAATCCCATGAAAGGTATCTATAAACCCTTCCTTTATACCAAGTCGGGTTAAGATATGTCAACCCTAACTAAAGTTATTCACTATGTGAAAACCTGGTTAAAAACCTATTCAGAAATAGTTTATTCGCAGAAGAGCGCTCCCTCTTAGACGTCGGTCAAATACGCGGTTTGATTCCTGCCCATTCCCGCCCTCATCTGAATGTTAAGGAAATTGCGTTCCCTGAATACCATTCTGATTACCTTTTATACAAAACAACACAACAAATTACCATTTCAAAAATGTTATTTGGAAAACTCATGCTAGAGCAAGCACTTGGGGAAACCGATATACTTATACATATCATTTCAATACATTTACATTTCACTTTATACATTAATAAACATCGACATTTTTTCAACATTATTTTATTGTATCTATTAGATAAAATGTAAGAACATATAAACTTATTCATTATATTCATAATACAGGGCATAATTATACTGACAAAAATGTCATTTCTTACAAGACAATCCTTTTAAAGTTAGCAATAAATTTCAAACGAAGTGAACTCATCGGTCACTCAAAGCTGAATACCTTTCAAATCTTAATCTGCACGAATCACGCGTGCATATAACGCCCTCTGGTGGTTGTCACATTATAAATAAGAGAACTTTTTTTTTATTTGTTATACTTAAACGTAGAAAAATATATTTATTCAAGTCAGATTGGGTCGGATATTAGTTTGCAAAAAACACTACTGTAATGGTTTACTGGGAATGCTATAAATCAATTAAAATCAGATGCTACTTATGCTCGACCTTTCTGTAACTCTAGGTTCACGAATGTCAGAAGTTGTCTTGAACTGATTGGATGGTTAAACGGATAACAAATACATGTATTCGGTATAGTTGAAATCACTACTGATTGAGTTTGTAAATCCGAACAGTCTATAAATACCAAACACCTGTTAAATCACGCATTTGTTTACCTTGATCAAAATTTGATGATCTAGATCGATACAGACGCTTGCCTTAGCAATGAATGCGAATTCTCGTCAAGTTTAGGTGAGTATTTTTCTTAGAAATCCCTGTCAAACTCCTAATCAGGTGAAATGTAAATATGCAGCACGCGGGAGAATGACGTCACAGACCGCGAGCACAATTTTGAACCGTTTTAGCTGTTGTAGCATCTGCGTTGCCAACTATGCGATTACATTCGTAGTTCTCTTCCATATTCTGCAAACACCACTTATTTTCTTTAATTTGATTTGACGCTTTTTTTGTAATTTATCACGTAATTGCTTATTAATATATTTAAAATCGCACTGTAATCAATATCATGGGTAAGAAATGTTCTAAGATTTTCGAAGCAAGGGACACAATTCAAATTTTCTAAGATTAGATTCTGTTCGAGTTGATTCCCATTCCCAATGTGTGTTTGATTAGAAATGAAAACAAACTATGACGGAATAGCAATCTATTTTTAGATAAAATATAATTTTAAAAGCGATCGGGATTTACATATTCCATTTCACCGATTGAATGATGATTTACTGTGCTTGTAATGAACGTTTTGCGTTTATAAATCAAAATATTTTGTGAATGTGTACTTCAGCAGAGGATGAGGTTTGAACCAAACATTATTAATGCCCAGTTTGAAGTTACTGGAACCAAAATTCGCAAAGATATTGTTAAAAAAATGTCAAAACTGTTCGGATTTACAAACTCAACCAGTATATGTAATTAAAGATCACATGCCTTGAAAAAAAGTTATGCCCAGTGATTAGTCGGTTTTTAGGTGAAATGTCTTTATTTAAGAACGAGTGTGGAACAAGTTATTACAACATTATACGAATCACTCTCATAGGCACGACTTACGCGAGAGTGTGGTCGTGTATTGTGGGGAAACCAGTATACCCGGGTGAAACTCGCTTGTAAGGCTTGGTTAATTCTTACCAAACTCGCATACGCCCAGGCCAGGAATCGAACCAAGGTCGCCTAGGTGGGAAGCGAGTGCATTAACCAAGCGCTACTCGGACAACCTGTTGGTTTATAAATCTGCTATTTAAACTTCACTTCGAGACGGGAATGTAGGAAAACGACAATTAATGTAAAACTTTATTTTATCTATTTTCACAATATTTTAAAAGTTGAATCGATGATTTCGACGTGTGGAATAAAAACATAATTGTTCTTAGGAGCAAATTTGCATTCTCTCTTCGCACATTTTAATACCATGACGTTATTAATGATAAAAAGAAAATATATCATTTCAGGTCCTGTATGCGGCTCGATGAAAACGTGCTGTCTTGACGGGATCGGCTGCGGTAATGTGCAAAAATGGGAATGTTGGTGTGAGTAAAACAACGTTGAACAATAAGATTAATGTCATAGATATTATATAATTATCAGATGTCATGGAGGGTAATAGTATATAAATTTTGACTGCCTTTAGGGTGACAGTGCATATTGTCAACCTGAGGTGAATACTGTCGACCGAGGCGATTTCATTTGTTCTTTAGACGTGAGGTATGCTAATAAATGTATTTTAAGGTTGCAATGCCAGATCTATTCATGACGGCATATTTTAAGCGTATTGTCAATTTCATGACGTCAGAGGGTAACAGTGCTGCTGAGTGTGATAGGGTGAAGTCGAACATATTACCCAGGCGTTTTTACTATATTTTCTATATGATGAGGTATAATAAGATATTAACCAAAGGACATTAGTGTTAACCGAGGCGTTTGCAAGCTCATATCAACTATGCGTTGATATATTTTACCATCCATATTGCTACGCGATATGATAAACGGTTTCCGATTTGTTGAAATACTGAGCCGTTTGCGTCTTTTGTGTAACTAACTTATGCATCAGCCAATTGTAACCACAATACCCCCCCCCCCCCCCCCCCCAGGACCGGGGTATACCAGCGATAGCGAAGAAAATTGGTGGCGTTTTTACCTTCCGGGTGGCCCCGCAGTGCCGGGTAAATGCCATGGTTTTGTTTTCGCGCCGAAAATAGCGAGGAATGGGCCTTACCTATGATGTCTCCGGGGTTCGGGGGCATTTGGCGGGGATTTTACCAGCAGTTTGTCCCCGCAGTTCCCCCGCAGTTTGTCCCAGCTATTTCCCTGACATTGTGGTGGGCGTGGTTACAAATAACTGGTGCATTACTGGTACATCAGTAAAGAAATAAGGCAACACAGAAAATGCTATCGAGTAACTTAATTCATTTTGAAATTAATAAACATCAAATAACCAGTTTACTTATCACTTCAAGGTGTTAGTTTTTAACGTTGATTTTCTGCAAACAGTCGAAGAGATATGTCGGAAATGCCAACGGAAAAGCTAGGCCCATGCTGTGGACAATCAGTTTGATGATATCGTACTGGCGACATATACTTAATTTTATAAATAAACGTAATGATACTTAATGAAACTTAAATTGGAGTTCGATGGGATTTAACTCTGTGTACATTGGAGTTTAATGAGATTTAACTCTGTGTAGTTTGAAGTTCAATGGGATTTAACTCTGTGTAGTTTGAAGTTCAATGGGATTTAACTCTGTGTAGTTTGAAGTTCAATGAGATTTAACTCTGTGTAGTTTGAAGTTCAATGAGATTTAACTCTGTGTAGTTTGAAGTTCAATGAGATTTAACTCTGTGTAGTTTGAAGTTCAATGGGATTTAACTCTGTGTAGTTTGAAGTTCAATGGGATTTAACTCTGTGTAGTTTGAAGTTCAATGAGATTTAACTCTGTGTAGTTTGAAGTTCAATGAGATTTAACTCTGTGTAGTTTGAAGTTCAATGAGATTTAACTCTGTGTAGTTTGAAGTTCAATGGGATTTAACTCTGTGTAGTTTGAAGTTCAATGAGATTTAACTCTGTGTAGTTTGAAGTTCAATGAGATTTAACTCTGTGTAGTTTGAAGTTCAATGAGATTTAACTCTGTGTAGTTTGAAGTTCAATGAGATTTAACTCTGTGTAGTTTGAAGTTCAATGGGATTTAACTCTGTGTAGTTTGAAGTTCAATGGGATTTAACTCTGTGTAGTTTGAAGTTCAATGGGATTTAACTCTGTGTACATTGGAGTTCAATGGGATTTAACTCTGTTTACATTGGAGTTCAATGGGATTTAACTCTGTGTACATTGGAGTTCAATGGGATTTAACTCTGTGTACATTGGAGTTCAATGGGATTTAACTCTGTTTACATTGGAGTTCAATGGGATTTAAATGTGTTGTTTTTCTGTTGTTGTTTTTGTTTGTATGTGTATGTGTGTTTTAGACTCAAAACGTGCTCTCTCTGTCAGTACATGATTGTAGATGAATACCTTTGCATTGACCGTAACTATGCACTGTCCACATATGAGGCTTGGAATATAAACAATTCATAGTGCACATTTCAGTTTAAGTGTGCGTAAAATCTATCAAAACGACTGTATGAGTTTGAGTAGCATTACTTTTTATATCTTCCGTGCAGGATTGATAAATGTGAATATAAAAGAGGTAATTTTGCAATCGTTCCTACTCCGCCATTTCCGGCGGGGTTCTTGTTGGATTATGAGGTGTTCCGATTGGTAATTTTTGTTGATTGATTTTACTTGTTGTTTTATTCAAGAACATGTTATTAGTTTCAAATGACACAGTTGTTTTATCACACTATCACATTGTCAAAATTACGAACACTCTACAACCAATTAAATATTTAAGGAAGTGAGCTACATACGATAACTAAGAAAAAAATATGGAAATAATTAGATCTATATGTAAAAAGTTACTATCAATAGTAATATGTATCTATCATTAATAATAACGTAACTTTCAAAACAACTATGCAAATTTATAACAAAATGATGCTTCCCTTAATAATACTATTTATGCATATCTATGATGAAGAATTACATTCCTTTCAAAACAACTATACATATTATTGATAAAATGATGCTACCCTCAATAGTACTATGCATATATGGTGAATAAATGCGTTAATTTCACTACTTATATGAACAACTTTAGAAACAAGTACTTTCAAAACAACTATGCATGTTTATGATAAATAATGATGCCAACCTCAATAGTGCTATGCATATCAATGATTAATAATGATACAACTTCTTTAAATCTTCATTCAGTAGACTGTGGATGTTTATGTTTGGAACTTTTTTAGACGACTCCGGCAGACTCCTCAGATTCCTAGGAGTCCGGTACGTAGGCGTAACTCTCAAACTGATAATACAACGCGATCTGCTTGCAGCTTTGTAAAATGTAAAGAATACATCCGAGGATGTTTTCAAGGGAAGATCGCCGAGGCGCTCCGATTGGTGGGGCACAATCTACATATATAACAAAGCCACTGTTAAATATACTGTGTTCTTCAAAACGCACTTGGATACAATACTTATGTGAAAAACTACAGAAACAAGCTCAGTAGCAAACCCCGGTTTAATGGCACTGGGTAAACGCCAAAGACAAAGAACACAAAAACAAACATTAAAAAACAAGAAACATGGAAGAACAGCACAAAACTCCACAAACAGCAGAGTGCATATATACTATATAAAACACTAGGTATGTTTATCAAGGATTGTTAGGCACCGCCTTGGAACGGTCAGTTAGATGTAAATTTACAGGGGTTTAAACCAGTTTTCGTGCACAAACCTCACTCTTATCCCAACAATCCTACATAAAGAAAAAACGTAAAAGGTAAATTTTATCAAAGTATGCATAAACTTGAGGAAACTTAATAATAAAACAAATAATAATAAACTAATAGGTAAACCCCAAGTACTTCAATGATTAAGAGATCCCAAATCTATCTGCAGACTTTATTTAAAAAAAAAAATATGTAAAATATTTGAATAAAATGACGTCACATGCCAAAACACTCTGAGCCAGCCAAAGCCGGTTTAAAGATAACATGAATTTTTTCATAAAATAAAAGGACTGAAAGCTTACTTATGTAAGGATGCTATATTCAACCCTATATTTTTTCAGGAATTCATCTTCAAAAACTAGAAGGCATGTACTCTTCAAAGTATTGCCTTTATATCCACGGTTTGAATAAAATCCAAGTAATTCATTGAGTCTATCTGCCCAACTACCTGCTGAAAACATTTTAATTTTACGAATTTTCTTTAAAACATCACCATAAAAATCGGGATGAGCAATACTATAAGCAATCAGCGATTTAAGACTACTATTGTACTTTGATATAAGATTATAATGACCATTAACAATTTTTGAGAAAGTTTTCCTTAATTTATAATATCTGAAACCCTGTTTAAGAAGTGTTCCCGTCATAATACTTATCTAAAAAACTACAGAAACAAGCTCAGTAGCAAAACGTTTACACATAAACCCGGTTTAATGGCACTGGGTAAACGCCAAAGACATAAAACACAAAAAAAACAAAAAATCAAAAACGAGAAACATGGAAGAACACCACAAAACTCCACAAACAGCACATAAGTTTACTACGAGAACTGATCTTATCAACTGTACAATAAAAACACTTTATGATGATGAACTAGGAACATCTCCATCTAAAGAAGGGTAATTAATTATTTTATAATTAAAATTATCTCGTTTATCATAAAGATTGATACCCAATATATCTTCCTTTACTTTGAGTTGCAGTTCTAAATAGGATGCTTTTAAATCGGATCCATTATATTTATTAAGTTGCCATTGTGAAGAGTATATCGATTGAATATAGTATCTGAAAACACAGGATTATCCAAACTTAGAATATAATCAATATACTTAAAATCGTTATTTAATTTATCAACAAGAGCGAAATCTCCAGACTTAGATCATTTCATCATAAACTTATATTTACTTTCATAGCAGTATAAAAAGAGGTCTGCAAGTATAGGTGCATAATTGACACCCATTGGAATGCCAATTGTTTGCTTATATAAACATTTCCCGAAGTTTAGAAAAAGAATTATTAAGTACAAAATTTAAAACTTCAATGACATCTGTGCATGTCCAATAGATATATTCATCTGAGCGATCATTGGTAAAAAAAGCTTTCTTATCATTAACTGCCATATAAGTGGTTTTCTCCCTCGCAAAAGTTCGCAAAAGTTGTTTCGATAAGAGGAGTCAAAATATTTTTATGTAGAGATTTGATATCCATGATCAGCTTTGGAGTTATCGAAATAGACTTTGGTCACCCGTACCAATTATTCACCCACATTATAAAATCGTTATCTAGCAAGTTATTCAAAAAAGTATCCTATTTGGTCACTCACTATAACACACAGTGCAGCTCCCAATTTCTCGAAACTCCTTAAATTGTTTATAACAGGATTAACTGTAGCTCAATACGATTGCATACTACTTACTTCTTTAATAGTTAATATACTTTAAATAAGAATTATCTTAAAGAAAAGCACTTTAAACCATTTTTTTTAATTTAGCAAATCAAATTGATTGAAGTTTTTTGAGTAATTTAGATTAGCTCCGAAAGCCTGTTAAGTTTAAGAACTTTCGAGATACCGGGGTCTTTCAGATGAGGAATGATGGCACGTTTGTGGTCAGTACAGTCGTTTAATTTGTCGAACTACGTCATCTCTTTGTTCTGGTTATGTCTATATGTTTTCCATAGTTTTCTTATTAGTTTCACATGTTCTGTATTTCGGTTATATCGAATGTTCGTTATCTCGAAGTATTTTCCGAGGTCTAAATGACTTCGACATAACTAGTTTCAGATGTACTTTGAAAAAACTATAACAGCAAATAAACCTATTATAACACGCAATTTTCTGTTCGAATTTGGAATCGATTATAATTATTCTCAAAAAAGTTTACATTCAATCAAGTTTATACTTTTCAGTTTTAAGCTTCGCTATTAAATCATAACTTTCCATATATTTGCATAGTTTTGGTTATATTTCTTATGCATAATATAATATGTTGTAATCAGGGCGTTAATCATCAAACATATGGTACCGTATTAAAATAAAAATCGCTATCAGTTCATCATTATATTACATGATAATTTCTCGAGGACATTGATATTCCTACGCACAAATATGCGTCAGACTGCGCAATTGTCTACGTGTGCATCTGGACATTCAACTTTGTATATGCGCGCGCATCAGAAAACGACAGCTTTGTGAGCGTGCAATGGATGCTTTGAATGAAAACCAGCCCATAGGATTATTTTCTTACGTTCAGTATAAATTGGTGGTCAGTAGAATTTTGGGGGATATTGCGGGTGTCTGAAGAAAAGTGTTGTACTTGGATATTACAGATGTTCTTTAAAATGTTGAGGATATTTCTCGTAAATTAAAATTTAATTATAAATATAAAATAATTTGCAAATTGTAATACTGTTTTCTAAATTATTTCATTAAAACAAATGTTTTACCAATCTAAATTCGTTGTCACATTATAAAGTAATTGAGAAAATTGCAATTCAGGTGTGGTCTATTGTTTACATTAAAACTAATGGTGAATAAGTTATGCATTTTTAAGTAACATAGTCGTGTTTAAAATAATAGTTATACCGTATTGGGTAAAGCGTATTTATTCAGTCCAATAAAATGCAAATATGAATGAATAGTGCCCAAATATAATTAAATATAAAATGTTTATAAAAGGATCTGAGGAGAAGGATTTCAAATGCTGATATAAGTTCCTTCTCATGATGCGGTTGCCTTGTTCTAGATTGCAAATCAGTTCGGTAAAATAGCTATTAAGGTTACCGAATACGAGAATACTTTCTTTGTGTTCTTGTATATATTAATTCTAACACAGAACGGTAACCAGTAGTCAGGGATATTAGTAAAGTGCGTCTCAGTTACTGGACGGTAGGCTTGGCAATACGGTACAAAACGTATACTAAGCATTATGCATTACCCCGTTTCGCGCTCGTAGTGTGTGATTCAAAAGAGTAGGTACACCTTTTCTTTTTTAATACAAGCAAAAATTGTTCAAATTGATAAATACAATGCCAATACATATTGTGTATGAATAGAAGTGAGACAATTTATTTACTCTAAAAAGTGTCAACTCGAAAAGGCAATGAGCCAATAAACAAAAATACAGGTAGTACGACGCCTGCTGTGACTTCAGAGCAATGGGATGCACAACAGGAACCTGGGGGTTTTGGTGTAAAGTGCGTTGCAATTAAAGTATAAAAGCAGGTTTAAAATTATGATACCTTTTGAAATGGGGCATAACTAAACAGCCCTTGTTTGATGGTGCCGCAGCAGAGCGCCAAATTGCCTGTATACTGTTTAAGCCTGTTTTGGGGAGGTGCTTAGACCCGGTAGCTACCAGCAATATTGAGAAAAGCCGATATCACAGTTAATGATACCGATTATGTTTATACCGAATTTTCTTCACATTTGGTAGCGGGTAATATACTAATCTCTGAAGAAATCCCGCTATCAACAGACCCGGTACCAATGTCCACAATCTGCTATGCTTTTGAACATGCTATAAAACTAAATCGTGAGTTAAATTGAAAGGTATTTTTGTGTACAGTACAAGGTAAAGTGATCTTAAATGGGCATGAATTTGGAAATATATGATTAACAGAAGAAATAGGCTATTCCTATATTAAGCTCATACGAATTAAGAATTTTGATAATTATTTCCAAACATGGTACTCGGAAATGAATAATTTCTCTTAATTAAAAAAGTGCTATAAACAAACAAAAGACTTTAAAAAGAGACGAATAAAACAAGAATAACTGAGAATATGCAAAATAAAAGTTTCGAAAAAAAATCGCATCAACAGGCTTTTGAAACTGGAAGATATACAAACACCACACAAAATTGAAGACTGTGTAAATCTTGTAATATGTAATATTTACATTCACACTTCATTCCTAAACGATGGTTGATGTTTATCAATTGCACTTTATTACTGTATAAAGTGCAATGGCATTTCCCATCGATATCGCGTGCGTTTGTTCGATACTTCTGTCCTGTCATTGGGCGCAATAATATCAAGGGGCGGGGCGTATTTACTACGGAACTATTTTTTAATGAAATCGTAGTACAATTATTGGCAACATGCAAAACTGTTATTTGCAGTAAAGCAGTTAAAACAAAATAAGCAACGATAATTTGATTGATTTTAATGTTGATAATTTCACGATGAATGGAACAGTTGAAGAAACGTTTGTGTTAAAAATTGCTGTTAAATGCCACGAAAATGCAAAAACAGTTAGTTCAAAGTAATCTCTATAACGGGTGCTTGTATGACGTCATGAGTGATGTCATTGAAAAAGTTTTACATTAAGCTCGATTCGGGCTGCAACATAGCTAGGCAGCTGCATTTTGTTTCGACGCCATTTTTTGCAGTGTTCATTCGTTTTGAAAGTGTTGTTTTTTCGAAAATTGACTGGATTACTGGGATTATTAACACACAATACCTATTGGGTAATCAATTAATTACCTATCCAGTCCTACTTTAACCACTATTTGTTTTGATAACTAATTTAAGCCTGAAAATTTTGTAAACATGTTCTTGATAAAATGTACAGCATCTTCAGCATCAGAGAAAAAATATTTGAAATTTCTTTGTTCATTGCATACGACATAATGGAATCATGTCCATATAACTTTCGGCCAGAAACCAGGTCTCTCAGCCTTCATTGTTATGATGCGGGCCCTGAAAGCGCATATGTAAAACAAACCGGGCATTTACGGCACGTGAATTTACTGAATAATACACGTTTTCTACCGATAACGCCCGGGTTTTTGCGTTTTAATACACCACGATAACGGACCGAAAACACACATTGTCTGCAATAATACGTATTCATAATATTCTTGACCTTGAAAAGATAGAAAATAAACATATAAATAAGGAACTATTTTATCTGTGCATTCATTGTCGTATAAAATTAGGTTACGATAGCTGTTCTAATTTACCCTACGTTGAGAACAACGAGAGAAAGAAAAGAGAAAATGCTCTTGAATAATCAATTTATTTTAGCAGAAATGTAGATTTAAATGAATGTAAATATAAGTATTAAAATTCGACATGTTGCATTTTATTGGGGTATGATATGCAACATGTCGAATTTTAATCCTTAATTAAATTGAAACAGACATTTTTTTAACAAATCAATTATCAAATTTGACACTTTACTGAGTTCAACAAAAAACAATCTTAATACTAAAAAAAAATAACGTGTACGATAAATTTAAACTCACTATTCGGAAGGCAAATTGGACAGTTTTTAGTAAGGATCTGTCCACGTTCATCTGATATTATGTAGACGGACATAAGCTCCTAAGACATTAGACCTTGAGCTGAAATTTGCATAGGCGGACAAAAGTATTTTCATGATATTGTAAATGCAGACGATAGCCCCTTAAACATAGGATACTAGCCACTCAATATTAACGCATATGGGCAATTTACGCATCACATTTCTGTGTACATCACCTATGGTATGTAAACCATCTGTTTGTCATTGTCATCATTGTGATGAACCAAATGTTAAACCTTAATCAAACAAACCTAAGAAGTTCTCGTAAATTCAACAGTATTCTAATGGAACAATTTTTTAACCTATTTTTTCATGTTTAAACAGACCCTCGCTCTACTGGCATCTGTACAATGTGGCCTGTGGAATCATCCTTTTAATTCTGAATACTACGAGGGGGAATCTGAATCTGATTCCAGCGAATCATCAAGCGAATCCTCCAGCGAATCCTCCAGTGACACCTCTGGCTGTGATGACAGTGAGCCACCTTGCCCATGTAAGTAACAATAGTGATCATTCACGTATTAGTTATAGTTAGATGACATGAAGTAAATTCTTAATGAATAATAATGTCATCTAACTGGCTAAGAATACAATCTCATTGGCTGATACATTGACAACGCAAAATCTGACGCAGGGAGTGTGTATTGGATGAATGGCAGTAGGCGGCCCTTAAACACCCGCGAAAGGTGAAATTCTTAATGATTAAGTCAAGCGCTTAATGATAACATGTCTTTAATTTCATTGGCATAATAATCCATGTAGGTTGTATTCTAATATAGTGTATTGTCTCGCTTAGACGAATATTATTTGACCGTGTACTGTGATGGTACACGTCTAAAAAAATAGTTCTGTTATGTGCTGATCTTTACATAAAGGCATTGTCTTTGGCAACATGTGTATTCGGCTGCATGTTTGTATGGAATGGTGTTCAGGTAAAATATGCATTTTGCTTGAGGTCGTTTGTATCTTGCCTTATGACCACTCCATTCCGCCTGTTAACATTGTATGTTCAATTCTGATTATTGCTTGTTGCCTGATGGTATGTGTATTAAGCTTCCTTACTATCATTCCTTTGTTGAACAATACAAGGCTGTGTTTACAATGGGTGCTAGTTATCGCGTTGAGATGGTTGCATCATGTACACTGTGGTCTGTCAAGTGTACACCTGAAATATGTTTTCACCATTGCAACATTCGTTCATGTCTTGTGTGTATAAATGTACCCTTCTTTCCTGCCTGGATGCATTCTAAATATGAAACAAGGTGTCGAGACGAAAGAGACAGGCAGATTGCGCGTCTTCGCATTTTTTACGAAAGGCTCTGGAAAATCTACGATTGAACTAGTACAGGAGCTTAAGGTAACTTCCCTTTGTAGCGAAAAAGCTAGGATGTCTGGTTTCACCTCATAGGCGTCTGACTCATTGTTAGTGTCTAAAATGTTGATTAATATTGTTTTGGGTACATAAAATGAGATAAACAACACATCTAAAGGTATTAAATGCCTATGATATACAAGAAAGAAACAAGGTTTGTAATTCACTCAAGTGCAATTAGGCTGTATTCCATCCCAGTAAGGCCGCATTCCACACCAGTGCATTAAGGCCGCATTCCAGTTCAGCGCAATAAGGCCGCATTCTACTCCAATGCACTAAGGCCGAAGTCCACTCCAGTTAGGCTGTACTCAACTCCGGTAACGCCGTATTCTACTCCGGTTAGGCCGTATTCCACACCAGTAAGGCAGTATTCCACTCGAATAAAGTCGCATGCCATTCCAGTGCAGAAAGACCGTATTCCACTCCGGTAAGACCGTATTCCACTTCCGGTAAAGCCGCATTCAACACAAGTACAGTTAAGTCCCTATAACACAAGTAAGGCCGTATTCCTCTCCAGTAAGGCCGTATTCCACTCCAGGAAAGCCGCATTCCAATCCAGTAAAGCCGTATTCCTCTTCAAGGCAGTAAGGCCATACTCCACTCCGGTAAGGCCGTATTCCACAACAGTAAGGCAGTATTCCATTCCCGTGCAATAAGACTACAGTCCACTCCGGTAAGGCTGTATTCCTCTCCAGTGCAGTAAGGCCGCATTCCGAAATAGTGCATAAAGGCCGAATTCCACTCCATTGCAGTAAGGCCGTATTCCACTCCAGTGCAGTAAGGCCGTATTTCACTCTAGTGCAATAAGCTCGCATTTCTTTCCAGTGCAATAATGCCGTAATCCATTCCAGTGCAATAAGACCGCATTCCTTCCCAGTGCAGTAAGGCCGTAATCAACTCCAGTACACTAAGGCCGTATTCCACTCCAGTGCACTAAAGCGGTATTCCACTCCAGTGCATTATGACCGTAGTCCACTCCAGTGCAATAAGGTCGTATTCCACTTCAGTGCAGTAAGGCCGCATTCCACTTCAGTGCAATAAGGCCGCATTTCACTCCACTGCAATGAGGCCGTATTCCTCTCCAATGCAATAAGGCCGTTATTCACTCAAGTGCACTAAGGCAGTATTCCACTCCAGTGCAGGAAGGCCATATTCAACTTCAGTAAGGCCGTATTGAACTCAAGTTCACGAAGGCCACATTCCACTTCAGTGCAATAAGGCCGTATTCCACTCCAGAAAGGCCGCATTCTACATCAGTGCAATAAGGCAGCATTCCACTTTAGTGCAATAAGGCCTTATGCCACTTCAGGCACTGAGTCCGAACTCCTCTCCAGTAAAGCGGTATTCCTTACCAGTAAGGCCGTATTCATCTCCGGTAAGGCCATATTCCACTCCAGTGCAATAAGGTCGCACTCCTCTCCAGTGCAATAAGGCCGTTATCCATTCCAGTGAACTAAGGCCGCATTCTTCTCCAGTGCAATAAGGCCGTATCCACTCCAGTGCACTAAGGCCGTATACCACTCCAGTGCAATAAGGCCGTATACCACTCAAGTGCAAAAAGTCCACATTGCACTCCAGAGCAATAAGGCCGTAATCCACTCAAGTGCACTAAGGCCGTATTCTTCTCCAGTGCAAAACGGCCGTATTCAACTCCAGTAAGACCGCATTAAACTCAAGTGCACTAAGGCCGCATTCCACTCCAGTGCAAAAAGGCCGTATTCCACTCCAGTAATTCCGCATTCCACAGCAATAAGGCAGCATTCCTCTACAGTGCAATGAGGCCGCATTCCACTCCAGGCACTAAGTCCGCATTCCACTCCAGTAGAGCCGTATTCAACTCCTGTAAAGCCGTATTCCACTTCAGTGCAGCAAGGCCGTAATCAACTAAGGTAAGGCCTAATTCCAATCCAGAAAGGCCGTATTCAACTCCAGTAAAGCCGTATTCTATTCCAGTGCTGTTAGACCGTATTCCACTCAGGTAAGGCACTATTTTACTCAAGTGTAGTAAGGCAGCATTCCACCACAGTGCAGTAAGGCCGCATTCCACTCAAATACAGTAAGGCCGTATTCCACTCCAGTGCATTAGGGCCGTATTGTACTCCAAAGCAATAAGGCCGCATTCCTCTACAGAGCAATTAGACCGTATTAAGGCCGCATTCCGCACCAGTGCAATAAGGCGGTAATCCTCTCCAGTGAAAAAAGGCCGTATTCCTCTTCAGTGCAATAACACCGTAGTTCACCCGCATTCCACTCCAGTGCAATAATGCTCTATTCCACTTCAGTGCAATAAGGCCGTATTCCACTCTTGTGTAGTAAGGTCGTTGTCTAATCTAGTGCAGTAAGGCGTATTCCACTCCAGTGAATTATGGCCGTTATCCACTCCAGTAGAGTAAGGCCGTATTCCACTCCAGTGCAGTAAGACCGTAGTCCACTCCAGCGCAATAAGGCCGTAGTCCACTCCAGTGCAGAAAGACCGTAGTCCTCTCCAGTGCAGTAAGACCGTAGTCCTCTCCAGTGCAATAAGACCGTAGTCCTCTCCACTGCAGTAAGACCGTAGTCTACTCCAGCACAATACGGCCGTATTCAGCTCCAGTGCAGTAAGACCGTAGTCCACTCCAGTGCAGTAAGACCGTAGTCCACTTCAGTGCAGTAAGGCCGTAGTCCACTCCAGCGCAATAAGGCCGTAGTCCACTCCAGTGCAGTAAGACCGTAGTCCTCTCCAGTGCAGTAAGACCGTAGTCCTCTCCAGTGCAGTAAGACCGTAGTCCACTCCAGTGCAGTAAGGCCGTAGTCCACTCCAGTGCAGTAAGGCCGTAGTCCTCTCCAGTGCAGTAAGACCGTAGTCCACCCCGGTGCAGTAAGACCGCAGTCCTCTCCAGTGCAGTAAGACCGTAGTCCACTCCAGTGCAGTAAGGCCGTAGTCCACTCCAGTTTAGTAAGGCCGTAGTCCTCTCCAGTGCAGTAAGACCGTAGTCCACCCCGGTGCAGTGAGACCGTAGTCCTCTCCAGTGCAGTAAGACCGTAGTCCACTCCAGCGAAATAAGGTCAAAGTCCACTCTAGTGCAGTAAGGCCGCATTCCACTCCAGTGCAGTAAGGCCGCATTCCACTCCATTGCAATAAGGATGTATTGACTATTTTAATTATAATTTTATTAAGTGTATATGAAGTTTAAGTGGGGCCAATTTGGAAAATTTGACAAAATGATACTTGCTACCTCACTCGGTTGAAATGGCATAAAGATTGATTATTCATTATATGACATGTCTTCAGATTTTTATCGCCATCCCCCGTAGCTGTTTTATTAAATCCTACCTTATTTTTTCATTTATTGTTGTTATCATGACGTTTGTGTTTGCCTATATTTTAGCGCTCGACGTCGGCCAGTGTTGTGACGAATGTCCACACTGTACAGATGTACATGCCAAATGTGCCGCATACGGAAAAAGCAAAATATGTATCTGCAAAGACGGCTTCATATACGATTATCGATCCGAGTGTTGTATACCTGGTTAGATTAGTTTTCATTACTTCAATTATATATTAATAACAGTGGTTGTATACCACATGATAAACAATTTCATAAATTCTACGTCGGAAGGCAACATTTTCCTTCCAATGAAGACTTTAAACAAAGATAACTTCACTATGTCTTCACCATTTTAAATAAACCATAACGCCGCTTACAAAGCCTCGATTTCGGTCATTTACCAGAGTTCAATTCCTGAAAACACTTCGACAAACCGTTCACAAAAGCACCGCCTGACGGAGCACTGTAAAAACATTTTTTTGGAACAGGTTTGTCGAAGTGTTTGAGATAACTTATCGCCTAATCAAAATACGGTAATGAAATAAAGGCGGGGCTCTTTAAGCAGCACAGAATACTCTTTTTTCATTTAATGTGAAGACAAATAAAAGTTATCTTTGATTTAAGTCTTCATTTTAAGCTAAAATTTGCCTTGAAACATTTATGACGTAATTTATCACGTGATATATACACACACTAATTAAGTATTATTGAGGTATTACGAAGTTATTGGGTCGGGATGTATTTCGTTGGTCGGGCGAACGGGTGAGCGGGAGGACGTCCGATTTTCAAACAGGTGTTTTTCTGTTAAAAAAACTTTAGTTCGAATTGATGGATAACTTGGCTTACTGCGTTGTGGTATTTAAAGATTCTATTTTTAGATAACATTTACATAATTCAGAGTCCGCAAATTTTCCATGTTTCTTGTTTGTGATTGTTTGTTTATGTGTTTTATGACTTTAGCGTTTACCCAGTGCCATTAAACCGGATTAATGTTTAAACATTTTGCTACTGAGCCTGTTTCTGTAGTTTTTCACATAAGTATTCAGAAAGAACCTTATTTGGACATAACCTCATAGTTCATCATTAAGAGATACAATATTTCTAGTGTGAGGTGGTATCTTATCCTGTCACATGGTACGCGAGAGAAACTAATTTGGGTACGCATGCTAGAATTTATTTGTATCTTAATGCTGCCTAAAAATAACTTTTTATCACATGGTATGCTTTAAAAACGTGTATAAACCTAAATTTACACAGTAAGAATTTATTTGTGTCTTAATGCTGCTTAAAAATTACATTTCATGCCATAGTACGCTTTGAAAACGTATATAAACCTAAATTTACACAAACTACCATTTCAGATAAAGAGGTGAGTTAGGTGTCTTACCCTATCGTTGTGTTATCAATTATAACATATATAACATAATAAGTATTTGTATTACTTAATGCTTTATCATGTTTAGCTCTTTGGTTTTTAATGATAAAAACAAAAACAAAAAAAGCCATATGATTTGTGTTGAGATGAAAACAATAACCAAAAAAACAACAACCTTACTTAATAGCTCTTTGGCCACAAAATCCTCAGTCAAAAAAAACCAAAATATCTCTCTTTTTAATGTACACATATCACATGCTTTCTGTTCTTTGAATTATTAATCATGAAGCAATTTTATATAAGCTTTAACAATTTTCTTTTTTTCTAACAATGGTATCATCTGTTGTTTAGTCCTTTTCATGTATCATGTCATAACAGTATCGACATTATGGCGTTGTTCATAAAAATAATGTAATGGGTAATCAATATGAATCAGACATAGGAATAATCTCGATTTTAACATTTAAAATGCACTAACAATTATTTGCATACTTATGATTGATAGATTTTCGCATAATTATATCCTAAAAATAACTGAACTCCAGCTACATTCGTACTTGCTCTGCTCGACATGGGCGATCATTGCTAGCATTAAACGTTTTGATGGTAGAAACGTATTAACACATCATATCTTTTCTAAAAAAAATGACAGTTTATTAATAACACTGAAATTTCAATGTCATGGCAATTCCTGCCACCCAAGTTTATTATGTTTCCTTTTATTCGAGTTATAATATTATACAACGAGGGTGAATATAATCTCTGGCTAGAGAGTAATATTGTGTATGAATTGTCGTGAGACGGCTTTGTTAACAAACTGTAGCGCCTGTTGAGACGATCCCGTTGCTCTTAATGATCAAATAGGTACGGGAAAGAAAGACTGTCGAATTATAACAGAAATCCTCTCTTTTCAATCCAATTGATGGATCCCTTACGCCGGATTGTCCGACGACAGATGTTCCTCCTCCGGATACGACGACTCAGCCGCCGACGCCACCTACGCCACCAGCCTATTGTGGTGAATGTGAGGTCATAAGCAACGTAGACCAAACTTGCAGTAAGTGTCATGTGACCTGGTTTAGTTTAAAGGGCCTCGTTATATTGACATTGAAATAATACATAGATTTCATAAAGCTCTATTTTCAAAAATAATTAAAAAATACGACAGCGAATGGTTGTTTTGGTGGACAATGTTAGTAATACTATTGAAAAAAAAAATACGAGTCCCTTTAATTTAGATTGCTTTGTCCGCCCTTGAGATATCATATCAAGCAAAGTTTTTTAATTAAATCGATAACAGTGCAGAATAATATAGACAATAATACCTTCGTTATATTGTCCTGGTGACCTTCGATTATGCGAAGATAGCTTAACGCGCCCCTTATGCCCCCCGTGTAAACAACGTTGTTAACTTAGTTCTGAACCACTGGGCCATAAGTCGCGAAATTGGTCCTGTGGAAGCATTAACATTGTCATCGAAGAAATAATAACAAGCGTGAGGATAATTATATTCATACTGTTTACACTGTGTAAAATTGAATCAAAATAGCTTTCACTGCTTGGGCAGGTTTTCATTTTTAAATTAAATGTCTCACTTATCTTGATGATATACTCGCTTCAAAACATCGGAATACTTTATTTTTATTGATTTGATACAAAATACATGCTATGTGAAAACACTTATACTATTCTTTTAATTTGACTTAACAAGTTTTGATAAATTGACTTATATTGAGTGAATACTTTATTGCTTTTTAATGAATAACGCCTCAACTTATCAGCCATGAACATGTCAATTTAACCTCATCACGACTCATTTTCATTGTTGACGTCATATTGAGTAAAATTCACTTTCAAATGGCAGTGTCTGTTTTGTATAAGGCGGTGCTTTTAAAGCGGCATGGACTTCCCTTTGTTTGGTTCAAAATGGTGAAGAAAAATGAAAGACATCTTTGTTTTAAGTCATCATACGAAGCAAATTGTTGCATCCCTACGAAGCATTTATGACACACTCGTGCTGTCTTATAGTAAGTGATGGTCACGGGGAGCCATGCCAAGCCGATCCCGACAGCTGCTGTGGAGATGATTTAGAATGTGATGGGACATGCCAGTGTAAAAATCGACAACTTGAGTACGACCATTATGTGTCTGCTTGCTGTAAGTCAGAAAAGCATGAATATGTACCAGTCAATTTTAACCACGCCCCCCCCCACCCCCGGTCCGGGGGTATACCGGGGATAACCGGGGAAGTATAGTTTTACCTTCCAGGTGACTTTGTTTTCGTGCTAAAAGGCGGGGAATAGGCCTTGCCTAGGGTCACTTGGGTGCGGGGGCATTTGGTGGGGATTTTACAGGCAGTTCGTTCTCGCAGGGCGGAAATTTGACCCGGGCTTGGCTGGACCGAAAGTCAACGTCCCCGCTATTCCCCGGACCGTGGTTACAATTGATTGGTGTATAACAGTGAAGTAACTTATTATCTGTGGCATTGTACTTAACTATTATAACGTATTGATTCTTGTAAAAACTATTCAGCAATTGTTATGTAGCAAACATTATGTTTGCTGGATTTAGTTTGATACGAATAATCGTTCTATCATTAACAGTGTTATTCATTTTCTGGTTCTTCGAAATAAGCTTTGTTATAGATATTCGTGTATTCTTTTATTATTTCTTACTCCAAAATCAGCTCTGTTATAGATTTTCATCCAAAGTGACGTCCTTCATTTTCTCGTACTTCAATGTCAGCTTTGTTATAGTTCTCATCCAAAGTGTAGTCCTTCATTATCTCTTTCTTCAAAATCAGCTTTGTTATACTTTTCATCCAGAGTGCAGTCCTTCATTTTCTCGTACTTCAAAATCAGCTTTGTTATAGTTCTCATCCAAAGTGTAGTCCTTCATTATCTCGTACTTCAAATTAAGCACTGTTATAGTTTCTTATCCAAAGTGTAGTCTTCCATTATCTCGTTCTTCAAAATTAGCTTTGTTATAGTTTCTCATCCAAAATGTAGTCCTTCATTATGTCGTACTTCAACATCATCTTTGATGTAAATTTTTATCCAAAGTCACAGTAGTTCTTCACTTTCTTGTATTTCGAAATCAGCGCTGTCATTTTTGAATTTTCATCCCATGTGTAGTCTTTCATTTTCTGGCATTTTGGAACCAGTTTGTAATAGATTCTCATCTTATGAGTCGTCCTTTATTATCCGGTACTTCGGAACCAGATTGTAGTAGATTCTCATCTTATGAGTAGCCCTCTATATCCGGTGCTTCAGAATCAGCTGTGTTATAGATAATATTTATCTATTTCCATCCAAACGTGTAGCCATTGACTCTCTTATCGTTTTAAGTCACTGAATACGACATTATTGTTCTTGAAAATAGAATAGCGCTGAAAAGGGCACGCTCATGATTTCGAAAAATGCCTTGTATGACGTATTTATGTGTCTATATCAAACATAAACACACACAGTGGCTGGGCCAAGATTTCAACGACAGATTGTATTAAAACAAAACGTATCGAATATCAAGGTCCTATATTCATCAATGGGCAAGTGCGCTTTTAAGCTGACTTCATCTATAAAGACTAAGTTGTTATCTTGCAGGCGGAGACGATCTAGGAGATCCCTGCTTCGATCTAGTGGCGATTGGTCGTACGTGCGAGTCTATAATATTACGACTTAAATGATATGTTGCAGGTAGAGATGAGCTAGGAGATCCCTTTTCAATCAAAGTGCGATATAATTGGTCGTACTTGCGTTGTTTAAGCGAGTCTATAGTATTACGACTTAAATGATATGTTGCCGGTAGAGATGAGCTAGGAGATCCCTTTTCAATCAAAGTGCGATATAATTGGCCGTACGTGCGTTGTTTAAGCGAGCCCATAGTATTATGACTTAATTGATATGTTGCAAGCGGAGATGAGCTAGGAGATCCAAGCATAAACCAAAGGCGACATTTGGTCGTACGTGCGTTGTTGAGGCAGGTCTTTAGTATTACGACTTAATTGATATGTTGCAGGCGGAGATGAGCTAGGAGATCATTGCTGCTACCCAGGCACTCCAACTGATGAATGTATGGATAGAGACAACAACACCGAGTGCGACGAGGATAACCACGTATGTGTTTGTAAGGAAGACCGGACACAGATGGGTGACGTTTGCTGTAAGTGATCTTCATGAAAATCATCTTTTAATGTTAACATTTGTATTCACGTTAAAGCATGTTATGAAGTCGAGCTGGTTTTTCTGCATGTGTATGTGTATAGGTTTTGTGTAAATCTGATTGGATTTGGCGCAAAATATAAACTTGGTCGCGTTTGTTAGAATAATTCAGGCTTGTTTTATTTTGAGACGGTTACTGGAGCGGTGTTAAAGCTGCACTCAGTTTTAACGTTTTGACCACTTTTTTATTTTTTTCTTGGAAAGTGCCAATTTTTGCGAAAATCCATGAAAACCAGTAAAATAAGACTGCTGACAAAAAATGAGATCGCAGATTATTATATTTAAGTTCAAAAGTTGATGTTTTATGCATTTTTCTATAAAACATTAATTTTCGAACGCAAATATGAAAATCTACGATCTGATATTTTGTCAGCAGTCGTATATCATTGGTTTGCAGATATTTACGCAAACAATTGCTCCATTCAAGACAGAAAATAAAAAAGTGGTTAAAATTGTCAATCGGTGAGAGTGCAGCTTTAAGTTGTTTCTTCACTTTTACATTTTTGGTGTGTCACAACAGTTACTTGTCATACATGTTGTTCAAAGGTTGTTCGTTCAGACATAAACGTTAACTTTAAAGTCGTAACTTTTCTGGAAGTTTAAAGAATGCATTTGTGATCTGCTGTATTTCTATCAACATTTAAGACAAATGTTTCAGCTATGTTTATTTATATTTAAATATGTGAGCCCATCGTCAAATAGTTCACGTTTAAAAGTTAACAACGATGCCTTACCCATACAAGCATATATATATTACACTAAATATCAATTAATAAATTAAACTAAATATCAATTAATATATAACACTAAATATCAATTAATATATTACACTAAATATCAATTGATAATTGAGTCTTTATGATATGTATGAATTGACTATTTCTGTAACATAATTGATATCACTTAGTATATAATAACCTTTTATTCTTTAATAACCTAATATAACCATCACCCTATATAACATTGCAATTGTATGTTTTCACGAAAATATACCGTTGTCTGAATACCTAAAACGCTGATGGCATTCCCACAGCATTCGCATGCGGAGCAGGCCTTACACAATCAAATACAACCTTCTTGCAGCTGCATGCTACTGTATGGCAGACAGTCTGACAAACACACTGTACAACTTAGCACAATATGAGCCTGAACTGGTGCTGTTTCAGTTGTCAGTGGATATATTAGTTGGTTACTCACTTCTTAAAAACCCCTTTCTACCGGGTTCAAAACAGTGTGTCCTTTCCAGTCCTGAACTTATAGAAATACCCGCAAACTGTACTTCAGCATCATATCACTTTTGACTAAAGCGATGTCATTCATACGTGTCTTTCTTTCTAAACGTGAATCCTTTCATAGGTTTGCCACCAACTCTATCTACCACATATTCGCCAATCTGTGTTGCTTTGATTAGTATTACCCTCATATGATGCAACACCTTTGGTTATACTCTTCGTATCTGCTTTACATTATCTTTCTTGCAAGTGCAATGAAACAAGTTTCTATCTTCGTTTATGTCAGAGCATGTAGGTCGCGACAGAATCCCAACAGCATTTTGAACCCGTTTTATACCCCGACCCCTTGTCAAACCTCCAACACTTTCTGACTTCACATTAACATCTGCTCACTCGGTATTAGCATTACTGAATTACTAAGTACTCATGATAAAATATCAAATAAACGTTTATTAGCCAGTTATTTGTGATATTTCTGTTTATATTAACGTCATTGGATTTGCTAGAAGATGCACCGTTATATTAAACATTGTATGACGTTGACTTCACTTCCTTTTATGATTATTTTTATCTTATGATGAATTATTTGATTATAAGCAAATTCCAGAAATTTCAGCTTCTGTTTTTAACCTGTTTCCCTAAATGAGAAATTTCACAGTTAGCAAAATTATTATACAATTGATATCCATGTATAAGATTATACGATACAGTTATTCTGATATGTTAATGATTAATTCTATTGTGGAATTTGGAAAATTCAAGAATTTCTCAAGTTCATGTATAGTTATAACACTTCAACCAAATAATCACCTCTCTCATTTTATGATAATCTACAACGTACATTTGTTGTAGGGCAGTTTGATATAAGTTAAATACAGTTATTTAGGTACCCTGTTAGTTTAATTTCCTCCAGTTCTTGGCAGATGATGATGATGATGATGATGATGTTGATGATGATGTTGATGATGATGATGATGATGATGATGATGACTCCAGAAGTTCCCACTTTAATTTGTTTTTATTTTAAAATTTGTATCCAAAACTCACATTTCGCAATAGATGATGAAATCATTTCTGTGCATTTTCCCCCATTTATTTGCATCTTTAGCCACAGGCTCACTGGACTAAAAACAACATTGCAGGCGCTGTTTGTCCAGTGGAAAAAAAAATGCTGTAAAACTGGGGACGACTGCGGAGACATAGAACTGGGGGAGTGCTACTGTAAATACGGCACAAAACCTGACGGTGTCACGTGTTGTAAGTCGACCAATAGATAGTTTTTAGAGTTTTTTTAGACTTTATTTCAGAGTACAATAGGCAATACGCCCATGCGTACCCAGTCATTATAATATGTTTATGCATAAAGCATAGTCAGTGGTCATTCAATGGTCATTTAATCTTCAAATCACACAATTACAAATTGGTTTAACAATCACAGTGCCATAGAATAACATATATTTTGCGAAAGGGAATAAATAAATATTATCGGATAACTTCCTTTAAGATTTATTTCAATTATTATTTTCAACCTGCACTCTCACAGATTGAACGTTTTGACAATTTAATTTTAGTTTTTGTCTTGGAACGAGACAATTTATGCGAAAATGCATGTTATAAGATTGCTGATAGAAAATACACACCCATTTTTTAATTTAAGTTCAAAAATTGATGTTTTATGCATTTTTCTTAAACCATAAGTATCGCTTCAAGCCATAAACCATTAGTTTTCGAAATATGAAAATCTGCGATCTAATAGATTGCCAGCAGTCTTTTATCACTGGTTTGCAGATATTTACGCAAAATTTGCTAATTCCAAGACAAAAAATAAAAAAAGTTGTAAAAACGGCAAATCTGTGAGAGTCCAGCTTTAACACACTATTTTAAATATCTGCGCTGCCCATTGACCTTGACATTGACCCTATGTATGTGTATATTAAAGATACACAATATAGAACTATGCAAGTTTCTTTTTAAACTTACTGCAATATCATATTGTTTTTACTCTAATGATTAAAACAAAAACAAATCCATTCTGAACTATTCGGCCTCGAAAACAGACTCGGATGTATTTGAACGGTTTACATACTCACAATCGGTATGTTTAAGTCCGCTGAAAGTAGATCGCGTAGTAATTTAATTTAGCAGTTAAACTTTATGACCTAAACTATTGAGAATCTTTAATATGATTGCAATAATACACTTCACTGGCAATTAATTTAAACTTAGATCAATAAATACAAGCTTAAATTAATTAATGATATAGTTACAAAAATACGAACTACTTCAACTGATGTACCGGATAGTAGATCACAGTAAATCTGTTAGCACTCACCAATCATTTAATATATTTTGCATTTTCAGCTATTAAATACACGGCTAAGATCTTGTTATCAGTAATTATTAGTTACCAAATGCACTATATAGTAAGTAGTTAAAGGTGAATCACTCGAAATTTGTGTTTGTTGTACAATTGTATGTATTGATTTTGAAAAAGAGTGCCTCATCAATGTTCCCCAATAACTTTTATTTTTGTTACAAACTGAGCCCGCTGGCTTGATATGATAAAGAACTAAATTGTAATGATATATCATAATATATTAGTTGAATGATTAACTACCAATAATCCATTTTATTTTTAGGCCCCGTAAAATGCCCGGGTTTTCAAGTATGTGACGAACATGGAGATTGTGTTGGTAAGTGTGCCTCCCCGCGTCATTTTAAATAGTTTTTGAATCGTTTATAAATGTACATGAATTACCATAGCGACGAAAGTGTATGAAGTGTAACGGTCACAGTCCACCTGCTAAACAAGAGTAAAGAAATGCTGTTGTTGTTTTTCAACGAATTTTTTATTGTTATATGTTTTTGTTACAAGTGCATACGTGTATCTAGTATTTTAATACACAAATAAGACCTGGGCGTTTAGAATGGATTGAAACTTTTCAAAGTGTGTTCAATTTTTCTAACTCCAGAAGTCATTTTTCTTTCAACTTTAACACGGGCTACGTTACAAGACGTGCCTAACTAATTGTATTTTATAAGGTTTATAAAAACATATGTGTCTGGTTGCCTCGGTATGGTGGCATATAACTGCCGTAAGATAACCTGATAGCGTTCGCGAATTGTTTCGTGTTAACCACTTAACGGTATAAAAAATCTTTATATATTTTACATTTTTTTAAAAAGGTGCGGTAAATCCTCGGAACGAAACATCAATTTCTTATGGCCTTAGTGTATAGTTTGACCCCTAAACGCATGTACATGTATGTTAACAAAAACCGTGTGAACAGGCTATGACGTAACGATCAGTACCACCATGTATATCATCTTTATCATCATCACCATTAGCATCGTAAAGTATATTACAAAGCATTTATTCTAATGACAGTGCCACTAGGCGGGCCATGTGGTCGGTCTGCCAACGACTGTATTAGATCAGAAGGAATAAAGTGCGAGAACGTCGTTTGCTGTCATAAATGTAAGTGAAAAGCATATGTTGCATGTATTTGGATAATGGCATTTCGTCAAGAATTTGTTAAGGCGAGCACTTATCTCCCATAAGTCGTAAAGATATTTTTTATTAAATCCCGTTAGCCATACTTTGAGGCTTTGATAATCGCTATATTTGAAAATTTATAAAGTATGTATAATTCTAACGCCGACTATACGGAATGCGCTAGAAACTACATAGTTTTATGTAGCATTAGCAAGTGTTGTTAAAGGCTGCATCCACTGCAGGCAGTCCAACGTAGTTTATTTTTGAGGAATATTTAGTGAGGGAAATATTAGAAGCGGAATAAAATACCTAAAATAGATACAGGAATGGTACACTTTGACTAAAAGCACAGTTTCAATTCACACAAGTTTCTATTTCCACTTTGTAAACAAGCAATCCTTCCGATTATACATTCAATAATCTTTTTGTTAAGGCCTCTAGAAAGATAGGTTGAAAATCGAGAGAAGCTGACACATCTGGCCTCCGGGTAGGCGTATTTATATTGCGATAAAAGAAATACAAGAAAAAATTGATGCATTGCATCAAGTCGGCGCAATAAAATTAGAAGAAAACGTGCATGTAGATTACCAAAAAATGGTTATTTTTTCAATGATAATATGTTGGGTATACATATGATCGAAGGACATTATGGTTGGTAATATTGTTACCATAGTTTAAGCCGGGAATTACAGATATTCTGTTTTTCCAAAGCTAATCCTACGGTACAGAAGAAGAAATAGAGTCAATAGTCTAATACATGGATTTCAAAAGCATGAAATTCACGTTTCATTTGTATCGGCATGTTATATGAATTCCTGGCTTTATATTGTATATGTATTTGAAACATATTTTACTCTTACGAGTTAAAAGAACAGGGATATGAATACTATACATTAAAAGGGAATAATCTGGGTTCATTCTTTCGAATGACATTTTCAAAACAAACAATACAGCTCAATGTTAATTTTTCAAAACTCCCCTTTTTGCTATCGCCAAGGGAGGTTACTGCTCAGGAGGTTAACAAACCTGAAGGATATTGTAATAGTACCGTGCAACCTTAATCTAATTTGAGAAAAGTTGCTATCAATCGGAACACCTCGGCCAGAATCTATATCGAAGCTTGCAGGAGATGGCCGAGTTGTTATGATTGAGTTGGTATTTAAAATCAAAATTTTCAAAATTATAAGCAGAGCTGTTATAATTTAAGGTTTCATTATCAACTAAAGTTTAAAGTTTTATAAAACATACTTAACCTTACATTTCATCATGCAACGTGTAAAATATTAAAAGCATTGTTCTGCAATTTATGAACTAGTCCCTTAGTTTGAATAATTCTAAAGTAATATCAAATATAGTCGACTAATAAACTTATCTACCAGGTCAAAATGTCCTCCAAAAATACTTGAATAAACCGCCATTTCGGTCCGGTTCTAATATTTCCCTCACTTAAGTTTCCGCAAAAAAAATTACCATGGAACCCCTGCATTGGCTTACATAACTTAAATATCATAAAGTTATGGCGTTCAGTAAATACCCCTTGTATGATGTCTTCAAACCAATTATCTCTGACGTCACGGGTAGAACGACACTGAGTCTCGTTGTTAAATATAAATAATACGAAAATAGTATCTTTAAGGAGAAATTTTATGTTTCAATTCAGAGCGAGGACAAATCTATATTGTTGAATGTGTCAAACTAATGATTTTGACGATGACTGCCGTTTTATGTCTATATATCAATGTTATATTGATCATAGAAAGAAAATAAAACCCTTAAAACCTTGTTATTAAACACATTCCTCTGTGTACAAATATTTACAATTTTTAAAATATGATTACAAGAATGGTGTGATAAGTTTGTATGCTAAAGAAGCTCTTATTATTAGGAATACATGCACATATTGTAGATAAACGTTTGGATTATATATAAACAACAATGTATGCATCATAGACGATGCAGATGGTTGTCCAGCTTAGCCAATTTCGATTTTTTAAAGTGACATAATGTATAAAACTATTCTTTTTCAGATGGTTGGCCAGCTTGTAATGAGAAGTTCTGTGTGTGTGAGACTGCAAAGGGATATAGATATGATGATGACTCGGAGAGTTGCATACAAACTGGTGAAAGTCATTCAGACCTAAAAAAGGATTGCCTTAGCTCAATTGGGAAAATGGAAAATTTACGAAATTTGGGATAAGCGATAACCTAATGTTATCTCTAGTTACTGTATGCCAGACAAAAGCCGTAATCCTTAATTTGTCCTCTTATAAACGACCGTGCACTCAGTTAAATGCATTTTTATTGTCACCAAATGCTTCGGAAATTGTACTTTCAATATCAAATAAACCATAAGTTCATCTGTCATTTGGTCTGTTTAAAAAAATGTATCACTTCAAAAAAACATCCGAATAATCGATGTTGCGATTCGCACGTTGATAAGTCAGAGTCTCATTCCGATACTCTGTGTACATTGAAGTCCAACGGAATTGAACTTTGTGTATTTCGAGATCATATGGAATTAATATCTGTGTACAGTGAGGTCCAATTGGACTGAACTCTGTGTACATTGAAGTCCAACTGGATTGAACTCTGTGTACATTGAGATCCCATGGAATTGATCTCTGTGTACAGTGAGGTTCAATTGGACTGAACTCTGTGTACATTGAAGTCCAACGGAATTGATCTCTGTGTACATTGAGATCTTATGGAATTGAACTATGTGTACAATGAGGTCGAATTGGACTGAACTCTGTGTACATCGAGATCCTATTGAATTGATATCTGTGTACAGTGAGGTCAAATTGGACTGAACTCTGTGAACATTGAAGTCCAACGGAATTGATCTCTGTGTACATCGAGATCATAGGGAATTGATTTCTGTGTACAGTTAGGTCATTATGTTTTAAGAATTGATCGTGTGTGTGTGTATGTGTGTGTGTGTGCGTGTGTGTATGCGTGTGTGCGTGCGTGCGTGCGTGTGTGTGTGTGCTTTCTTTAGAAAAGGGTGATGGTCTGAAACGTGATCTCTCTCAGTACATGATTGTGGATGAACACTTTTCCATTGACCGTAACTATGCACTGTCTACATATGAGGCTTGGAATATAAACAATTTATAGTGCATACTTACAGTGTTCTCTCGTCTATCAAAATGACTGTACGAGTTTGAGCAGCTTTTCTTTTGATATTTCGGTGCCGGTTTAATAATTGAGAATGTTTATAAAGGTGGTTTTGCAATCGTAACAACTCGGCCATCTCCGGAAAGCTTTATAGTTATTGAATTATGGTCAAGGTGTTCCAATCGGTAGATTGTTGAAAACTGTATGAACGTAATTAGATAATTAGATAACTAGTAGCTCTCATTAGAACAATGACTATCTGTGATAAATAATAATGTTAACATTAAAATCACAATACGTTTATATCACGAATAATAATATTTACATTATTAAAGCTGCACTCGCACAGATTGAACGTTTTGACAACTTTTTTTTGTCTTGGAACGAGCCAATTTATGCGAAAATGCATGTAAACCAATTATATAAGACTGCTGACCAAAACGCAGATCGCAGATCTTTATATTTAAGTTCAAAAAATGATGTTTTATGCATTTTTCTTAAACCGTTAGTAACGGTTTAAGCCATAAAACATTAACTTTCGAACGGAAATATGAAAAACTGCGGTCTGATCTTTTGTCAGCCATCTTTTACCATTGGTTTTCAGATATGTACCCAAATATTTGCTCTTTCCAAGACAAAAAATAAAGTTGTAAAAACGGTATATCTGTGACAGTGCAGCTTTAATATTAATGCATAACTATCATAATGATGTTACCTTCAATATCACAATGCATATCTATGATATTAATGATGTTACCTTCAATATCAGAATGCATATCTATGATATTTATTGATGTTACCTTCAATATCAGAATGCATATCTATGGACATAATGATGTTACCTTCAATATCACAACGCATATCTAAGATATTTATTGATGTTACCTTCAATATCAGAATGCATATCTATGTTATTTATTGATGTTACCTTCAATATCAGAATGCATATCTATGGAAATAATGGTGTAAACCACATTATAACAATGCTAATCTATGATAAATTAGAATGTTAACCTCAATATCACAATGCATATATATGTCCAATAATGATGTTAACGTCAATATTAAAATTCATTCCTATGTCCAATAATGGAGTTAACGTCAATATTAAAATGCATATCTAAGTCCAATAATAATGTTAACGTCAATATTAAAATGCATATCTATGTCCAATTATGATGGAAACCTCGCTATTTCTATTCATATCCATGTCCAATAATGATGGTAACCTCGATATTTCTATTCATATCCATGTCCAATAATGATGGTAACCTCGATATTTCTATTCATATTTATGTCCAATAATGATGGTTACCTCGATATAACTAATCATATCTATGTCCAATAATGATGGTAACCTCGATATTTCAATTCATATATATGTCCAATAATGATGGTAACCTCGATATTTCTATTCATATCTATGTCCAATAATGATGGTTAGCTCGATATAACTATTCATATCAATGTCCAATAATGGTGTTACCCTCAATAGTGCTATGCATATTTGTGATGAATAATGACATGTTACTGTGAGCGTAGTGATCACTGGACTGTTAACAGTATTGTTGTTATCACGTATATGATATATTTAACAAAAATGTATTTCTAGGTTTCGTTTCATGAATATAAACTTATACATGTTAAACCACGTTGAACTACAGTCGGAACTCGTAATGTCGAACTCTGTTATCTCGATGTTCTGATAAGGTCGAACTCTTTTCGGTTTAGATATACACTCCTTGTATATCAGTTAAATCGAGTGTTCGCTATCGCGAAGTATTTTCCGAGGTCCCAACGACTTCGACATAGCGAGTTTTGACTGTACGTATAGTGACAGTGTACATTTGACGTGTCTAAATTTACGTTTAGTTATTTAAAAGAATAAACAGAAGATATAGATAAAATGTGATTTACTTCTTTTCTGAGGCCACTTCATCAAGTTGGCCAAGTGAAAAATATTTATGTCTCCGAAAGAGATGAGGGTAAACATAATACATTAACATGCACCACTTCAGAAAACAAAGAGCTATTAATTTAGCCAGCCCAATCCCTTCGCACACGGCAATGACCCCATTCTGTGTGGATCATATCCTTGTATAATTTTTCTATTAGTGTATGACCCCATTCTGTGTGGTTAATATCCTGTATAATCTTAATAATATCATATGACTCCATTCCGTGTGGTTTCATATCCTGTATAATCTTACTAATATCATATGATTCCATTCTGTGTGGTTAATATCCTTGTAGAATATAACTTATAGCATATGACCCCATTCTGTGTGGTTAATATCCTTGTAGAATCTAACCAATAGCATATGACCCCATTCTGTGTGATAAATATCCTTGAAGAATCTAATTAATAGCATATGACCCCATTCTGTGTGGTTAATATCCTTGTAGAATCTAACTAATAGCATATGACTCCATTCTGTATGGTTAATACCCTGTATAATCTAACTAATAACATATGATTCCATTCTATGTGGTTAATATCCTGTATAATCTAACTAATCACATATGACCCCGTTCTGTGTGGTTAATTTCCTGTATAATCTAACTAATAGCATATGACTCCATTCTGTGTGGTTAATTTCCTTATATAATCTAACTAATAACATATGACCTCATTATGTTTGCTTAATATCCTTGTATAATCTAACTTATAACATATGACCGCATTCTGTCTGGTTAATATCTTTGTATAATATAACTAAAAACATATGACTCCAATCTGTGTGGTTAATATCCTTGTAAAATCTAACTAATAGCATATGACCCCATTCTGTGTGGTTAATATCCTTGTAGACTCTAACTAATAACATATGACTCCAATCTGTGTGGTTACTATCCTTGTAAAATCTAACTAAAAGCATATGACCCCATTCTGTGTGGTTAGTATCCTGTATAATCTAACTAATATCATATGACCCCATTCTGTGTGGTTAATATCTTTGTATAATCTAACTAATAACATATAACTCCATTCTGTGTAGTTATTATCCTTGTAGAATCTAACTAATAGCATATGACCCCATTCTGTGTGGTTTATATCTTTTTAGAATCTAACGAATAGCATATGAACCCATTCTGTTTGCTTTATATCCTTGTAGAATCTAACTAGTAGCATATGACTCCATTCTGTGTGGTTAATATCCTTGTAGAATCTAACTAATAGCATATGACCCCATTCCGTGTGGTTAATATCCTTGTAGAATCTAACTAATAACATATGACTCCATTCTGTGTGGTTAATATCCTTGTAGAATCTAACTAATAGCATATGACCCCATTCTGTGTGGTTAATATCTTTTTAGAATCTAACGAATAGCATATGAACCCATTCTGTTTGCTTTATATCCTTGTAGAATCTAACTAGTAGCATATGACTCCATTCTGTGTGGTTAATATCCTTGTAGAATCTAACTAATAGCATATGACTCCATTCTGTGTGGTTAATATCCTTGTAGAATCTAACTTATAGCATATGACTCCATTCTGTGTGGTTAATATCCTTGTAGAATCTAACTAATAGCATATGACTCCATTCTGTGTGGTTAATATCCTTGTAGAATCTAACTAATAGCATATGACCCCATTCTGTGTGGTTAATATCTTTGTAGAATCTAACTAGTAGCATATGACTCCATTCTGTGTGGTTAATATCCTTGTAGAATCTAACTAATAGCATATGACTCCATTCTGTGTGGTTAATATCCTTGTAGAATCTAACTTATAGCATATGACTCCATTCTGTGTGGTTAATATCCTTGTAGAATCTAACTAATAGCATATGACTCCATTCTGTGTGGTTAATATCCTTGTAGAATCTAACTTATAGCATATGACCCCATTCTGTGTGGTTAATATCCTTGTAGAATCTAACTAATAGCATATGACTCCATTCTGTGTAATTAATATCCTTGTAGAATCTAACTAATAGCATATGACTCCATTCTGTGTGGTTAATATCCTTGTAGAATCTAACTAATAGCATATGACCCCATTCTGTGTGGTTAATATCTTTTTAGAATCTAACGAATAGCATATGAACCCATTCTGTTTGCTTTATATCCTTGTAGAATCTAACTAGTAGCATATGACTCCATTCTGTGTGGTTAATATCCTTGTAGAATCTAACTAATAGCATATGACTCCATTCTGTGTGGTTAATATCCTTGTAGAATCTAACTAATAACATATGACTCCATTCTGTGTGGTTAATATCCTTGTAGAATCTAACTAATAGCATATGACTCCATTCTGTGTGGTTAATATCCTTGTAGAATCTAACTTATAGCATATGACCCCATTCTGTGTGGTTAATATCCTTGTAGAATCTAACTAATAGCATATGACTCCATTCTGTGTAATTAATATCCTTGTAGAATCTAACTAATAGCATATGACTCCATTCTGTGTGGTTAATATCCTTGTAGAATCTAACTAATAACATATGACTCCATTCTGTGTGGTTAATATCTTTGTAGAATCTAACTAGTAGCATATGACTCCATTCTGTGTGGTTAATATCCTTGTAGAATCTAACTTATAGCATATGACCCCATTCTGTGTGGTTAATATCCTTGTAGAATCTAACTAATAGCATATGACTCCATTCTGTGTAATTAATATCCTTGTAGAATCTAACTAATAACATATGACTCCATTCTGTGTGGTTAATATCCTTGTAGAATCTAACTAATAACATATGACCCCATTCTGTGTAATTAATATCCTTGTAGAATCTAACTAATAACATATGACCCCATTCTGTGTGGTTAATATCCTTGTAGAATCTAACTTATAGCATATGACCCCATTCTGTGTGGTTAATATCCTTGTAGAATCTAACTAATAGCATATGACTCCATTCTGTGTAATTAATATCCTTGTAGAATCTAACTAATAGCATATGACTCCATTCTGTGTGGTTAATATCCTTGTAGAATCTAACTAATAGCATATGACTCCATTCTGTGTAATTAATATCCTTGTAGAATCTAACTAATAACATATGACTCCATTCTGTGTGGTTAATATCCTTGTAGAATCTAACTTATAGCATATGACCCCATTCTGTGTGGTTAATATCCTTGTAGAATCTAACTAATAGCATATGACTCCATTCTGTGTGGTTAATATCCTTGTAGAATCTAACTAATAGCATATGACCCCATTCTGTGTAATTAATATCCTTGTAGAATCTAACTTATAGCATATGACCCCATTCTGTGTGGTTAATATCCTTGTAGAATCTAACTTATAGCATATGACCCCATTCTGTGTGGTTAATATCCTTGTAGAATCTAACTAATAGCATATGACTCCATTCTGTGTGGTTAATATCCTTGTAGAATCTAACTAATAGCATATGACTCCATTCTGTGTAATTAATATCCTTGTAGAATCTAACTAATAACATATGACTCCATTCTGTGTGGTTAATATCCTTGTAGAATCTAACTAATAGCATATGACTCCATTCTGTGTGGTTAATATCCTTGTAGAATCTAACTAATAACATATGACCCCATTCTGTGTGGTTAATATCCTTGTAGAATCTAACTTATAGCATATGACCCCATTCTGTGTGGTTAATATCCTTGTAGAATCTAACTAATAGCATATGACTCCATTCTGTGTAATTAATATCCTTGTAGAATCTAACTGATAGCATATGACTCCATTCTGTGTGGTTAATATCCTTGTAGAATCTAACTAATAGCATATGACTCCATTCTGTGTGGTTAATATCCTTGTAGAATCTAACTTATAGCATATGACTCCATTCTGTGTGGTTAATATCCTTGTAGAATCTAACTAATAGCATATGACTCCATTCTGTGTGGTTAATATCCTTGTAGAATCTAACTAATAGCATATGACCCCATTCTGTGTGGTTAATATCCTTGTAGAATCTAACTAATAGCATATGACCCCATTCCGTGTGGTTAATATCCTTGTAGAATCTAACTAATAGCATATGACTCCATTCTGTGTAATTAATATCCTTGTAGAATCTAACTTATAGCATATGACCCCATTCTGTGTGGTTAATATCCTTGTAGAATCTAACTAATAGCATATGACCCCATTCCGTGTGGTTAATATCCTTGTAGAATCTAACTAATAGCATATGACCCCATTCTGTGTGGTTAATATCCTTGTAGAATCTTCCTAAAAGCATATGACCCCATTCTGTGTGGTTAATATCCTTGTAGAATCTAACTAATAGGATATGACGCCATTCTGGGTGGTAATATCCTTGTAGAATCTAACTTATAGCATATGACCCCATTCTGTGTGGTTAATATCCTTGTAGAATCTAACTAATAGCATATGACCCCATTCTGTGTGGTTAATTTCCTTGAATAATCTAACTAAAAACATATGACCTCATTATGATTGCTTAATATCCTTGTAGAATCTCACTAATAGCATATGACCCCATTCTGTGTGGTTAATATCTTTGTAGAATCTAACTAATAGCATATGACCCCATTCTGTGTGGTTAATTTCCTTATATAATCTAACTAATAGCATATGACCCCATTCTGTGTGGTTAATATCCTTGTAGAATCTAACTAATAACATATGACCCCATTCTGTGTGGTTAATTTCCTTATATAATCTAACTTATAACATATGACCCCATTCTGTGTGGTTATTTTTTTATATAATCTAACTAATAACATATGACCCGATTCTGTGTGGTTAATATCCTGTATAATCAAACTAATAGAATATGACCTCATTTGGTATGGTTACACATGTAAGTATACTTGTGTTGAAGATCCTGGTACATCCTAAAGGCAATCACATATATACCGTTCAAAAGCAAAAAAAACCCACCACATAATTAAAAACTCTTATCCAAATCGTAATCATTTCTTAGCCAAACCCTTGCCCTCCTCCCCCCCTCCCTCCTCCCTTCTTGTGATTTTCTTCAAATTCACCGATGTTTCTGAGGCAAAGTGGATTCTATGGTCAAAAGCCCCATCAAATTAGTCAAGTGAAGTCAACACTCAGACAATACATCGAAAATATCAATCAGTTAACTATTGTTTGCAAAATGTTGGTGTTCGAGATAAGCTGCTTCCTTCGGATACCCTCTAACATCTCACAGTTGTTGTGATTATAACCTGCCATTGTATTGTGAGAACATTTTTTTGTGTGTTCAAGTAGAACAGTTATGATGCACGTCAACAAGGCATATGCATCTGCATGGTAAATACGGAGTGTACAAATAAAATGAAATACCATATATTGTATTTTTATTCTGTTTCCGTACTTACTTATAAATACAAATTCGAAACATCCTATTGTTTTACTACACAAATAAATACTCAAATACTACACCAGACATTCTGCTTGGTTCGATAGGCACAGGGTCCGGTCATTATTCCATCATTGTATGGATGCCTCGTGCACGAAGGAGACTCAGATTGTAAAATGATGCCACTGGATCCGTCTGAAAGCCAGCCACAGCTGCACATCTCCATTCCTTGTCTCCACGCCTCCAACAGTTGAGCAGGGGTTGCAATCGTGAGGCCATAGTCAGTGCATCTCCTAGCCGCCTCGGCGAACGTTAACGTGTATTGTCCGTTGATGCCTATTTTCAATGTTACTAAAAGGAGAGAAAACAGACAGAGTGGTTTTTGTTTCGATATTTTTTCTTGATTTGATATAATTTTATACTGACAACGATATCTATTAGTAACTCATACTGTAGATCCCCAGTTAAAACAAGGAGTTCCTGATAACATTTACAACAGAACGTGTCTGTAATTGTATGTTTTCATGATCCTGATTCATTAACTATGATATGTGTGCCGTGAACAAACAGTTGCATTACTGATAACAATGCTACTTTTCGGTGACACAGCCCAACAATACTCTTTAATGAGTAGTTTAAATAATTTATGTTAAAATTTTTTGAAGGAATAAAATAATCTATTTATAGGTTTAATCGGGACATATTCAAAGATTTGAATAAAATATTTTAAACGTTAATGTTTGTTATTGATTGCAAATAAACTTAGCATTCAATGTGTTTGATTCGTTGAGTGATCCTGGCTTTCTCTCCTTCCATATATATTGTATGAATTTCAATCGAATGTAGCATCTAAGACCAATCGGGTTTACTCATCAAGGACAAAAACAAGGTCGTTTGTTTTGGCGTCTTGATTTCTGTTCAACTATTCAACTGAAACCTAGCTTTAAATTTCGGGAGATACGTGCGGTTACATTAGAAACTCTTTCAAGTGTGCTAGGTCAAACAGCAGTGAATGGTAAACAAGCACCATAGGTCAACCAGCAGTAATTGATAAAAACGCGGTAAAACGTCAACAAGCAGTGATTTTTCAGTGATAGGTCAACAAACATGGATAGGTCAATAAGCAGTGTTAGGTCTTACGGTAAATATTCTTATGACGTACGCGGAAATTTGACGAGGTAGTTTTCCTGAATTACAGAATGTTGTAAATGTTTTTATGACTTACGCGGGAAATTTGACGAGGTAGTTTTCCTGAATTACAGAATGTTTACTTTAGGACCACATGGATCTACTAGTTTTCATTTAAATTAAATACTAAATATGGGACATGTTGCAATAAATGTTGAATCGTAAAGAAATGCTGTATTAATAATACCTGGGAAGCAAAAAATTGGTTCTTGACTCCAGACTCCGTCCGTTTCACAGGTTAAAGTGATGGTTGCAGGTCCTTTTGCAGTGAATCCTTCCTTACATCGCATCTTTAACTTGCCTCCAATTTACATTACCGTGGATGACGGTAGTGTTCGAAATTGATAAAGGGGAACATTCTGAAAATGAATATATTTATATTGGTTGTTTTGAGGAGAGAGCAATCTGTTTTTACAGGATGAACATTGATCCGTGGTTAATTACATACTCAATTACGCACTGTATAACAGGCCGTGTAAACTTACTGTTTGTATTTATATTCAATATTTTAACTCAAACAAATCGAACCCAAGATTAATTGTGGTTAACTATAATTTCTTATTTCAAACAAAGTAATGCATTGTATATCAAATTTGGTGCGGAAAACATGTTTCGAAGACATATGGTATGTTTGCAATATGAACATTATAAATTTTGTATTGCCATTTAACGGCGAATAGCCATTTAAATATCTTGGCTAGCTGCTTATCCTGCTTATCTTAATTTTTTGCTTTTTGTGGGTTTTGAGTTACCTTTAATTTCGCATGTGCTCTTCTGCATATTGCATCCATATCCCGGCTTAAAGAAGTGTATACCGCACTCTACAGAGTCCTGAAAATAAAATTAATGATGTTTTATGTGTCGATTTGTTTGTTTCATTATGCTAAAGTTGCCTTCATGTCTGTAATCATGATTGGTCTGTAAACACTGTACTTCACTAAATGCACCATCACTTGGTAGAGGACTATTGATTATTATTAAGGCAATATAAAGTTTCGTCCTTGAACGGTGCATGCTGTGGCTGTATAAAAAAGAATTCATATCTACTATATCATTTGTATTCTTTAAACCAAAATCTACAATATTTCGAGCGTAAAATATCCTTAGTATTGCAAACATTACTCACGATGGATCACCGTACCCCGGGTATTGTAGCTCTAGTGGTAATTATGGCAAAATTTATGTATACAACAGGTTAGATTTTACATGGTGTGTATGCTGATTGGTAAATTCAAATGATGATAAATACTGTTTGTAATTGACAGATGTTTTATCCAACCAGTAAGCAATAAAACTGCCCAAATAATTTGCAAGCAGGACAACTCGTTTTTAATTCGTATCAGCTCGCTCTTTATGTACAAACTTGTTCAAGATATCTCTGATTTTAAGTTGAACTGTACAAAAAATACATTTTCTCATAAGATAGTAATATGCCAAAGTTGGTCAGTTAAAATGTGTTCCTTATTAACATACAGCCCAGGTAATATAACATTATATGGACTGGGTGTAGTTGTTTTGTGTACTCGGTATAGCCTTATATTAGATATTAATGTACTGTCGATAGTAATATACTGATTGTGTCATAGTCGCAGCAATAAAAAAATATGTAAAAACATTAAAACATTTATAAATATAATTTAATTTCGGGAACAAGAGGCCTTAACATTTTAACGTCATTTAAAGAAACATGTACGTATTTTTTTTTCTTTTATTATCAGGTATTTTATGCCTAAAATGAGGGCAAATATGTATTTATTTTTTATTTTTAGACTTTAAGCCTGCGGCCTATAGGCTTAAGTACCACAAATCGAAATCAGGTATCGTCTGATCAACTTTTTGGCATGACATGCCAAAATAATTACTGCGCCGATCACCAAAATGGAATGTATGATGACAAGCGGTTAAAAATAGTGAAAACTAAAATACCATTTTATTTAAATACGTTCGTAAGATTGCAAAGTGAATTTGAAAGCAAGCCGGATATTCTTAAATAGATATTGGTGAGTAACCGAGAGGAATGGATAATTCTGAATAATTACGCAGAAGATGGAAATGTGCTGACTAAAACATCCCGCCTTTCTTTACGTTCTACAATAGAAAACATATCCTCATCCAATATCTGGTTTCATTCAATTTACTTTACACCTAAAATAAATTTGCGTGATTAAAGCAACGTCCATATATCATAATACATAGGTTATTACTTAGCTCATTGAATTAAAAATTAATCAATTTACATCACCTTTTCGGTTGTAAAACAGTATTGAACCACCGAAATATTTTTTTGGATTCGATTTTCAATTTCTGTAGACAGATTTGTAAAAAAGAAAAAAAAAACATTTTTGTTGCACCTACAACCTATCAAATCAGCGCTTTCATTTTGGTTAAGTTTGTTGAATTCTACTGCCCTATCGACAGTTTTGCAGTCATTTAAAGACGTTGCGAGTCCATAAATGATCTACATGGGCTCCATATCGAGGCATTCCTCGGTTTCACTGCAATCGACTCATAGAATTTCTACTAAAATCTAATATTTATAGTGTAATACATTGCCCGTCCAATTGCCTGTTTAGTTCATACGGTACCGGTGTTACATGTGTTACACTCACTACTTTTCAAAGATGTAAATTAAGTGAATATCATACAGCATAATTTACTCTGGTCATCAAAATAAAGACCAACGCGCTCTTATGGAGTATATGCCACGTGTTAACTATTTTTCTTCGAAAGGTGCGATATATGCAAGTGACACTTACTAAGATTATTTTGTTAACGTAATATTGATTTTTAACCAACTGTACCAAAAGTTTACTATTCACTTATAAATGTATTTCAAATAAAAATACTTATTGTTGTTTCATACCGTGACGGAATCCAATATATCTGAGAATACACAATCTTGATAACCACATTTGCTAGTTGATATTTCAGGCAGCGTCGGATCTCAAGATGACAGTTAATTTACAGCTCATTAAAAAAAAACACAACAAATATTGTCACAGTGATAAAACACATAGGACCTATAGTCCGGGCCTGGTAAGTAGGGAAATAATAGTTCAAAGTCCACTATTTCTAAAGTATGTTTCCATAGAGTGTTCTTTTTATATATCATGTACAATCCAATCAGGGCAAATGGTAGCGATACCATTGGACATGGCAGGAAAAGTAAAGGCGTACTCCTATTTCGGACGAAGAGCATATACAGGACTATCAATTCCACATCGTCAGCATGATGATTTGGTCACAATAATTTTCTGCTAATTACTTGATTACGGAAAAAGAAATCACTAAGCACTGTTTATAGGTAAAAATGTACATTCACAACATTTGGTACATATACATTCTGTAACATGTAATCTTTGACTCTGAATGCCAAATATCAACAATGTGATTAGCATAGCTACATAGCACCAGACAATGCATAACTTTCCCCGGTACATAGAAAGGCTATACTCCAAACAGTATCAAATTCTTTGAAACAGAGAAACCTGACTTACAAATAAAGAAACTCCTCGATTCAAGCCAAATTATCAAAATAGTTTTGTCAAAACCTGGTATGTGCCCGTGAGCTGTCTTCTTTACCACCAGTTTACTAATGAGTCAAAGCCAAGCATATAAAACTATGTTGATGTCTGTAGACCTGGACATTTCCAAATCGTTATACTGATACATAGGTATGTCAAACTAAGTTTATTTATGATAGAATCAGGTCAAATCTCTACCATCCAGGTGAAAATATCATTGTTTGAGTCTCGTTCGGGCTACTCTATCCAGTGCATGGTGATCCACCGTGTTGCCTTTAATAATTATTGTTATTTTGTTCCACTTCGCTGCATGTCAGAAAAAAGAGAAACGTATCAGTAATATATTTTTCAAACATCTTAGGGCCAATGACATAAAGTTGAAACGGGGTCTGATTTGTAGCATTTCGTTGCTGAAATATGAATTATACCGTTATTGATGAGGATTTAAGAATAATATTATTAAATTAACAATCATTTGGTCATTCAGCTAAAACCGTCTAAATTGTGGCGATTTGCTTCCTTGTTGTGTTTTGTTTAAACCAGGAGGAACGCAAAACCCACTCAATATAGCTTTTATAAATTTTTGTCGGTATTTTGCGATGGCAGGCAGAGTCAAATATGCCAAAATACCAAAAATATAGAGTAACATGTATAAACGCTGAACTTTGTATCTTATTATTGTCGGGCTTTAGCCATTTAGCATGTATGGCTCTACCAAATAGAACAAATTAACTGACATATTACAATGTTTTTAAACTTTGATTGGGTTAAAACGAATTGTCAAGTACCTCACTACCTTCTCAGAGATCAAGTTATAATGATGCTCTAAAACCCTTTTTATATTTATTTTTTTTGGTTGAGGGGGGCTGACGATGTTGCCTCTTCGTTTTATGTGATGAAGGATAAAACACAGCATTTTTATTGTTCAAAATTCTTGTGTTTTTTCGTTATATTAAAAAAAAATACTTTCATAGTTAGATAAAATGAACACATAATTTTCAACCTTGTAAAGGCATCCTATGTCAGATAGTTGTCGTTGAGCGACACTACCATACGTTTTAAGAGCTATATTCTTGCCTGTCTTGATTTATTCGTTTAGCCGGCCATGTTTTTTACCGGTCGTTGAGTACTTGAAATTACTTTACATCAAGAACATAAAGCCCAAGGCATCATTCCAGTCTCAAAAAGTAGCAGGATTTTTTTTAGAACTGCTTTAAAAAGATTTTTCAATCTGGAGCAGCAGTAAGTATATTTTTTTATTTAGTTAATTTGTAAGGTTTTTTTCCTTCCTAAATGACTTTGTTACATGCCGTTTGTCGGTCGTTTGTGTCCTACTTTGAGATTAAATCATATTTAATGAAAATGCGTAATCTAGGACTCAACTCAATGTTGTATAATAAATATCTAGGACATGCGAACTCTGAGTTCACACAAGCAAATGTATCAAAATGTATATCTAGTAAATGACTACACAGTGTCAGAGTTAAAGCGAAGTCCTATTTGGAGGAGTTGTATACGTTTAAGTTATTACCATAATTTTGTTTCATATGTGTGTGAACGTAAACACTGTACCAATGCCTCAAAGCATTGCAAATCCCGAGCTCACAAGTGTTATCCAGACATTATTTTATAAGGGCAAATGACGCCATAGCAAAATACAAATACCACACACTTCAATGATACAGAACACCGATGGCCTTGTTCTTAACTTACTCGAAATAATTCTAAGAAAATCTTAGAAAACTACTTTTAAATTATAAGAAATAATGGTACATATATATTATTCTTACGTATTACGTATTGATCTGTGTGGCCCGAGTACAGATTAAAATTACCTTGTATAAAAGGGCATATCAACTGGATATCTGACCGCTGTGATGTCATTATTGACATATTGGTGGTAAATGAAACACCTATATATTAGCACTGTCCTTTCTCTAGCAAAATGGAAAGTTTCTTTTTTTCGACGTTGCAAAATTTGTATATTTTGTATAAATATGACAAATAACACTTATGTGCATTAATGTTGATATTAAATATATAGTATATACATTTGACCTTCCACCATTTCACGCCTAATGCAGAAGAGTACGAGCATTTATTACATAAAACGTTCCGACTCTCTAAAAGGGTAGTCTGCAGCAGATATATTTCATTTTAGATAATAAAGTTTATTACCTCTTGTGTTGATTTAATCCAGTATAATACACCTCTTGCTTTTATCGAAGCAATTTCTGGACTAGGCTCTAGGTCCAGTTCGCATAGGTTAAAACTACTGTGGTAATTAACGGCCGTGCAAGATGGACGAAATTTACATTCATCCAAGCATTCGTCGAAATTAAGATCTCTTACCCAAACTGTTGGGCTTCTGATATTTATTTCACCATGAATTCCTATAACACTTCTTTCGTTTATTTCGATTTGTTCTCCTTCAGTTAAGCCAAATGTTTGTAACAGTATTATGTGGACAATTACTAGAAATACATAAATGCACATTTTCAAAGAAGGAAACCTTGATTAAATTAAAATATATAATAAACACGTTCAAATGCGTAGCGTTCAATACAGCTCTTTAATTTCTGAACCTAACTTTGCCATGTTTTCCATGCGCAGACTTGGCCTTATCAATATTTTATCAAAACCTTTCACTGTCAAAGTCATCCCCTCGAGACAGATTTTCATCGCGGCAACTTAATGGCTCAACGAATTCGAAGGAATTTTAAAGTATGACATAAAAACCAACAATAAACACATTGATAAAGTCAGAGATTTCATACGTATCTTAGAATTTGCATAATTGAAGGACCTGTAGATAGCATGCCATTCAGTTAAAGAAATATATAAACCATAAGCAATTGTGAAGGAAATTATTAGTTGATAGCACAATACTATATTCGAATCTTAATGTTTGATTTTAACGTTTTTCACTATCATATGTGCATACACTATAAGATGCCAATAAAGCCTGTCCATGAACGAAAATCATTTTGCAATATGTAGTAGATTTAAAGTTCGTCCTCATTTCAAATTGTGTCAACCCCATTAGTTTCTAATTGAGCGTTACTTTCATTTTACCTTTCACAGTGTATATCCGTTATAATCAAACATTCTACATTTTATGCTTGCGAAAGCCAGACTTCGCATACAAAAATACTATTTGATTACGATGCAGACAAAATCTGGTCTGCATATATGCGATAAAAGGCTAGACTGAAATGTTTGCGAAATCTGTTTAAAAGTCATTCATATTGACGCGCCAATATTGATCGCTGTTTTTTGGTAAAAAATCACAGGGCTTTTACTTGCTTATGTTTTTTTCCGCTATTGTAAAATCCAGCGGTTTCTCAAACATCCATTATATAGGTTATATATGCAGAACACATAAATTTACATTAAATGAAGAGAAAATGCTTCGACACCGAAGTTAAATATTTTGTAATAAAAACAAAACGTATTGCAATACTGTGTATTCTTTTCCTGTGGGATTAAGATAACCAGATTTTACCGATACTGCATAATCCATTAAATCAGTATATTTTGGGCTGAAATTCTTATATCCTATGTAGTGAGAAAGCTGTACGTTTTCCGTTATTAATGTTTCATATAATTTAGGTAAACACAAGGAACAACAAATTGCGTTCATTTACAAAGGACGAAAAATAAATAACAGGAAGGACAACGATTGTATAGCTTTCTGTATTAGTAACGGCTTGTTATATCTATTTTGATTTGTATGTGTTTACTTGGGGCAATTTTTTGATATGTATCAGGTCAGGGTGATTGTATCGTTATTGTATAAGACGAAAGACAAAAATATAAAAAATTGTAGTAAGTAAATAGTAAATGATTCATAAAACTTATATGATGAATTTGCGCTTACTATAATGTTAAATCCAAAGTAATTTTATATCTAAAGGGGTACTTGTGATATTATGTAATATTTAGTATTTGTATTTGCATCTTTATGGTTCGCGTTTTGTTGTTTTTGTTTTCAGACTGTATGATAATGATCTCATGAATCCTTAAGTCTTTAAAATGAGCATGCAGATTCTGTATTCTTTATATATTTCTCTTATCATGTATTTCTATTTAGAATGTTCAAGTCACCGTTGTTTTAAATCATATTATACGTTAAGAATTAAAAGATACATCTGAGTAAGACACCCTCACATTCGACAACATTTTGTCTAACATTGTAGAAATTGAGTAATTTCGGCAGGAGAACGGTTTTAATTCAACATCCTATAAACTAGAAAAGCGGCTGTTTACTTAGGTAAGTGAAGAAAAGATTAATTAAAATAACTTCAAATGCTTTTTTTCATCTAAATGTTTAATAAAATTCAAACCAAAACTGAAAAAGAAAACTAGCTTTACATGTGATTTATTTTCTTTCACCCCATATTTGTAAGAAGATCAAAATATTAGTATATGCTTGCTTAAGAGCATAGATACAAAATGTTTTTTGATATCTAAATGTATTTGAATATTTTAAAGCTTAATGTTAATGGATCTCCTTATCTGTGCTGAGAGGGACTTATGAACTTCATATTATTTATGATACTACAGAGTCGGAGAAATAATTTTTTTTTTTTTTTTTTTTCTAATGTTTTACTAATGTATCCATTTGGACGATGGACTCTATTTACATCTAGCATTCATGGATTTGGCATCTATACTTATGTGAAAAACTACTAAGCTCAGTAGCCAAAGGTTTAAACATAAACCCGGTTTAATGGCACAGGGTAAACACCAAAGACATAGAACACAAAAACAAACAATCACAAACTAGAAACATGGAAGAACAGCACAAAACTCCACAAACAGCACAGTGCATATATACTATAAAAAACAAACTAGGTATGTTTATCAAGGGATGTTAGGTACCGCCTTGGAACGGTCAAATTAAATCAAATTTTAATGAAATTTTAACGGTCAAATGAATCTAATAAAAATTGTTACATCCTTGGTCTCTTCCTTTGGATGTTTTTGTAATCTTCCTTGTCTTGGTGACACGTTCATTGCAAAAAAAAAAATACAGCTCAACCTCATTAAAGTCTTCCAAAATATTTTTCGAAAACAAGGAAATAGTGTTCTTATGCCACTGCTATGGTGTTGATAAAGCTTCAAGCGTTAAGAATATGAACTGCGAACGATTCCTTGTCACAAAAACAATCCATTGCTGGGATTTGAATCCATGGTCCCATTGTCTTGATATTGGATTATGACGTTATGCTAAAAATATTATTTTTTGAATAATTACTGCCAGTTGTTGTTTTGTAATAAACTGTTAAGGCCTGTTTCGGGAATCCAACCATCGCCATATTGTGTCTTATGACATTGAGAAATATAGTTTTTTAGTGTTTTTAATTATTTTCTTTAAGCTTTGAAATACATCCTTCATAGTGTTTTTACATTGACAGGAATTTTATTCATAAATAATATTATATATTGATTTTTATTATATAATACGTCTAAATGTAAAATTTTGTCACAGAAAAGTCTCCAGAAATGTTCTGTGTAATTGAATTAAAGTCCGACCTATCTACCATTATCTTGTCCTTGTCCGTCCGCTTGTCCGCCTGTTCGTAGACCTCTAGATCTAAAATATTTCACTAAAAGTGGATATTTTTCAAATTGTTCCTCGAATATTAATTTAAAAATGTGCACTTTTTACAATTTTAGACGTGTCTCGTGCCGGGTGTGCCACCGTCAAAATCCGTTAGTGCAATTTTTATAAGCAATATTATACATTAATGTTCATTGTAGTATAATGTAGTATGCATTACTGAAACAGTTTGATGATAACACAAGAAAAGTGGTGCTTGCTTCTTGGTCAAACTTTATTTTTCTATTACTGTACATGCATTGCATATGAATTAATTAAACACTGTACTCTGATCTGTATCAAAATGAAAACAAACATGCATAAATCATTAAATGTATATTTTTGAAGGCAACAAATAATACAAAAAATACATCATATTTGCTAACAACAAATAAGTTAAAATACACACCTAAAGTTTTTACCTGGACAGGTGTAGTAGGTATAGATGACCGATTGGAAACTTTCTTTTCAAGGTAACGTTCATCCGAATTCTCGTCAAACATGTCCGAACCAAATTCAAACTTTGGATAATCACTGTCATTCACGATGAAATTCAGCACTTCTTGCCCAGTATATAAACGTTTACTTTAAGCGGAAGCCAAATTAAAACAAACACATTTGTCCAAAATTTAATCAAACTTCAAATGGTGGTAGAATTGTCATTTGTTCACGTAATTTTCAAGAATCAGGAAGTGAAATAAATGTTTTCATGTTGCCGATTTAGTCTTGATCATCTAGACGCTTGTATCCGGGTCTATATCGTTCATTGACTCTAATTAGAGCGGCTGCATGATTGAGACTAACCGATGCTTTGATAATTGTTACGATCAAAAAACACGGTTATAAGGGAAAAGGCTACATTCTTCTAAACAAATTAGCGCTCGTAAAAAAATAACTTTTGTTTTTAGATGGTGCGGGCGCAAGTGATAAAAAATAAAAATGTTTTTTTTTTTTTGCTTTTCTGAAGAAATATGTGCTTGAAATCCGATGAAAAAGTTATAAATTTGATGCGTCCTAAAGTTTGTAAAACCACACCTTCATACATATTTGATGTATTATATGTTAAAATAGATTTGAACTATATCATGATAACAGAAGCTGTATAAATGCATTTGTATTTGCAACCAAGACTGATTAGGTTTATTTCTGGAATGCCTAAACCTACCTGCCAGATTTCGTTTAACAAAATGTAAAGTTGGCATGACCTTACCCTCCTAAATCAGTTTAAGAAAAACACATCAAATGAAAAGTAGCGTGTAATTGTTACTAATATTATTGATTTAACTTTTAGCACAGCTTCTACTACGCCAACTTCCTGAATAAAATAAACCAGAATCAAATATCACGTACTAATACGTAGGACGATAAAATGATAAATCACTATTCTAAAGAAAAAGAACTGAAACTATAAAACATTTATAAAGAAAACACTTTACCTGGAAGAACAAGTGTATTATGCACTAGCGGATATACAGGTGTGGGAATTAGCGCATTCGGCCTGTGACCCTAAGCCTCATTTATAGTTCCTGGAAACTAAGCGCACACTCTAAGGTGCTCCTCGACAGATCGGTTATCTTTTGGGTGCTCTTGTTCTAGTTTGTTTATTATAGAGTTGAAATGTGGACGAACTATAATATTTTCCTTCAACCAAATCACTATGTAGTATTTATTCTTTAAGATACATGTACTAGAGTTCCTCTATAGAGTATATCTTTGAAAATTCAGTTGAGTGATAAAGCAGAATACATGCATTAAGTGTAAAACGGACACTGTCTGTTCCCCTATAACTGATAATTGAGGATTTTAACTTGATTTTCAGGAACTGTTTTACACTTACATAACATCCCGTTGATTTCACTAGGCTACTCTTAGGTATAATATTTAGGTACCGCTTGACACTTTCATAAATAATTTGTCAATTTGTCGATTATTTTAAAAAGAGCATATTGGAGTTCCCTTTGACTTACATGAACAATCTATATAGGATTTATGTCTGCTTGCTGTTATTTAGAAACATTAAAATGGACATGCTACAATAAATTTTGAATGGTAAATTCAACTGCAAGGTAAAATACATAGCGTGAACATTTAGATTTATTGTTCTTTTCTCTAATCTCTGTGTATTCCACACATAAAGGTGATGGCTGCTTCAAATCCTTCTTTATACCGCATTTTTACCTTTCCCGCTTTTGCGTTTACCGTTGATGACGGTGCTTTTCGAAGTTAAAAACCTTCTGAAATACAGTGTATCATTTTGGACTAGAATATTTCTAATTTATTTTGGTTGTTCTTGAACTTTTTGAATCTTTAATAAAAAAAAAACACCAAAAGAAATTGATACGCCTATTTACGTTGCGTGATTTGATTTCAACTTGAAATATATGTTTATATCTCCAATACAATAATAATATGTAGTGATACAAACGAATGGCAAAATTTATATACGAAAATTCTGTAATTCTTTCGATCGAATATTCGATTACCAAAATACATATTTTGAAAGTTTTAGTAGACTATTATTACCAATAGCTGAAGTAATAGCCGTGGCATTTTAACCCTACTGTGTCGTAGCCAGTGTGCGCTGCAGACCCTCATTTTTCCAAAATGAGCCTCTGAAATTCTCCATTTACAGTAATAAAAAAGCAACACATTATGAACAAACAAAAAACAAAATCGAATAATTTCAATTCCTCTGCCTTCATATTTGTAAACGATGTTAACTTTGATGGATTGCTGATCAAATTATGTTAAAGGCCAATGAAGGGTTCTTTAGGTAGGATGAGCAGCCTCGTCCTGGGATTGACCTCTATTAAATATAACTATGGGATACCCAAACCAACCCGAGAACTAGTAAACAAATCTAACGCAAATGATTATAATTATGTGGACTTTTACTCTTCTATTGTACATTAAAAGAGGAAATATATCCTTAAACGCTATAGTACCATGGCATGCAGTTATTTAAAGCACAAACATTATATACAAACATCGAAAACAGTTTAAAGCACATACATGTTAATACATTACTGTAGCACATGCCATTCATATCATCACGTCGATTTGAGCAATGTTGCACAGCTTAATTTGCAGCCAAGGCAACACGTTGATGTAAATGAGAATTCCATAAATCCTTAATTAGCAAAGGCATTATAATCTACCGAAAATAATTGAAATTGTTTATGTCACTTGTCTTATAGCCAGTTATTATAAAATTACGGGCACCTTTTAATGTACCCGACGATATGGCCCTAAATGACATATGACGCGTGTTTAGTGTATTGTCCTCACATTCACACCTCTGGCATAAGGGAGCAATCGTTGTAAAAACAAGACAAGACTTTATGCACAACTGAGTGGTAGGCAATATATTTATTATTCTATATATTCAACAGAATAAGAATCAAATATTCGAATAACGATTTTGCCATTCGAATACTAAACGTTTGAGGGAATATTCGAATATTCGTTTGCATCCCTAAATTAATATGTCTTCATACATTGTTTCCAAAGTATGTATTTCGAGCTTGATGGAAGGACCTGTCATTTTCTTACAATTTTGGACTAATCATCTGTCAGTGCTTGATATATTGTCTCATTTATCCGTTGATGTTAAGCTTACCTTTAACTTCGAACTTGCTTTTTTGGAAAGGATTGTGTGCCTCACTCTACAAAGCCCATGTAGAAAGAATTATGTTTGTTTTTGTCAATAGAAGTATGCTACGTTCTATGTTTGTTGCCGTTCAACATTATAGAGTTTCATTAAGTCATCATATTAGTTTTTATTATGTTGTACTCATTTACTTTTCAATTTTAACTTTAACCAAAACCAATTAAACCTTGTTATGTATACTGGGTGGTTATTGAATATAGATCCAGGTTTTATAACCAGTGATATATTAACGCTATTTAAAGTGCATTTAGTTGTAAAACATATATATATATATATACGTATAAAACAAACGCTGTGGCGTATTGTGATTTATAAAGCTTTTGTTTTAGGACTAATAATTTTGTACTGAATTTGTTATGCACAAGGGTTTTGTTGATTATTATCTAACAAAATATGCTTAAAGAATGTGCTTGACACTTGTTTGTCTAGTATCATTTCATTATTTCGTTATTGTTGAAAAGGCTGGTTAAAAGTGATTATTTATTCATTATTTCTGTAATTGATGAATGTTCCCCTTTTAGGTTGCTCATACAAAATAATAGCTAGTGCTTGTCACACTGGGAACACTATTCGCGCAGTCCTCTTTCATCGATTTGTTTGGTCCATTGATCTACAATATAAACGTGTGATAAAGTTTTGCTAAAAACGCACATAACTCAAGATATGGAACGAGAAAACTTTTCACTTTCATGAATATTTGACAACATAAGAAATCAACAAAATATATATATATATATATATATATATAAATGAATATATAACCAAATAGGATTTGTCTTTCTAGTACCTTTTATAGGCCTTAAAATCAACAAATCAGTGTTGAATAATCACATTAAAAACCAGCTTCAAATTTCATTTTCTTAGCAATTTGGAAATTTTATTTGTTTGAGCGCTCGAACATTGAAAAACCTGATCTCATATGATGGGACAGAACAGGCCAAATTGTTCGAGCGCTCAAACAAAATTATACAGATTGCTCATATGCGAGTGGTTGTTTTAGGCGATTACACAATTTGATAGTGGTGGCAATTTGTTTGAGCGCTCAAACATTTTTCTCCAAAAACAGTTTGTTTAGGGCTCCCTTACACATTTTCAAATTCAAAGTATTTTGTTTGAGCGCTCAAACATTTTCCAGTAATAGCATTGTGTTTGAGCACCCCAACACATTTCATTCCAGGCATTTTGTTTGAGCGCTCAAACATTTTACCAGTGTGTACAATCTGTTTGTGCAAACATTTTTTCAGTCAACGCATTTTGTTCGAGCGCTCAAACAATATGTCAGTGAAGCAAATCAGTTAGAAATTCTCTATAAAGTTAAGATTAATAATAATAATAATAATAATAATAATAATAATAATAATAAAAGCTTTATTTACTGAAGGTTACACATTTTATGAGAACATAATCATGTAAAGAAGCACCGCAAGGAAAAAGGAATAAAGGCCATCAGATAACAATTAGATAATAGATTATTTCTTACATAAACATAAACAACTCAAGCTCCATCTGTCACAAAATATGACTGTCTTCATTTCACAATAACCAGTTTAGTAATAATAAATGGTTGTCTGTTTAGCTAAATTTAGAGAGCAGACTGCAAACTCTCTAAAGTGACTGATGCGACAATGCTTATTGTCAAACCCGATCAAGATATTCTGCCCATACACATTCTGACTAAATTTGGTGATGATTGGAGATGGCGTGTTAAGTTATTTATCAGACAATTCCTATTTCAGTAAATTTATATAATCAAAGCAACATAATTGTGTGACTCAAGGGATAGGGCTGGTTAATAAACTTTGTCCAAAAAATTATTCCGGTACACATTTTGAACAAATGTGGTAAAGATTGGACAAAGCTTCTACAGTAAATGATCTGACAAGACCAATTTTAGGCAATTACTTTTTTTTAAATGTAATTGAATCTTGAATGACTCAAAAAATGCTGCTTGAACCTTGTCTCATATAATAATATTATGCCCATACACATCTGACCAAATTTGGTGTTGATTGGACAAAGATTTCTAAAAAAAATTATCATGTAATTTGATGTAATTTCTTTAACTAAAGGTTGTTTTCTCTTGAGCAACAGAAGCGAAATGGCTTTTTATCAAATAAGTTTGAGATATTATGCTCTTACACATTCTGACCAAATTTGGAAAAGATTGGACAAAGGTCTCTTGATAATTGATAAGACTATAATTTGGAGGCCGCCCGCCAGACAGCCGATATATCGTTTGTAAAACTATAACCTGATCTGCTCTAAAAGTGGTCATATTCAAACGGCAGAAGAATTATCTTTAGCATGATTATAACTTAACAAATACAAGGTTAACTAAATATGTATTATACAAAAACAATCATATGTTATCAATACAACATCAATTTTATGACATAGTTTTCTTTTATAACAGCTCAGTTATATGTCATAACATAAATCAAGAATAGCTCAATTTAACAAATTACAATTACTTTGCCCTATTTCATTAATCTACAGTTTGTATATATGTCATAAGTGCATCAATAAAATAAACTTTTGCAACTAAAGGTTGATGATCTTATTGAAGCAAAACATCTTATATATTCTGCAGCATTGATTCAAACAAATATCAAAATCATTATCTTTAATATAAGACTGCAGCAGCTAATTGTATAAAACTTGGATAAGTTGTCCACTGGTTTCTTTAGGCTACTGTGCAAATCTAAATAATTCCATTGGTAAATAATAATTATCTGAAAAATATTGACCAATCAATAAACATTTTGGGCAATTTTAACCATAGCAAAGACTTAATCAGTTTTATACAATTAGCTGCAGAATTAAACAAGAGCATCGCCTGTGGGTGCTATACGTTCATCTGATTTTATGCTTTTACGATTTATTTATATATCATATTGTACATTTGATAGTGAAATGGTATTCCAAAGTTTGAAAGTGATAGCTTTGATAGTTTGCATGTAAGTGACCCAAGCACAAAACATAAAAAATAGACTTGCTAATAATTACAAATCCAAAAATACTAAAATATCCCCCATCCTCCCCATACCCTTCCAAATGTGTGACTCAAAAACCTGTTTATTATATTGAAGGCATTATCCGTTTATTGTCTAGAAAAAAAATGAAATAAATTCAACAAAAATTAAAGAAGCTATGTCCAATTCTCAAAATCAACCGAAATCCATCAAAATTTATGTTCCCCCCCCCAAAAAAAGGTAAGACTCAGCATCTTTAGGGTACAATGTGAAGAAAGGTATTAGATGAACAAGTCACAAAAGTTTCAAAGTGATAGCTTTGATAGATTCCAACAGTGTTAGTGACCAAAACGCTAAAATTAACCAACAACGACAATAGCTCGTCATTTTTTTTTAAAAATCAGATGAGCTCATAAATATATAAATTTAACAGATATAATTTCTATATTCTGTTTATTTGCCACCAAAAAGAAAAACATCATTTTATACAGATAGGCACGAAGTGAAGAAAGAACCATATATATGTACATTGTATATACTCCATACAATAATACAAATCTAATGATGTCTGTCTGTGCCTCTCAATTTTTCTTCAGTGAAGCCTTCCCCACTCTACACTTGTGTTTGTCCGTCAAATACCTAATGTAATACTCTGAAGAAGAAAAAAGGTTCATGTTATGAGCTTTAACTTATGATTCCCCACAATTTAAAGTTTATATTTAAAGCTGCACTCTCACAGATTGAACGTTTTGACAACTTTTTTATGTTTTGTCTTGGAACGAGCCAATTTTTGCGAATATCCATGAAAACCAGTTATATAAAACTGCTGACAAAAAATAAGAACGCAGATTTTTTATATATATAAGATAAAAAATTGATGTTTTATGCATTTTTCTTAACTCGTTAGTAAGGGTTTAAGCCATAAACCATTAATTTTCGAACGGAAATAGGAAAATATACGATCTGATTTTTTGTCCAAGACAAAAAATAAAAAAGTTGTAAAAATGGTATATCTGAGAGAGTGCAGCTTTAAAACAAACCCAAAATCAAATATCAAGCAAGAGGGCCATTATGGCTCTGATTTGCTTAACTGCATTATGACAGATATTTGAATGAACTGAAATGTTTCGCATATGACAATACATAAGATTGGTTTGTTGATGTCAAAATGAGTTGAAAAGCCCTCTTACAGTACAGTTAAACAATATGTACACAATCACAAATGTAATGGATGTAGGTAAGACACATCTTAAGAACTAAACATAAAATTAATACTGGATACCAAGGCTCTGTGCCATATGGGATTTGATGATATTACTAAATAATCGTATAGAAAATCAGGAATCCCAGGGGTGATGCCAGCTTTGACCCAAGGGTCATTTTTTGAACAATTTTGGTGAAGAATCACTTTACAAGTCTACATACTTAAACAAAGCTGTCACTTGAGTGCCGAATACCCCTGGATACAGTAATGACAAACTATAACAAGAGCAGTCGTAAGACAGCGCGTTCGACTACGCCGCTTTGACTTAGAATACAATAACAATGTAATAATACCAAGTTTGGTCTCTTTATGTCAAACCTAAATAAAATTATTCGATACATGAGGTGCTTTGATGCTGCCCTCCCACCAGCCCGCCCAATTAATGACGCAAGTCATTCAAATAACTTGATTTCCCATTATGAAAATGTGGTTAAGAATAAACAAATATGCCTTTCAAATGAAATTGGGAAAAAATAAATATTCAAGGGCCATAATTTGTATTTAGGCTTAAAACGGAGTTATGTTTCTTGTTGTAAGATGGTCGTAAATAATTTTGAATTTTATTAAGTGCATCTAATGAACAGTATAGAAGTGATGGTCCTGAACAATTGTGTGAAGTATTTAGTCAATTGAATGAAGGGTATAGAAGTTATTAAACAATATCCCAACCTGCCCTAAAACTTAAACCTAAGTTCCATAGTCAATCAGGGGCCATAATTTGTATTAAAGATAATATGGAGTTATCTAACTTCATTATGTGATGGCTCTGAACATCTGTGTGAAGTATTAAGTCAATTGAATGAATGGTATTGGAGTTTTAAGTGAAAATCCCAACTTGCCCTAAAACTTTAACCTGCCCTAAAACTTTAACCTAAGTCAATCAGGGGCCATAACTTGTATTTAGGATAATATGGAGTTATGTAACCTCATTGTGTGATGGTCCTGAACAACTGTGTGAAGTATTTTATAAGTCAATTGAACAAAGGATAAAGAAATTATTAAAAAATATTCCAACTTGCCCTAAAACTTTAACCTAAGTTCCATAGTCAATCAGGGGCCATAATCTGTGTAAAGAATAATATGGAGTTATCTAACCTCATTATGTGATTGCCCTGAACAACTGCGTGAAGTATTAAGTCAATTGAATGAAGGGTATTGGACTTATAAGTGAAAATCCAAACTTGCCCTAAAACTTTAACCGGACGCCGACGCCGGGGCGAGTAGTATAGCCTACCTATTCTTCAAATAGTCAAACTAAAAAGGTAACAAAGGGCAATTACTCTGTGGTCAGCTAAAAAAGAGTTATGGTTTTTAATCATGTTAGGGAAAACGCCGTATATTTTCGGTTGAATTCAATATAAACAGATACATGAATGGACCTTCATTATTGGGCGTGCATTATCAGGATTATGTCATAACATTTATTCATTTGACATGTTTCTAGACAACCATATGAATGTGTATTTAAGGTAGAGCATAATATCATTGTAATGTTGGAATGAAACTTTTAAAAGAAATCCAGTTAATAAAATTTTAAAATTTGTCCTAGGGTTATGTCAATGTGATTTGAAATTTCAATTTTATGTTCCTTTTCGCATTGAACACACTTTAAGCTGTGACGGTATGGGATACATGTTGGGGTCAAGCTATATTGCAGCAAATTTATGCCAGAAGATTTTTATGAACTCTAAACCCAGCAACATGTGTATTGTGTTTGGGATATTTCTACTTACCCCAAAGTTCTTGTGTGAAAATTTCTTTTCTATTTAGATCTGATACTGTTTTTGAACTAAATGAAATACACACTTCCTCCCACTTAACCCACACCTCCACTCCACCACTGAAGTCCTGCAAAATGATAACAAACAAGTAACATATTAAAACAAGAGCTGTCACAGTATGTGACGAATGCCCCCGAATGTGACATTGACCTACGAACAAGGTCAGTACATGAAAAGTTGATCTTGCCTTTACGTGTCAAATACATATGGCAAGTTATTTGAAATTGCCTCTGAACATAAAAAAAAATACCACCCATACTTGACAACCTACACTGTTATGTCCTTATATTCAGAATTCCCTTGTGAATAAACACAATGAAATAACAGAGTTCGACAAAATAAACGACTGTATTGGCCACAAGCGTGCCATCATTCACTCACCTGAACGGCTGTATTGACCACAAGCGTGCCATGATTCACTCACCTGTACGACTGTATTGGCCACAAGCGTTCTTTATCTTTCACCTTAGAGGTAGGGACATGGGTCTTGCGCACGACACGTCGTCTTGGTATGTGGAACACATGTAGCAAGTGATTTTAAAATCTATCCATACAAGGGAAAGTAACAGCCCTGACACGACAACCTAAACTCTATGTCCTTAAATGCAGCACTCCATTGTGAATAAACACTAAGTGTGACCTTGACCTTTGAGGTAGGGACACGGGTCTTGCACGAGACACTTCGTCTTGGTATGTGGAACACATGTGGCAAGTTATTTTAAAATCTGTCCATACAAGGGAAAGTTACAGCCCGGACACGACAACCTATACTCTATGTCCTTATATACAGCACTACATTGTGAATAAACACTAAGTGTGACCTTGACCTTTGAGGTAGGGACAAGGGTCTTGCAGGCGACACGTCGTCTTGGTATGTGGAACACATGTGGCAAGTTATTTTAAAATCTGTCCATACAAGAGAAAGTTACAGCCCGGACACGACAACCTATACTCTATGTCCTTATATGCAGCACTCCATTGTGAATAAACACTATGTGTGACCTTGACCTTTGAGGCAGGGACACGGGTCTTGCACGCGACACGTCGTCTTGGTATGTGGAACACATGTGGCAAGTTATTTTAAAATCTGTCCATACAAGAGAAAGTTACAGCCCGGACACGACAACCTATACTCTATGTCCTTATATGCAGCACTCCATTGTGAATAAACACTAAGAGTGACCTTGACCTTTGAGGTAGGGACACGGGTCTTGCACGCGACACGTCGTCTTGGTATGTGGAACACATTTGGCAAGTTATTTTAAAATCTGTCCATACAAGGGAAAGTTACAGCCCGGACACGGCAACCTATACTCTATGTCCTTATATGCAGCACTCCATTGTGAATAAACACTAAGTGTGACCTTGACCTTTGAGGTAGGGACACGGGTCTTGCACGCGACACGTCGTCTTGGTATGTGGAACACATGTGGCAAGTTATTTTAAAATCTGTCCATACAAGGGGAAGTTACAGCCCGGACACGACAACCTATACTCTATGTCCTTATATGCAGCACTCCATTGTGAATAAACACTAAGAGTGACCTTGACCTTTGAGGTAGGGACACGGGTCTTGCACGCGACACGTCGTCTTGGTATGTGGAACACATTTGGCAAGTTATTTTAAAATCTGTCCATACAAGGGAAAGTTACAGCCCGGACACGGCAACCTATACTCTATGTCCTTATATGCAGCACTCCATTGTGAATAAACACTAAGTGTGACCTTGACCTTTGAGGTAGGGACACGGGTCTTGCACGCGACACATTGTCTTGGTATGTAGAACACATGTGGCAAGTTATTTTAAAATCTGTCCATACAAGAGAAAGTTACAGCCCGGACACGACAACCTATACTCTATGTCCTTATATGCAGCACTCCATTGTGAATAAACACTAAGTGTGACCTTGACCTTTGAGGTAGGGACACGAGTCTTGCACACCACACGTCGGCTCAGGGCCATTTTAGGGTTGACACTTTTCAGTAGATTATCTCCTTGTCTCACTAATACATACACAATATGCATATCGAATGAATTGATAGCTCTATAACATATATATTTAAATCCACTTTAAATGCATGGTCACCATCTTTATTATCAAAATTAATTGTGAAGCATCATGTTTAAATCATATAAATGGGCTTTTATAGAAAACATTAATCTTATTCTTAGGCAAAGTAATAATAATATAATTATTATTTGAAAAAAACAACAACACCAACTAAAAGAGAAGTTGTATTGTCCATTTCTATACATAAAATAAAACCTTTAGAACTGCACCTGTAGCATGATAGTATTTAGCAGATTTAAATTGACTTTGGAGAAAGGTAAACAAATTAAATTGTCTTGAAAACATTTTTCTTATCACATATTTTGTTACGCAAATGCATTACAGTATGACATGACAGTGTATAATGTCTTCGGGCTTGCTCAAATTCTTAATTTTATATAGCATTGGGCTTGTTCAAAAATTTAATGCTAAGCTGTAGTATATAAATTCGGGCTTGTTCATCCGTAAGTCTAATTTTAATGATTGTAAGGGGATGAATAATGATATATGAAACAATTCTGTTAATAAATTTAAAAAGTTAATTAGGTTTTCATAGCAATTAATATAATATTATGTGAATACATTTTTCGTACTTGTGTCAACAATAAATATTTTTCCAACTTAGACCTGCGAAGAAATTCCCCCTGAATACTACCAAAACCCCTGAGTTTTCAACCATTCTGAACAAATCCCTTAGAATGGTCTCTAGAAATATGGCATACATGTATGTTTTCAGAGCTCATGAATATCAGAATTACTTCCAACTGTAACTCTTAACAAATCCTTGAAATCCAACATGATTTCCACCAACTCGGCTCATGAAGATCAGAATACTTTTCATTTACTCTAATGCACCAGTCAACTGTAACCACGCCCCCCTCCCAGGTCCAGGGGTATACCGGGGATAGCCGGGGAAAAGGGCCGTGTGTTTATTTTCCAGGTGCCCCCGCAAGGCCGGGTAACCGCGGTGGTTTTGTCATAGCCGCAAATTTAGCGGAGAGTGGGCCTTATATAGGGTCTCTGGGGTGCGGGGGCATATGGCCAGGGTTAAACCATCAGTTCGTCCCCGGAGGGCGGGGATTTTTACCCGGGGCTGGCTGGACCGAAAGTCAAAGTTCCGGCTATTCCCCTAACCGGCGGGGGGGGGGGGCGTGTGTACAATTGACTGGTGCATAAACAAATCATTAACACCAGCATGATTTCCATCTTCTTAGCTCATGAAGATCAGAATGACTTACATCTTCTCAAATGGTTAACCCCAACATTATTTACAAGATCTACTCTGCTCATGAATATCAGAATACTTTTCATCTACTCGAAACAAACCATTAACCCGTGCATGATTTCCCTCTTATTGGCACATGAATATCATAATACTTTCCACTCCCCTAGACAAATAATAATGACTTTTATTGAACAAAACCACCGCATTCACCCGGCACTGCGGGGCCATCTAAAAACACAGCCCATTTCCCCGGTATAACCCCGGACCTGGGGGCCGTGCTTACAATTGACTGGTGAATAATAAAAACTGTTGTTACCTGTATATTCTGATATAATATGTATGCCGTCTTCGTCTCAATTAGCCGCAATAACTTCCGGTAGGACTCGTTCACCAGTAAATGTCAACAAATAAAGTCTCACAGGTACATTTGTTTTAGGGACATCACATTGCAGAGTTATCAATTGGAAAACTGTTCTGTATTTATGACGAAGGCACTTAATTCTTCAGCGATTAATTGTCTATGCTCTTCCCATGGATCATCTTGTCCAGAAGTGTGTTCTTTGACCTCTTGGTGCTGTATTCCAGTTATGTTGTAGAGGTTAGAGAACATTTTTTTTCCTTTCAGCACAGAAGAGATTGCAGTCAATCAGGTAATGAGAAATGGTTTCAGGTTCTCCACATAAACACCAGGGTGATTCTTTGACTCCAATTCTGTGGAGGTGATCATTAAATTTGCAGTGCCCCCTCTGAAGCTCTTGTAGAAGAATGCGTTGGTTTTATTTTGTCCGCCATCTTAATCTCGTGATATTTGGACATGACGTCACAAAATTACGTCACTACAAAAAATATAATTATACATAATATATGCATGTATATTTATGTTGACAATAGTCAACTGTGTTTAAGATTGCTTTTCGGGAGTATTCCCGATTAGAAAAAAAGCATTCGCGGTGTTGATTGGTGTATTAATGTTTAACATAGTCATATTGACTCTAAGCAAAATATCCACATTTCAATTTAAAAGACAACAAAGTTTAACTCGTTTACTTACTTGAACGGTTCCAGTGTTGCTTGCTTCGGCTATTCTGACCTATCCAACATTGGTACCTCAATAACAAGACGGAACTTATTATAGTGTGTCTGTGTTTTTGTAATGCACTTAATTGCGCAACCAATCTTCTTTATATTTCCTCATTTCCTAGTCTTATTCTCTTCAATAAATACTTAAATGTATGGTACTCCATTAAAACACGCATGCATGAAGTCAGCAATCGAAGGTTCAAGATGGAAAAGTCCATTACATCACTATTTAGGGGAGGTTAGACAACTTCTTATTAAAGCCAGGCATTTTGCAAAACGTTTTTTCCACGTTTCAAATAATTCAGATATAGTCTTAAAATGACTTGTTCTTCACAATAATTTGTTTTGCTACATTTGTTCAACGAGAGCAAGGTTGTCCACAGCTTTACAAAGTGGACTCGCCCAAATGTCGGGCTGTTTCAGCTGTGATTTTCAGTATCGTGAAAATGGGTCGCCAATTAGTGGAGCGAGCCTGATAACAATCGGATGATTTTTTTTTTAAAAATCGCTCGTATTATAAAAAGACGACCAGATTGTGACCATACTTTGGAAGATAATAGTGTACGTGTAGAAGCAACGTGCAACGATGATACTTCTTATGCTTGCAGCCTTTTAGGTAAGTTCATTGCATGCTATACGTGTATATATTTTAATATTTTCTCTTCTTTTTGTAATACGTTGAGACTGTCACTATGACATGAAGTTGTCCGAAATTGGGAAAGTATCGCTAAATTGAGCTCATTTTTTAACGTTCCGTTAAAAATATGCTCAGTTTAGCGATCCATTCACATTTTTGTTAATTTTGCTTTAAAATTTGAACTGCTTATTCATATAATGGTCCATCGGAAGAATGGCACAACTACATATTTACATTTTTAATGCAAACTCGAATGCTTAGACCAAGTGTAAGTAAAACTTTCACTGCAAAATTGGATCAAATGTAAGACTTGCAGTTTCTTTTTCAACAGCAATTCAGAAAGAAATGAGAACATTTTATTAAATTGAATAAAAAAAAGGCATGAACGAAGTACTTATGTCTTGTTTGGTATCATTTTTTTGCTAAAAGAATGCTCACCCCTTATTTTCAGTGTTAAAGTAAATTTATTAAATTTACACAATAATAAGCAATAAAATAGTGTTTTTCTCACAAATTTATTTGATATAATTAGTTAAGCTCCACCCTCTATCAGATTCCCTCTTCTGATTGGCTAAAGGAATCGATGTAGAAGATGATAATGCTTAATTGACATTAGGACTCTTTGGTAATCTGATCTTTAAGTTTTGTGGGGATGAGAAGTCTTATGACTGTAGTAAATAAATAGCTGGAATACCCAGATTAGTGCTTTTAATTTGAATATGATAAGATTCAATGTCTTTTCCCTTAAATTCTTGTTTTCTTTTAATACAGAATGATAATTTTAACAAATTTAAAACATAGTTATATAGTACACAGTAAAATACATTATGCCACTCCCAAGTGCAAATATTTAAAAACTATTCAGTAATGTGCTGTATTATTCCAAACTTTAAAAGCTGCACTCTGACAGATTTACCATTTTTACAACTTTTTTTTATTTTTTTGTCTTGGAAAGAGCAAATTTTTTGCGTAAATATCTGCAGACCAATTCTTATTATAGTTCCTGATTGACCAGGCACTTTTGAGGATATGAAATGTTTTAAATATTTTATATATAAATATTAATTTGAAATTGGGCATACAGATGCACAGAAACGTTTTACCCTGGATGGGTCGAAACAAGACTATAACTGGAATTAAATGGTAATTCTTGAACTGATCTGTATTATAGTTTAATTTAACCTACAGCGGAAAGGCAGAAATATGTTGCCCGCTCAATAACTGTATAGTAATTTGGTTATGTATTCATACCACGCTTAAAATATAATCGTTTATTTTGGAACATGGATACACTTATAAAACTTCATTGATAACTGTTCGCCACTCGTAAGCATGTTTTCTATGACACTCGTGAAATAAAATATTTTCTTTCATGCTTTTCGATGAAATATGGGGTTTTACCAGTGAAATAACAACAGTGAAAATATCAATTTGATATTTTCACTGCAAAATAAGGAGTGAAAATATCAAATTTCAGAACTACTTTAAATTCCTTTGTTGTTACATGTACTTGCCTTGATCAAAACAGAACACTGGACCTCAATAAATTATGTCAAAAAATGTTTAAAAAAATATAAAAGAAATGTTTTATAAATTTAAACAAATAAATATATAATTGGAAATTAACAACTTACCGTTTATTACCGGTTATTCCGTTTATCAAACATTTTACTGATCTTTGAAGCTGAATGTTCGAACATTTGCTTTCATTCCAAACAAATTACAGACAAAAACAACTGTTCGAACATAAATAAAATTTTATAGCATCGATCAAATGTATTTTGAACTGTTAACCGTTGTAGTACGTAAAATGAGCTTCCTGGAGAATTCACACAACAATTTACAGATAGATCCGATATTTTTTACCCCACCCACATCTCAAAATGTGTCAACAAACTAGCGTGGCATTTACTCTTCTGGAAAACAAACATTTTAAAGCGAAACAGACTGGTCTCTGACAGTAAGATGACTGTATATTAACTTACTATAAAAACACGCGTATATGCAGTCTTAAACTAAGAAGAATGGTTAAAATCCAATGAGTATCCACATTTGTTTTGCTAACACATTTGACCTTCCAACTTTTCATTCTATAAATAGCGGCGTAGTAATTTGGTTAAAATAAAAAGTGTTTTTATTATTTTTTGGAACATTTATGCACTAATAATACTTCATTTTTTACTGTTCATAAAGCTTTGCAATAAAAAACGAGCGAATATTAAGCTATAGAATGAATAGCAGAGAACTATTTCTCAGCAAACCGAAAGTAAAAAAGTTGACACCTATAATTATGCAGGAGGGGCGCCCCACGGGTAGCGGCGTAAAGCCCACCCTTTTCAAAAAAGGGGGTAGTTCAGAAATAAATAAAATACAAATAAAACTCCGAAAATAAGCATAAAAGAAACAGAAAATTTGTTTATTTCAGTGTAAGATCGTATTTAATTTCACTCGTGATCATAAAAAAACTACATTTTCACTCGTGGCTTCGCCACTCGTGAACATATGTTTTTCTATGACACTCGTGAAATAAAATACGATCTTACACTGAAATAAACAAATATCCTCTATATCTTACACTGAAACAAACACAGGTGCTCGTCACATTGCCTGGATACAGTAATACATTTTTTTTATTATTTTTTTTTAAATTATTTTTTCAATTTTAATTATTATTTATTTTGGTCAAAAAAGTGAATCTATGTCATTCATAAATTAATTGCATACTTTTTCATGAAAGAAAATTAGTATATTATATAAATAAATATAAGGTGAAAATGTGCAAAAATTCATCAATTTCAAACGGAACTAAGGTAAACTTTAAAAATTATACTGTACCGCAAACTTACATAAAAGTTGGACTGTTCTAAAACTGAATAAAGTAACGCATAATATTTAAATATATAAATGATTTACGAACCTAAAGGGAACAAACTCATTTAACTCTATTTCATTTTTTTTTATTTTTATTTCGTTTGAGTTTGAGTTTGATTGCAACTGTTTGAAATAAAAAAAAATATTGTTATATATATAACATTTAGAAATGACCAAGAAACCAAGATTATGACTCCATGCTACCCAGTTTCAAACTAATCTAAGATTTTTTCAAGGCAAACATTATGATGAAGTTTCATGAAGATTTGTCCAGATATATGCAAAATATACAGCCTCTAGAGTGTCCACAAGTTTTTTTTTAAGATTTGACTCAGTGATCTCATTTTTGACCCCACATGACCTACTAGTTTCAAACTATTCCAAGATTTCATCGAGGCATTCTGATTAAGTTTCATGACAAAAATATAGCGGATGTATTTCCTCTGGGCTGAGATTTCTGTAAGATATGACTTAGTGACCTAGTTTTGACCCATTAACCCACTTGTATAACGCAGTCTAAACTCAACCAAGAAAACATTCTGACCATGTTTGAACTTAATCAGACCAATCACCACCATAAAATAGTTTCGGACAAGATTTTTGAAAGATTTGACCTAGTGAACTAATTTTTAATCACATGTGACCCAGTTTAAAACATGTCTAAGAGTTCATCAAGGAAAACAGTCTGATTAAGTTTCATGAATAAAAGACCATACATATTGCCTCTAATGTGTTTCAAAGATGTTTCTAAAATTTGACCTAGTGACCTAATTTTGACCCCATATGCCCCACTTTTACAAGCGGTCCATATTTCATCAAGGGGTACATCATGGCCAAGTTTGAACATAATCCGATCAATCATTTCCATTCCGGACAAATATTTTCTAAGATTTGACCTTGTGACCTAATTTTCAATCATATGTGACCCAGTTTTAAAAACGAGGGTTGTCCGGAAAGTTTTGAGACTGCATTCATAAAAAACTTACCACTCATAGGATGCAATTAAAATTTTATCTGCTGTCAATCGTATCTCATATAAACAAATCCTGAAAGTTTCAGCAATATACTACGAAGTGAACGTATACAACAAACATTACAAAAAGTACATGTTACAAGCCACGGAGCACTTCGTTGTCTCATTGTATCACGTCATTTACAGTTTTTCAAAATACGCTCCTTCTGCACGTACACACTTACGGTGAAAATCAACTTATTGCTTGAATATCTCTCCGTACCACCCTTTTATGATATTATGAACAACTGTTTTTTTTTAGCTGAACGGATTCGTCAATTTCCCTCTCTGTCCTCCGTCAGTCTTCTTGTAACATGTCCTGCACTGAATTTACGTCAATTTCACTCACGACTGACGGTCTGCCGCTCCGCTTCTAATCGCACACATTTCCATGCTCGTCACTGAAACGTCCATACCAGCGAAATACCAAAGCCCTTGAACATGCTGGCTTTGATTTATCCCGTGTTAGAAACGTATATGTATTTGTAGGAGTTATTCCGCTGCGAACACAGTGTTTGATCATAGCGCGCTGCTCCGTGCGTGACGTTAACGTTGTTTTTTTTCCGACATCTTCGAAATACCTCTCTACTTCCGCTGATCGTTACAACCATGTCTACTGTTATATTGCGTCAATAATTTGCTTAGTGATGCAGCTGACGTCATACTGTCGTCATATGTTTCTTTTATTTTTCAAAAGGAAACTCGTGAATAGTCTATATACACAGCTGTTTATTGTTTGTTGATTTATATTAAAACATTTTGCAATATAGACACAGTCTCAAAACTTTCCGGACAACCCTCGTAGGTCCAAGATTTCATCAAGGAAACATTCTGATTAAGTTTTATAAATATTTGACCATGTACAATGCCTCTAGTATGTCCCAAATATTTTTCTAAGATTTGACCCACTGACCTAGTTTTTGGCCACATGCGACCCACTGTTTTAAGTGGTCCATATTTCATCAAGGTTTGCATCATGACCAATTTTGAAAATAACTTGACAAATCATTACCACGATATGGTTCCGGACAAGATTTTTCTAAGATTTGACCTAGTGACCTCATTTTTATCATAAGTGACCCGCTTTTTTTAACGACCAAGAGTTCATCAAGGAAAACATTTTGATTAAGTTTCTTGAATAATTGACCATGTATAATGCCTCTAGTATGTTCCAAACTTTTTCTAAGATTTGACCTACTGACCTAGTTTTTGACCCCATGTGATCCACTTTTTTAACAAGGTCCATATTTGTTCAAGGGGTACATCATGAACAATTTTGAACATAAAATGACCAGTCATTACCATGATATGGTTCTGGACAAGATTTTTATAAGAATTGACCTAGTAACCTAATTTTCGATCATATGTGACCCAGTTTTATCAACGACCAAGAGTTCATCAAGGAAAACATTCTGATAAAGTTTCATGAATATTTGGCCATGTATAATGCCTCTAGTATGTTCCGGACGGACGGACGGACGGAAGGACGGACGGAATGACGGACGGACAACGCCAAAACAATATCCCCCTCCCGAAACCTTCGATAATAAAGATAAAAATACGAGACAAAATAATAGAGCGATATCTATGTTATGATAAATCTACATGGTTGTAAAGAAGGGCGTTACTTAGTTGTTCCATTCACTGATTTTGTATTGCTTAGTTCCGCTTCGTATGTCAAAATGAGTGCAGAAACTTGTAAATACAAGGATAGAAAATCATTTCGGGGGCATTCATGCGATCTTAAAAAGCCCCGCTCAAAATGGCAATTCCCGTGATTTCCGTGATATCCCCATATAGTTATTAACGATTAAGGTTATGGGCCAAAGTAAATAAGTGTGGTTAAAGTGCGTAAAGATAGATAGATTTATTCGTGCATATTATTATATATGTCATTATAACAAACCAAATATCACATAAAGTTATATCACAGACTGTTTAACAAAGAACAAGGGATGTTAGTTATCTGTCAAATAAAATAAAATACATTCTGTTTTTCCAAGATGCAAAACAGTTTGTCGTCAACTAACCACTTACTACAATTTTCAAGTTCCTTGCCAAGTACATTACTTATAACAGAAGGATCTTTGTGTGAGAAAAGGATAGCACTATCATCTGCATATAATATAACTTTACATTTTTCACTTGTGCCTATACTCATATCATTGACATAACATAAAAGCAGCAACGGTCCAAGTATGCTTCCTTGAGGAACGCCACAAGAGATGTTCATGAATTCAGACGTTGTATTATTAACATTGACAACTTGTTTACCTCCAGATAAATATTATTAAAACCACTCAATTGAATCCACACCAATTCCTTTAAACTTGTGGCATAGATTTATGTGATTTACGGTATCGAACGCCTGTAGAAGATCCAACATAATCATTCCTGTATATTGACATTTGGAATTTTGTTGTTTTATATGGTCAGTCAAATGAATAAGGCAGGAGTTAGTTGAAAAGTTACAACTAAAACAACTCTGAAGTTCGTATAATAATTCTTGTTTAACAAGAAAAGATTCTAGTTGGTTGTTCATGTATACAACTCTTTCTAGGATTTTTGAAACTATACATAATATGCTTACAGGACGATAGTTTGGAACATCAGATCTGTTGTTTTTCTTAACAATGGTTTAACTTTAGCATTTATGAGTTCAGATGGTACAATATTACTTCTGATAGAGTTGTTTATCAGAAATGTTACTGGTATCTTTAAAATTTGTGCAGCATCTTTTAAAAAAATGCAGGAATGTTATCTAACCCTGTTCTTTTTGAACAATTTAGTTTACATAGTTCCTTGTAAATGTATCCTTTACTAACAGTGTGAAGTAAAAATTTAACAGAATCAGGATTCCAATCTTTATAAATAGTTTAAAACATTCAGACTCATAGTAAAACAAATTGAAGGGCAAAGGTAGTTTTTCTTCTAAAAAAGTATTAATATGATTTGCAATCTTACATGGTTCAAAACAATTTTCATCATCAATGTTCAAAAAGGATAGGAAAATAATTAATATTCGGACGTTTTCAGCTTTTCAACCGTTTTGCATTTAAAGGATCGTATCATCACATTTCACGATGGGATTCGGGATAAATTATGAGTATTAACATATTTTAACGTTAAAAAACACTCATACAGTGTGTGTATACCACGTCATGAATTACGTCATCAATGCTTTGATAATTGTATTCTTGTATATATCTATTTATAAACGTTTGTTTTGTAGGTCAATTGCAAAATAAAGGTTTCAGTAATCTTTCCTTAAATTATTATAATATGGACAAACTAGAAGAAAATGATAATCGTTTTCAATGACATTGACAGACAGAATGTTGTCATTGTTGTTTTACAGTTTATGAGCACGCAATTAGGACTACTATCATTGTGGATTTAGATAATCTTCATTAATAATATAGTGTGCAACATTTTTATCATTGTTGGCTCGGTTCAAATAATTTCTTTTTCAAAACATTCGGCTCATGCAAAAATGTGTTCGGGGTGAATATTAGGGTATACCTGAACCACAAATTTCTTTTGCTTTTTCAATAACCGTGTATTCATTGTTATTTGGCTCACATGCAAAACACGGGATCTTTTCGATTTAGATTCCTTCGAGCATTTTGTTTTTAACCGTGAGTAATTGTTCATAATTTTGACTTAATTTTGTTTTATAATGTTTACTTGCCTGTGTAAAGTAATGTATGAAAGTTCAGTTTTATTTATTTGGCATTTCTTTTTGCTTGGTTATGGAATTCACTTGTATTTGGCAAAATGGACCAAACCACGGTTTTTAGCTAGACTATTAGAAGAATAAGGAGAGCTATCCTACTCACCCGAGCGTCGGCGTAACCCCTTATGTTAAAGTTTGCGTACCACCTCAAATATCTTCAAAGTCCATTGACCTATGGCTTTGAAACTTTGCACACTTGTTCACCATCATGCCTTCACTCTATACACAGGAGGAGGTAACTCTATCAAGCATTTTGACAAAGTTATGCCCCCTTTTCAACTTACAAGTTATGTTAAAGTTTGCGTACCACCTCAAATAGTTTTAAAGTCCATTGACAACTGGCTTTGGAACTTTGCACATTTGTTCACCATCATGCCCCCAGCCTGTACACGGGAGGAGGTAACTCTCAAGCATTTTGACAAAATTATGCCCCTTTTTCCACTCAGAATTTACGTTAAAGTTTGCGTACCACCTCAAATATGTTCAAAGTTCATTGACATCTGGCTTTGAAACTTTGCACGCTTGTTCAACATCATGCCCCCAACCTTTACACACAAGAGGAGGTAACTCTATCAAGCATTTTGACAAAATTATGTCCCTTTTTCTACTTAGAATTTACGTTAAAGTTTGCGTACCACCTCTAATAGTTTCCATTCAATTTATGTAAATATCTCAGCACATTATGTATTATATTGAAATCTAATCTAACAGTGATCCATGCATGTTTCGCCAAAACTTTTCAATCCATACACCGAAAAGCGGCAGAAAAGTCGAGCGCGCTGTCAATGTGACAATAATAAGGAGAGCTATACTACTCACCCTTGCGTCGGTGTCACACCTTGGTTAAGGTTTAACATTCCAGGACCTTTAAGACATTATCTCAGTAAATACATCATTTATTGCATTGAAACTTTGGATTCATTCCCAACTATTTAACCTACTAAATAAATGATGAAACACTTATTTGAATATAATGCAAATAATGGGCAAATAATGTACTGCGTTGAGACTTTATTAAATGGTACTCAACCATCCAACCTTCTGAATTAACCAAGTGTGATAACTCTTGTTGGCATTTAATGCAAATAATTAGCCTTTATTATTCGACTTAGAAATTATGGTTAAGGTTTTGCATGTAAACACACATAGGTTAATATCTCAGCAACTGCGCGATGTATTGCATTGAGACTTTATACAATGGTACTCAACCATACAACCTACTTAATTAACCAAGTAATATAACTCTATTTTGCATTTAATTCAAATAATGGCCCTTTTTATTCGACATAGAAAGTTTGGTAAAGGGTTTTGCATGTAACTCTTTTAAGTCAATTACTCAGCGAATACATCATATATTTCATTTAAACTTTATACAAAAGCTCAAATTGAAACCATTCGACCTTTTTAATAAATCAAGTAAGATAACTCTATGTTGTATATTATATCATTTTCTCCTTTATTATGCGATGTAGAAATTCTGGTTGAGGTTTTGCAGGTTAGCACACATAGGATAATATATCAGCAATTACTTGGTGTTTTGTATTGAGACTTTATACAATGGTACTCAACCACCCAACCTTCTTAATACACGAAGTTAGATAACTCTATCTTGCATATAATATAAATATATAAATTTTTCCCGTTTATTTGACTGAGAAATTCTCGTCCAGGTTTTGCATGTAAGACCATATAGGTTATTGTCTCAGCAACTACTTGATTTATTGAATTAATACATAATACAGAGATCCATGCATATTTTGCCATATTTTTTCAGAACTGCCCTCTTGGACATTAGTGAATGGAAAGGATGGAAATGGAAATGGAACGGAGGAGTTAACAAAAGCAATTGAAAAGTGCAAGGTATCACATTACTCCCCTATCTTTGGAAGATGCGCAGTCTTGTATTGTCACCACTGAGTCAATACAGTTACGAAAAGCCCACGTATTAATTAATGCTTCGAGTCGACAGTTATTTGGCTGTTCTAACAGCGGTAGCGCAGTGCAGTTTTAGCTCGACTATTCGAAGAATAAGGAAAGCTATACTACTCACCGAAGCGTCGGCGTCACACCTTGGTTAAGGTTTTGCATGCAAGAACATTTTTAGTCACTATCTCAGTAAATACATCATTTAAACTTTAGGTATGTATTCCCAACTATATAACCTACCTAATGAAGTTAGATAACACTTATATGAATTTAATGCAAATAATAGACCTTTAATATTCTACTTAGAAATTCTGGTTAAGTTTTTGCGTGTAAGCACACATATATTAATATCTCAGCAACTACTTAATGTATTGCATTGAGACTTTATACAATGGTACTCAACCATCCAATCTACTTAATTAACCAAGTTAGATAACTCAAGTTTTCATTTAAAAGAAATAATTGCCCTTTATTATTCGACCTAGAAATTCTGGTTAAGGTTTTGCATGTTACCACTTTTAAGTCAATACCTCAGCGAATACATCATGTATTGCATTGAAACTTTACATACAGGCTCCCAACCATTTAACCCTCTTATTCAATTAAGTAAGATAACTCTATATTTCAAATCATTTTAATTTTTGCCCCTTTATTATGCGACTTAGAAGTTTTGGTTAATGTCTTGCATGTAAGCACACAGTATAGGATAATATCTCAGCAACAACTTGATGTATTGCATTGAGACTTTATACAATGGTATTCAACCATCCGAGCTACTTGAATAACCTAGTTAGATAACTGTATTTTGCAAATAATGGCCCTTTATTATAAGACTTTGAAATTCTGGTTAGATTTTGCATGTAACCACATTTATGTTAACATCTCAGCACATTATTGCATTGTATTGAAATCTAATCTAACAGGGATCCATGCAGGTTTCGTCAAAACTTTCAATCATTTCACTGAAAAGCGGCGGAATAGTCGAGAGCTGTCTCTGTGACAGCTCTTGTTTGTATCGACGCCACGCAAACATTTAACGCAAGCGCTTGCTTACAAATTTCAAAAATATTTCGAAGAATATTCCCGAGAGAAAGCGGTATGAGAACATTTAGGTGTTATACTGTTTCTCATCTGACCCGGTAGCCAATTATCTCGAGCAGGTTGATGAGGAGAACTCCCCACCCAGTTTTGACTTCCATGGCGCACTTGGAACCAGTCCGCAGTGCTGATGCCATAATTTATATGACTCAGCTGAACACATATGACCTTATTTCGGCGTAGGACGGAATCGATGAAAGTTCCAATGGAAACGCTAGTCTTTAAAAGAAGCATGAATGCCAGATTCACTAAAGAAAGAGAGAAATCAGCATGACGACTCATTGATTGCATGAATTGTCTTTTCTTTTTTGGTCAAACTTTGTATAATGTTTAGCGTTTCATTAATGCAGTAAATAATAAGTTAACAAAAATCGGTTAAAAGACAATATTCACACACTTCAAGTGTTCGTACAGTAAAAACCAGCAGCCTTTAAACATTGGGCGTAGACCATCATTATGTTTTATAACTCCTTAAAGTATGCAGTCAATTTGCTAGAAGTAATTTTAAGGTAATTGGTAACGATGCCGCCACTGTTCAGTCCCGTATCAACTAGTATTTTTTGTTGTGTTTCAACTCCTTTCTGGATATTCTTTTATAACGTTTCACTGTTTATTTGGAATTTTGGGTTATACATCGGATGCTATTGTATATCAAATAATACGCTGATATAATTCTACAATATCCCTAGAATACAATTTTTCTTTTGGCTACAACTCGATAACATTTGAACTAAAAGATGAAGCTATATAGTACACCGCTGTAAAACAATATACGTTGATAAAGATTTTATTGATCACAATTCCACATCGCAAATATATCTATAAGATATAGTTTTATTTTTATTGTTCACAACCCTACAACAAAATGCCTACGATATTTGTTTTTAGCTCGACTATTCGGAGAATAAGGAGAGCTTTACTACTCACCCAAGCGTCGGTTTCGGCGTCAGCGTTGGCGTCACACTTTGGTTAGGGTTTTCATGCAAGCACACATAGGTTAATATCTCAGCAACTGCTTGAGGTATTGCATTGAGACTTTTTACAGTGGTACTCAACCATCCCACCTACTTAATTTATCAAGTAAGATAACTCTAATTTGCATTTAATGCAAATAATAGGCCTTAATTAATCGACTTCGAAATTCTGATTAAGGTTTTGCATGCAAGCACACAAAGGTTAATATCTCAGCATCTACTTGAAGTATTGCATTAAGATTTGATGCAATTGTACTTAACCATTCAACCTGCTAAATTAACCAAGTCAGCTAACTCTCGTTTGCATTTAATGCAAATAATTGCCCTTTATTATTCGACTTGGAAATTATGAATAAGGTTTTGAGTGCAAGCACACATAAGTTAATATCTCAACCACTACCTGAGGTATTGCATTGATACTTGATACAATAGTACGCAATCATCAAACCTACTTAATTAACCAAGTGAGATTCTAAGTATCTATCATGTGTTACCGGTACGGATAGAAAAAACCGACCCGAGGGCACGTGCGTAAGCAAGCCTCGTTACCGGCCACGCAGCGTGCCCGAGGGTCGGATTATTCAATCTGGACCGGAAAAACATGATTGATATTTTTTCTTGCATATCTAAATTTATCAACTTGTGAAAAAAAAATGATGTTAAAAACGAACTTTTGTACAATTACATTAAAAAGCGCGTGCGACGTTGTTTACTGACGTGATAGAGCACAGAGACTAAAAATAGCGTTTTTTTACGATTTTTTATTTAATTAAAAGCCTTGCTAACATATATATTTGATTGCGCTTTATTGAAATGGCATAATTTATTTTTCATAAACCATACAATAAATGTAATAAGAAGTGGCGCGTTGCGGGTATGTATGTATCCAGCACTGGTCACGTAACCGGAAACACACGTCCGGTATGCAAGAAAACTCTTGTTTGCATTTAATGCAAATAATTGCTCTTTATTATCGACTAAGAAATTCTGGTTAAGGTTTTGCGTGCAAGCACACATAGGTTAATATCTCAGCAACTACTTGAGGTATTGCATTAAGATTCGATACGCTGGTACTCAACTATCCAACCTACCTAACTCTTGTTTGCATTTAATGTAAATTATTGCCCTTTATTATTCGAATAATAAATTCTGGTTAAGGTTTTACGTGTAAGCTAGCACACATAGGTTAATAACTCAACAACTAGTTAAGGTATTGCATTCAGACTTTATACAATGTTACTCAACCATCCAACCTACTTAAATAACCAAGTTAGATAACTCTTGTTTGCATTAAATTCAAATAATGGCCCCTTTTTTAGACAAAGAATTTCTGCTTGTTACCATTTAGTCAATACCTAAGCAAATACATCACGTATTGCATTGAAACTTTACACACATGCTCTCAACCATTCAACCTTCTTATTTAATCAAACAAGATAACTCTATCTTTCATGTTATATAATTTTTGCCTCATAATTATGCGACTTATAAATTCTGGTTAAGGTCTTGCATGTTAGCACACATAGGATAATATATCAGCAACTACTTGATGTATTGCATTGAGACTTTATACAATCGTATTCAACCACCCAGCATATATGAATAACCAAGTTAGAAAACTGTATTTTGCAAATAATGGCGCTTTATTATTAGACTTTAATGTTCCATGTAACCACATTTATGTTAATATCTCAGCACATCATGTATTGCATTGGAATCTAATCTAACAGTGATCCATGCATGTTTCGCCAAAACATTTCAATCCTTACACTGAAAGCGGCGGAATAGTCGAGCGCGCTGTCTCTGTGACAGCTCTTGTTATTGTTCACACTCCTTCAACAATATGAATACAATATGTTTTTTTCATTGTTCACAACTATAAAACAATATACTTACATTATAAGTCGTTCATTGTTCATAATTCTACAACAATATGCATACACTATAAGTTTTCAAGTGTTCACAACTATACAACAATATGCCTACAATATAAGTTATCAAATTGTTAACGCATAAAAGATTTCGAATCAGTCAGGACCGGAGTATAAGTACGAATATGAGAGCATCGGGACAATGTAAATATCATTCTTATTAAAGTGTTTGAACGAATGAGTGAAATAAAACATAATTTTACCCATTTTATTGAAATATTGAATAAAAAATTTATGCCAACCTTCGAAGAAATTTAAAGCTTGTCGGAGTGATAACTCAACAATGACCTATGGTCATCAAACTTGATATGAAAGTTGGGTCTCACCAGTAGATGACCCCTATTTTTTTTTATTTATTTATTTTTTTTTTTTTGGGGGGGGCGGGTTAATGGGGCCAAAGATAAAGGTCACAGTGACCTTAAATGGTTCAAAAGTTGTGCGAGTGATAACACGACAATGCCTGCACCCATGGCCCTCAAACTTGGCTTGGAAATTTGGCCTGACCATAAGATGGACCCTATTGATTTAAGAGGTAATTTGGCCAAAGTTCAATGTCACAGTGACCTTGAATAATAAAAATTTGTTCGTGTGATAACTAAAGAATGCCTGCACCCATGGCCCTCAAACTTGACTTGGAGGTTGAGCCCTATTGATTTTAGGGGTCAACGATCAAGGTCGCAGTGATCTTGAGAGTAAGAGCAAGGTTTCAGGGAATATTCAAAAGGTGTGTTTAGTAATGGATACTGCACCCAAACCGGTCGAGTAAGGTTTAAGGGAAAATACAAAAGGTGTGTTTAGTAATGGACACTGAATTAGCATCGGCCGAGTAAGGTTTAAGGGAGTATATAAAAAGGTGTGTTTAATAATAGATGCTGAACCCACACCGGCTGAGTAAGGTTTAAGGGAATATACAAAAGGTGTGTTAAGTAGCAGATACTACACCCACACCGGAAGAGTAAGGTTTAAGGGAATATACAAAAAGTGTGTTTTGTAATAGATACTGCACCCACACCGGTCGAATCAGTTTTAAGGGGATATACAAACAGATTTGTTAAGTAATGGATACTGCACTTGCACCCTAATAAGGTTTAAGGAAACACACAAAAATGTGTGTTTAGTAGTAGATATTGCACCCACACCGGCCGAGTTAGGTTTAAGGGAATATACAAAAAAGTGTGTTTAGTATTAGCTCAGTAAGTAAGACGCTGGACTTAAATTATGGCAACGCGGGTTCGAACCCGATCTCCGACACAGTTTATTTTTTTTTAACATTTTGGTACTTTTTTACAATTATGATATAAAAGCGCAACACATTCTATTAGATAATTGCCTGAGATTCCTTACAGAAAAAAAAAAATTGGTGCCAATCTGTGACAGTTTCTTCAAGTGACTACGCCGACTGTAATTGCACGAACAAACAAGGCTTTCTCGTTAACGTTAGTGAATAGACTAAAGAAAAGAACACCATCAGGCATGATTTGCCTATATTTCGAATCTGTGAAAACGTTAAAAACCTTTATTGTTTAAAATTCAAACGATTGACGTACAAGTATTACATTTTATCTTATCAATATGACCGCCTCAATATCAAAAAGGAACAAATCCCATTTAATTAAGACAGAATGAGGATAATGATAGTAGTGGTGGTGGTGATGATGATGATAATGATGATGATGAGGATGTTTTATTTTTATTTTCAGAGAAAAACAATGCAAAACAGAAGTGAAGTGTTACAGAAATTAATGTTTTATATATTAAATCCCTCCTGGTATCACTCCAACAAAGATAATGTATAGATGAATAAAGGTGTTCAAATTCTTTATGAAACATGTAGAAAAATGTTAGAAAATTATAATTTGTAATGATGAAGCTAATTTCATTGATTTTTAATCGGTAATCCAACTAGTTTGGTCATTTATTCATATAGATGGTACATACAGTATAAAACAACTCTTTGAACGATAAAATTTTGTATAGACTGATACAATTTTGAATACAAATTTGTACCATCATTGAAACTTACATATATATTTTTTTTCAGAAGTGTCCTCTTGCAAACGCCTGGGCGTTTCTTGAAACAGACGAAGAAGAACAGCAAGATTTTCATTTGCAAATTAATACGTGTAAGGTATGTGATCATATTTCTCCTCTATCTTTTGAAGATGCGCAGTCTTGTATTGTCACGACTGGGTCAATACAGATACGGAAATGCCACGTATCACTTATTGCTTCGAAACGAAGGTTATTTGGCTGTTCGGACAGAGGCAGCACAGTGCGTTTTTTTGTATCGACGCCACGCAAACATTTAATGATAGGTCATTTGACCAATCATGAGTTAATTCTATGTAAGCAAGTCTATTCCAAAAGCGGCATTTTTTGTATTGATGCCACGCAAACATTTAATGATATGTCACTTGACCAATCATGAGTTAATTTTATATAAGCAAGTCTATTCCAAAAGCGGCATTTTTTTGTATCGACGCCACACACCATTTAATGATACGTCACTTGACCAATTATGAGTGTTAATTTTATATAAGCAATAGTATTCCAAAAGTGTTCCTTTTCGCGATTTTTGAATGCATTGAATAAGATGTATACGCAATAGGAGTAGTTATTTGCATTTATACTCGTAACGCAAGCACTTGCTTATGAAGTTCAAAACAAACATTTCGTAGCATACTCCTGAGAGAGAGAGAGCCTTATGAGAAAGCATGTCGTCAACTAACATTGAGGTGTTGAACTGATTAGCGCCTGATACAGTTCTTGAGATTTATTCGATGAAATATTAAAACTATTATTTGGATCACGAACTAAAATCGATGGACGATATAGTAAGGATCCTCATAAAACCTTTCAATATATTGATAGCATTTAAAAAATAATAATTTCAGAAGAATATTCGGAATGGTGAATTAATAGAGGCCGACCTCCGGCAACACATGCAAGCCATTGAAGCTGTGCGAACCGGCGTTGTGGTTAAACTTACTGAACATAGAGAGGAGGTTCGTTTTATTCTTATTAAAATGTTTAAAGGAATGAGTGCATTGTATAAGACACCTCCAAGGATCGGGTAAATATAAATTCATGTTAGAAGGCGAAATAAAATCTTCTCAAATAGTATTATATACTGTATAGCAGGAACTAGTGAAATAAAACAAAATTTTACCCATATTATTAAAATAATTTAATAATGATACAAATCAATTTTGAACCAATGGGTTGGCAGTACTTTTCAAAATATTCGATTTTGGAATCACTTATTCATCGTCATTTTATCTGGGGTACTTATTGATTGAAACGCCGAAGTGTATTTAGTTGCAAATTGGCAAATAAATTTTACTCTACTAGTTGAAACAACTTGAACATTTGGTAGACCTGGATCAAAGAGCGTATATTGACCATCCGATAAACACTAACAAAGATTATGATGTCTTAATTGGTCGAGCAAATGGTCGGCACATCTTAGACTATTTTGGATAAACATAGGAATTTCAATGAAACCATGCGATGTATTGCCATTGAATTATATTTGTTTGAAAGGAATTCCACAAACCGTTTTGTCCAAAATGTAAACTTTTGAAAACATGGGTAGTGGGTGAAGTAACCATTTGTACGATTTCCCAACTTGACTGTAAAGCAACTGTTTGTTTGAGATAATAAACAAAAAGGAGTTCTTAATAAAATATACTGCACCAACATCCTGAATAGGGGTTTAAGGGAATATACAATAAGTGTGTGTTTAATAGTAGATACTGAACCCAGACCGGCCGAGTAAAGTTTGAAGGAATATACAAAAAGGTGTGTTTAGTAGTAGATACTTCACCCGCACCGGCCTAGTAAGGTTTAAGGGAATATACAAAAAGGTGTGGGTGCAATATCTTCTTCTAAACACACCTTTTTAGCTCGACTATTCGAAGAAAAGGTGGGCTATACTACTCGCCCCAGCGTCGGCGTTGGCGTCCGGTTAAAGTTTTAGGGCAAGTTGGGATTTTCACTTATAAATCCAATACCCTACATTCAATTAGCTTAATACTTCACGCAGTTGTTCAGGGCCATCACAGGATGAGGTTAGATAACTCCATATTATTCTTTACACAGATTATGACCCCTGATTGACTATGGAACTTAGTTTAAAGTTTTAGGGCAAGTTGGAATATTTATTAATAACTTCTATATCCTTTGTTCAATTGACTTAATACTTCACACAGTTGTTCAGGACCATCACACAATGAGGTTACATAACTCCATATTATTCTAAATACAAATTATGGCCCCTGATTGACTTAGGTTAAAGTTTTAAGGCAGGTTAAAGTTTGAGGGCAAGTTGGATTTTTTACTTAAAACTCCTATACCATTCATTCAATTGACTTAATACTTCAGACAGATGTTCAGAGCCATCACATAATGAGGTTAGATAACTCCATATTATCTTTTATACAAATTATGGCCCCTGATTGACTATGGAACTTAGGTGAAAGTTTTAGGGCAGGCTGGGATATTGTTTAATAACTTCTATACCCTTCATTCAATCGACTTAATACTTCACACAATTTTTCAGGACCATCACCCAATGAGGGTACATAACTCCATATCCTTAATACAAGGTATGGCCCCTGATTGACTTAGGTTTTAGGCAAGTAAAAGTTGAGAGCAAGTTGGGATTTTAACACTTTTATGCCGTTCATTTAATGCACTTAATAAAATTCAAAATTATTAACGACCATCTTACAACAAGAAACTTAACTCCGTTTTAAGCTGAATACAAATTATGGCCCTTGATTTTTTTTTTTTTTATTTCCTTTAAAAGGCATATTTGTATATTCTTAACCACATTTTCATAATGGGAAATCAAGTTATTTGAATGACTTGCGTCATTGTTTGGGCGGGCTGGTGGGAGGGCAGCATCAAAGTTACCTTGTGTATCAAATAATTTTAGTTAGGTTTGACATAAAGAGACCAAACTTGGTATTATTACATCGTTATTGTATTCTTAGTCAAAGCGGTGTAGTCGAGCGCGCTGTCTTACAACGGCTCTTGTTGTATTTTGTATATATATAAGACACAAGATACAATAATTTTTAGAAGTCGGGTATTTGTTAACAAGCAACATTAGTTCAATGAGCTATTTTCCGACATGAATAAACAAAAAGGTGTGTTAGGTAGTAGATACTGCATACACATCGGCCTAGTAAGGTTTAAGGGAATATTCAAAAAAATGTGTTTTTAGTAATAGATACTGCCCGCACAAAATATAAAAAAAAACGTTAGAGTGAATATACAAAAAGGTTTGTTTAGTAATGGGTACCGAACCCACATCGGCCGAGTAAGGTTTAAGGAAGTTAACAAAAAGGTCTGTTTGTGATAGAAACATAACCCACGCCGGCCGAGTTAGGTTAAAGGGAGTGAACAAAAAGTGTTAGAAGTGATAGAAACTGCACTAACATCTTGAGTAATTAACACGATGCACACGAATTTCGCTCGAAGGTAAAATTTCAATGGAAAGGGTATATGTTAACGTGACTGTTTGGTATCATATTGTCAAAGTCGCTGTTCAATAACTAGCGTGCGTTATGTAAATAGCGTTGTAATTTATTAGCTCAGTGCGTCGACTGTAATTGCACGGTTAAACATGGTTTTCTTGTAACCTTCGTGAATAGACTAAAGAAAAGAATACTCTCAGGCATTAGTTGACTATAATAATGTATTTTGAATGTTGCAGTTGAAGCAGACCGAGGAGGCCCTAGTGGTTAACAATTAAGTCCGGGAAGTTTTGAAGGTAATTACTTTCTTGTGAACAGTACTGCACAGTATTATAAATTGTCCGTCACCACCACCACCACCTCCATAATTATCGTTATCACCATTACCATTATCATCACCATCATCACTATTATCACCATCATCAATCATCAATCGTAGGCTAACAATGGGCTTCTTTTTTATACAGAACGGAGAGAAAAAGGCTGCCGAAGCCCATGCAGAGGTTGGCAGGCCCGGAGGCGGAGCTGCTGGTATAGACTATAGTATAATATACACTATGATATGCTTAATCTTAATGTTTATTACGGTGTATTACATTGCTAAGTCTATGCTTAAGTATTTGACATGAACTGATGTTCCCTACCTTGTTTGTTAGAAATGTTTTTATGAAGTTTAAATCATTCGTCTGTGGGAAGCTTTAGCTATTTCCATATATAATTATATATTTACTATTATCACCATTATCAATCATCAATCGTAGGCTAACAATGGACTTTTTTTTGCAGAAGAACGACCATATCATAAATCGCCTCCCAAAGGCTGTCCAAAGACCTGCAAGTCCGGAGTCGGAGTTACAGGTACACTGTTAAGAATAGTTTACACTATGATATGCTTAATCTTTGTTTAAGTATTTGGCATGAACTGATGTTTCCTTACTTGGTAATTAGAAATGTTTTTATGAAGTTTAAATCATTCGTCTGTAGGGTATTCTAGCTATTTTCATATTTAATTCTGCTTTAGTCGATGTTTGTGAATACCAAATGAATATGCTAAATAATACCTTTATTTGCTTTCTTGTATTTTTATTTGACTTGTTTAATCATTTAGACATGCACAAATAACATCATACATGTATTTATAAAAGACAAAGCGGCGTAAAGTCGAACACGCTGTCGAATGAAAGCTCTTGTTGGCTTGGATATACAAATTTCGCTTCTATATGAATCTAAAATGTGATTTGTAATCGTTTTTTTTTTATAAAAGAGTACTAAAATTCACCAAACTGTTTGAATTGACAACATATTAAGCTTTGTAAACGAGTCCCTTCGGTCTTATCAGAAACTATTTATCATGTAAAAATCATGTCGATAGAGGTCATGTAAATAGATCAATATAAAATATGTTGTTATTAAGTTTACACTCCGTTATTTCCAGAAGAAACGAGATGATACGTAAGTAAATCTATCAACTGGAGTAAGTATATTATATACTTATGAGTAAACTCATTGGATTTGGCATAGAGTCTATAATTGATCACATATGTTTCACAGAGTAGGCATCACAAACTGTCATATCTCCGAACCAGATATAGATCCGGTGTCTGATGTCAGTAATACAGATTCGTCAGGAGATGAGAAAGATGATGAAACCAGGCAGGCTACTGAACGGCACAAACAGGAGACCAGTCTTTCTCGAAAATTCTCAAAGAAAATACTAACTAGCAACGGCCAACAAACAATGACTAAATTCGTGTCAATGGTCTTCGCGGAAAACAATTGTAAGACACCAAAATAAAAGAAAAGAAAACTCCACCGACGCTAGAGTATGTGATCCATGACAAGGCCACAATCAGAAAGATTTTTTGATTATTTTTTTTTTAAAGTTCACCGACCTACAACATATAAGTTTTTCATATTTCAAAACACTACAATAATATGCCTACAATATAAATTTCTTATTGTTCACCACCCTACAACAATATAAGTTTCTCATTTTTTACAACCCTACAACAAACAATATGCCTATACTATAAGTTAATTTATTAATGGGAATTTTTTTTTGTATTCTTTGTTCAGAAAAATATTCGCGATGGAGAGTCGATAGATTCAAATCTATTAGACCACATCGAAAGCATTGAGACTATAAGAACGGAGGTTAATGTCCGAATAGGAGCTCAGCTAGAGGAGGTTAGTATCATTCGAATTAAAAGGTTTAAAGGAACGAGTGCATTGTATAAGACACCACAGTTGTTCCTTGTTCCTGGGATCCGTGTCAAAATAAAATCCAAACCTTTCAGTATATTATTGGATTTTTTTTTCGGAGGAATATTCGGGATGGAGAGGATGTTGATGCGTTCTTAGAAGAACACAAGAGATGTTGAGTCAGTAAGGACCGGACTCTCAGTCCGAATAGAAGAACATCGAGAGGAGGTAAGTATCATTCTTATTAAAAGGATTAATTCAATTTATTAATGGGAAATTTGTTTTGTATTTTTTTCAGAAACTTATTTGCGATGGCGAAACTGTGGATACAGAATTGTTAGATCATATAGGAGAAATTCAGTGTATTAGAACGGAGGTAAACGCGCGAATTGGAGCTCGGCAAAAGGAGGTTATTATCATTCTAATTAAAAGGTTTAAAGGAATTTGAATAATTGGCCAAGCTGTATCATAGATTGTAGTTCGAAAATTTAAGGTAAAATAAAATTGGTTGAACTTGATTATAGTTTGTAGCTCAACCAATTAAAACAACATGAACATTTGGTAGATCAAAGAGCGTATATTGACCATTCGATAAACACTAACATAAATTATGATGTTTTAATTGGTCTAGCAAATGGTCGACACATCTAGAAAATTTTGGAGAAACTATAAATCATGTAAAAATCATGTCAATAGATGGAAGAATCAGTCAGGGTTGGTGAAAACATATTTTGAATAATTCAAGTCATGTAAATAGATCAATATAAAATCTGTTTTTATTAAGTTTACATTTTGTTATTTTCAAAAGAAACGAGATGATATGTAAGTTAATCTATTTACTGGAGTAAGTTTATAAGGTACTTATGTATAAACTCATTGGATTTGGCATAGAGACGATAATTGATCACATATATTTCACAGAGTAGGCATCACAAACTGTACTAACGTTTGTGCAATAGCGACACGTGAACAATAGATATGTTAACAGAACATTCAAAATACCATGCACACATTAAATAGCCCAACCAACGCAAACAATATCTTAAAGCATGTTTAAAAATGCCTCAAAGGTTTGTTCGTCGAGATCGTTGTCCTGTTCTAGGAAGAGTGAGGATTTCTGAATGATTATAATCATAACGGAATTATTATCTGATTTTGAGAATAACCTATTATGATATATAAGTTACCAGTAACGGTTTTATAACATTTAGTACAACATAGAAAATGGTGATACATTTCATACATATATAATTATAATTTTGTTTAAGAAAAACTATTCATAGCCTGAAAAGAGATTTAAAAAGGGCGAACGTAACAATCAGGTAATTATGATGAAGCCGGCATAATAATTACTTAATTAGAATATATTCAATATTCACCCAATCGTCAAGATAGGTCTGTTTAAATTAAACTTAGTTCGACTGTACGAAGAATAGGGAAGAGCTTTTCTACTGCACCCTGGCGTCGACTGCTTCGGTGTATTCGCCCGCACCCAGTTGAAGTTTTGGCGCATGTTTTTTTAGTCATACATCATTCATTTAACTGACTTCATACTTCTAACATATATTCAGGGCCATCAGACAATTAAGTAAGACAGCTGTGTGTGATCCTCAAAGCAAGTTATGCCCCCCGCCTCTTGGAAACACCTTATTCTCTAAGGCGTTGTTTTTATAATACAGCCAATTCCGCAAACCTTAATTTAAGTGATAAATTACACTCAGAGACAAAAGAAAATGTACATTTTAACATATATTTCATTTAATTTTGGTAGCAACAATACATGTCAATAAAGGGCGTTGGCAATCATGCATTTTTATATGGAGATTACTAACTTGAACACTACTATTCGTTTTCTTAGAGTCTGTATACAGAGTTTGAGTATACCACGTGTTAAATTACGGCATAAATGCTTTGTCGAAGGGCAATGTTTTGCTTAACATGAAGGCTTTAAACAAAGAAAACTTTACTATTTATTCACCATTATTTAATGAAACATGGCGCAGACTACACCGCTCATAAAGCCCCGCCTTCGGGTTTGATTGAGAGTTTAGTTTCTTAAAATACTTCGAAAAACTTTTTACAAAACCGCCGCCTGGTGGAGAACAAGCAAAACAATATTTTGGAAACAGGTTAGTGAAGTGTTCGATGAAACTTTTCGCCTATTCAAACTCCGATAGACTGCCATTTGTTAAATTTAAAATGGTGCACACAAAAAATAGACATCCTTGTTTTAAGTCATCATTCGAAGAAATATGTGGCATTCCGACGTAGTATTTATGACGGTTTTTTTCGTGGTATATATACACTGTATACAGTAACAAATTATGTCTATTACAGTGAGCTTCAACAGGAACAGGAAAAACGACCCTGTGCGCTTCAAAAGGGAAAACGACCCTGTGCGGAGGGAGACATAGAAATACAGTAAGTTAGATAAAGCAATCACAACGTATACGTAGTATACGAGCTATTGATTAAGTAAGAAAAAGCAATCACTACGTCTGTAAACTAGCGAGTTTTAGTAGGAGTTCAAAGTTTCAAAATAAGAAAATGGACAGTCTCTGTTGCAATAACGTATAAGTGTCAATCACAACGTTATGGACAGTTTTAGTAGCAGTGTCTATTATAAGAAAATCAACAGTTTTAGTATCGATAATAAGAAAATGGACAGTTTTAGTTTTATTTACATAGTCCGGTAGATATTTTGGTGATTCTTTTTAATGATGTTTACCAGCTACTATTATTATTCATATATGCATTCTTAATTTTCAAACATTTAAACCATAGCTATGTCTCACAACACTGCCATAAAAAAACTTCTGAACTAAGTTTATGATAGGCGAAAAGCAAAAAAACAGATGGGAATTTAGCTGCACTCTTATAATTATGATTTTGTTTTTCAGTAATAGCGAGCTGGAAGAAAGTGCGGAACCACAGTGAAACATTTTGACTGATAGACCTTTATTTGTGTATGTGATGGCTGAACACGCAAAAATATTAAACTGTTTGATAAAAAAAAGATTTACTGTGATAAACTAGTGTATTAATTATGGTAATTAACCGTGAAACCTGGTTATTAGAATGACGAACGTCGTTGTTCGAGCGATCGGGCGGCCGGACGGCGTCAAACTCACCTATGAAATTGAATAACTTTAGTAAGGGTTGACATATCGTGACCAAACTTATTCTATATAAAGAGTTTATGGGTACCTTTTTTGGGATTGCGTTTGAGTTAGGGTGCCATATCCTGACCCAACTTGGTATAAAGGAAGAGTTTATGGATACCTTTCAATCGATTGCATTTGGGGTCCCTATTGTCAAGGTCACTGTTACTAAATATAGAAAAACAGACACAGGCTGAAGTTCTTCTGTCAATCATTAAAAACGTGGTTTCGACGCATTGCGGCGTTTCTTGTTCTTATTTGTTTAATGCAATAAAATGTTGAATTGAATTGAATTTGTGTATCTTTAAGATTCGTAAAATTCATTGCAAATAACGGTATGAAGTTTTTGAATAAATAATATTAAGAGTATTTTGTTTCCATGGCCCATTATGTTACTCATCAAATTGTTTGTGAGTTTTAACTTAAATGATGTATTTCTATTTCTCCTTTCCCTACCAGTTTAATAACGAAGTAAATACACGTAAATGGTTTAAAAGAAGTACCTAAAATAAAATAATCACAAGCTTCAGTATTAATATGCAAACACGTCTAGCATTTCGTTTTTTACGCTAAGACGTAACGTCAGATATCCGTAGAATATGTATGGAACTCCTTTGCTGCCTCATGGTCTACGTACTACCCGTTATGCTATGTATGTGCGTGTCGAGGCGAATAAGATATAATTTTTCTGCGACGGAGGCACCATTACTGCCTTCATCCAACAGGAGGCGCCACCATCACTGCCTTCATCCAACAGGAGGCGCCACCATCACTGCCTTCATCCATAGGGGGCGCCACCATCACTGCCTTCATCCAACAGGAGGCGCCACCATCACTGCCTTCATCCAACAGGAGGCGCCACCATCACTGCCTTCATCCAACAGGAGGCGCCACCATCACTGCCTTCATCCAACAGGAGGCGCCACCATCACTGCCTTCATCCAACAGGAGGCGCCACCATCACTGCCTTCATCCATAGGGGGCGCCACCATCACTGCCTTCATCCAACAGGAGGCGCCACCATCACTGCCTTCATCCAACAGGAGGCGCCACCATCACTGCCTTCATCCAACATGAGGCGCCACCATCACTGCCTTCATCCAACAGGAGGCGCCACCATCACTGCCTTCATCCAACAGGAGGCGCCACCATCACTGCCTTCATCCAACAGGAGGCCCCACCATCATTGCCTTCTAATCCTCACACTATGATACGCTTAATCTTTGTTTATTGCGATGTGTTACATTGCTAAGTCTATGCTTAAGTACTTGACATGGGCTGATGTTCCCTGCCTTGTTTGTTAGAAATGTTTTTATGAAGTTTAAATCCTTGTCTGTAGGAACCTCTAGCTATTTCCAAATATAATTCTGCTTTAGTCGGTGCATGTGAGATCCACATGAATAAGCTACATAATAATATAACACGAACCTTGAGGATATAAAACAGAAAACGAGATATAAGAAGTCAGATGATTGAATTTATAAAAGCATATTAGTATACTAATGGCCAAAAGTCTTGTCCGGTCTACAAAAACTACAATATCTGTTTGTTTTATATCGCACACTCATAAATTTGATATCGATGGAATGAAGACATTAATATGCATTCATGAAAAAAGAACGTTGGAATTTGAGCCAGTACTGCCGGTACAGTAATGTGTTGAAAATTGGCATAGAGGATTTGCAAGGCACAACTGAAACCCATACCGGACACGGCATTTGGCCATTAGTGTATTTGTTCAGGCGTATGCCTCCGCCAAAGGGATCGCAGCACAAATTCACATTTAAAAATCGAAAGGAGCCCTGGCAACCACAATCCCCATTCAGCAAATTTCATTTGCCAAGTGCTCATTTAGTAACGATAGAAACCTCCAAATTTCTACTTAAACATTTACTGGTTTTATTAAGTGGGTAATTTATTAACTCGCGAAGGACCACTGTCTAGTATAGGGGCATTTGATAGGCGGTAAGCGCTGAACACTAAGACAGTTATCTTTCATTGTTGGTCTTCGAAACAAAAGGACCGCGCATGGCCGTACTCGCACTGCCTATTAAGCGTTTAAATGGCGAAAACATACTGTATTTGAAATACAGTTTACAATTGCATTTAAGGAAGGAATTGAGTGGTTTATGTCATTATTGGGGAATAAAACCAGACGTTAAATTCACTAAAACACTCATATATAAAGTCACTTATTTATTCATTCATAACACATGCTCCAAGTACTCTTCACAAGAGGAGATTCTTTCAACATCAAATTGTCTCCCTTACATCGACAACAAGACTGGAGGAGTAACTCCCCTTATTTATATATGGACCGAACTGTGCATTATTAACAGGTTGGTTAACGTGCGTGGTGAATGAAGGACTCCTAGCGTACATGAACCAGCCCAACTGTTTTCATATCCCCAATAATGGCACCAGTCATGCAATTCATTTCGTATTTTTTACACCAGTATTTCACTAGTTCTTTCCAAAATTGTTAAAAATACTTAATTTCATTTGAGAGAACCTTACATTAATATTTTTTTAACAATCGTGTTAATAAAACGACCCGACCGTTACCGGAAACAGTTTATCATTTGACGTCACAATTTCACGGGAAAAATATACTCACTTCAAAACAGTTTATAACGTTTAATTTACTCTATTGACAACAACACATTCAGCAAATCATATATGAACATTTTTAAACATATGTTTTAAAAGTTTTTCGTGGCCTGCTGACACAAACAACAACTAGATAAACAAGTTTTAATTTATAATTAAATACGATGATTCGCGATCCGAACACAACAAAGATGATGCGTTCATTTCATGTTGAATCTAAACAATAAACAAGTTCTAAAATGAAATAGCATTCAAAATAAAATTTTATAGACTACACGGAATATTCGAAAAATAAATATGTCGAATTAATCACACTAGGTAACATAACTATTTCATCCAAAATACATACAAGAAACGCCGCAATGCGACGAAACCAGGTTCTCAATGATTGACAGTCGAACTTCAGCCTGTGTCTTTTTTTTATTTTAGTAACAGTGATATTGACCTAGGGACCCCTAACGCAATCCCATGAAAGATATCCATAAACTCTTACTTTATACCAAGAAGGGTAAAGATATGTCAACACTTATTTAAGTTATTCAGTTTCAACCGTTATCTATTTTTAGTAACAGTGACCTAGACCTTACCTCCTAGGGACTCCAAAGGCAATCCCATGAAAGGTTTCCATAAACTCTTCCTTTAAACCAAGTTGGGTCAAGATATGTCAACCCTAACTTCAGTTATTCAGTTTCAACCATTTTTCTATTTTGAGCAACAGTAATCTTGACCTTGACCCTAGTGACCCCAAACGCTGTCCAATGAACGGTATCCATAAACTCTTAGATCAAGTTTGGTCAAGATGTGTCAATCCTACCTAAAGTTATTCAGTTTCAACCGTTTTTCTATTTTTACAAACAGTGACTTTGACCTTAGGGACACCAAACCAATAAAGTTTTCTATAGACCCTTTTTGGTCAAGATATGTCCACCGTAACTAAAGTTATCCAGTTTCATAGGTGAGTTTGACATCGCCCGGTCGACCGCCCGCCCGCCCGAAAAACGACGTTCGTCATTCTGATAACCAGGTTTCACCTTGTGAAAACCTGGTTAATTATTGCCCATCGTTTACTAAGGAGTTTCGGTTAAAGGTTAAGGGCAAGGTGGTATTTCATCTTGGATTTTTAACTCAAATCTCAAATAAAGTTCATTTATTGACTTCATTTTTATACAGTTGTTGAAGGTAATCGCACAATAAGGTTACAATTCCACACAATCCTAAAACAAACAAGGCAGTCCAAAGGACGGCTATATATCCCCAGCCATTGTTTTTTAGTATATTTTGTTTTTCTCGCAACCTGACTGGTACGCTGAATCTGACCCAAAGTTGTACGCAACCACTGGTTAAGAATGGGAATATAGGAAATACAAGTTGTTTGATCGGTAACCTAAATATTCTTGGATATTTGAACATATTATAAAAGGATATTTTTTAAAGTTATTCATATTGTGTGTAGTGTAGGTAAGATCAATGTCAAGGTTATTTTGGCTAAAAAGAAGGAAAATGAGTCCTTGATTAATAGCATCGATGAAATAGCAAGATTTAAGTATTTTCGATAAAGTGATACATATATATGGGCCGCGTAGCGACAAAGCCTGTCTAATGACCAAGATATCGATTTAAAGTTTTTACCATTTTTAAATAGGTGTGTTTATAATAATAATAAATTTGTTATTTTATGTTTGATATCTTGTAAACTTTTTGAGATTTTCCACTTTAAGTGACACAGGGGTAAACGTCGATGTTATGACGTGTGAAATACCAACAACTAACGTAAAAACTTTGTGATAATGAAGCGAACACCTGTCTTTATGAGTAAATATTCATACCAATATTGCTGACATAGACGTTTTAACTGTTTTAATTTCAATTTTAATTTCGTTGCTAAGCAACATTAGAACATTTAAGAATAACATTAAACATAGCAACATAATGCAAAAACGGCATTTTAAAAACAAATCAACAACTTAATTTCATTTTAATAACACTTTATTAGAGGTATTGTCTTAACTATATACGCAAACATTCCTTGTACTGTGCCTTGGCTGTTATATATTTGTTTTACTTGCAAACTAATTTATCATTAATATGGTGCATACATTACTATGTCTAACGTGCAATACTGATATGTTGCTCAACAAAGAGCAATGTAAGTCTTGTATCTACAAAAGATGTCGTGAATTTACATTAACAATAGAACAATCACCGGCGACAAGGCATACACAGCTATAAAGTGTTTGGTACGGGGCATAAAATGTCCTGGTACGGAGGCCGAACGTATGGTCGGACGCATTTATATAAGGAATCGTGACGGGGATGGCTAAATCCTGCAGCTTGAACAACATCCGGTCGGGCTTGGGTCTCGAACCGGAAGGCATGATCCTTAAGAACGTTCAGCGTGTCCTCCTCTGCATCTCGCGACGTTCTTACTACAACGACACCAGGCTCAGTGGAAGAAAATCGAAAGTACTGGTACTTCCTGAAATTTAATCATGCATGACACTTGATTAACAAGCGATTTTCATTAATAAACAAGCAAATTATTTGAATTGATATCCCCCACCTGATTGGGCTAAGTCAAGAAATGGAAATCAATTGTTGATGAAATAATATACGTTTAAATATATATATTATATATATATATATATGCGTTTGAGTTTGATTGCAACTATTTGAAATAAAAAAAAATGTATATAATGTAACATTTAGAATTGATCAAGAAACATAGTTTATGACTCCATGTTACCAAGTTCCAAACTAATCTAAGATTTCATCAAGGCAAACATTCTGATCAAGTTTCCTGAAGATTGGTCCAGATATATGCAAAAATATAGCCTCTAGAGTGTCCACATGGTTTTTAAGATTTGATTCAGTGACCTCATTTTTGACCCCACATGACCTACTAGTTTCAAACTATTCCAAGATTTCATCGAGGCATTCTGATTAAGTTTTATGCAAATTAGAGCAGATGTATTGCCTCTAGAGTGTTCCCAATATTTCTGTAAGATATGCTTTGTAAGATATGATCTAATGACCTAGATTTTGACCCATATGACCCACTTTTAAAACGCAGTCGAAATTTAACCAAAGAGAACATTCTGACCATGTTTGAACTAAATCAGACCAATCACCACCATAAAATATCTTCAGACAAGATTTTTGAAAGATTTGACCTAGTGACCTAATTTCTTATCACATTTGACCCAGCTTAAAACATGTTCAAGAGTTCATCAAGGACAACATTCTGATAAAGTTTCATGAATATAAGACCATACATATTGTCTCTGTGTTTCAAAGAATTTTCTAAAATTTGACCTAGTGACCTATTTTTTGACCCCATATGCCCCACTTTTACAAGCGGTTCATATTTCTTCAAGGGGTACATCATGACCAACTTTGAACATAATCCGACCAATCATTTCAATTCCGGAAAAAAAATCTAAGATTTGACCTTGTGACCTAATTTTTGATCATAAGTGACCCAGTTTTAAATAAGTCCAATAGTTCATCAAGGAAAACATTCTGATTAAGTTTTATGAATATTTGACCATGAATCAAGAAAAACATTCTGATAAATTTTCATGAATATTTGACCATAATGCCTCTATTGTGTTTCAATGATTTTTCTAAGATTTGATCAACTGACCTAGTTTTGTTCCCATGTAACCCACTTTTAAAAGAGGTCGAGATAAGATCAAGGGGAACATTCTGACTAAGTTTGAACATTTTCTGATCAATGCCTACCAAGATATGGTACCGGACGGACGGACGGACGGACAACGCCAAAACAATATCCCCCTCCCGAAATCTTCAATTCGGCGGGGGATAATAAACGGAGTTTGGCTACTTATTACATACTGTTGCATTTGCGGTAATTATTTATACATGGGTTTTAGTCAATCGTAAAACCATAGTCATAATAGAGAAGGTATGGGACTATTATGAGATGTAATTGAACGTGACGTTACCTTATTCCATTGATTGCTTTTAAATGATCGCCAAGGAAGCCTTTCCAGTTTCTCCAAGACCACGCTGGATAGCGAACCGCTGTGTTAGAATATAAGGATTTGTTCACAACGTCCTTCAGCTGATCCAGGCTTTCACAGTCCGTTCTCCTGTACAGTCGCTTCACATATCCAAACCCACTATCCACGAGGCATTTTGCATGTCCTGCAAGAGTTTGATAAAAAGATTTATTAATTAAGAGCATGTGTATTTTGCACGATTTTAAAGTTGCAGAAACAAAAAGACGATGTAATAGCACCAGGAGAATAAAATCTTAATATAAGCAAATCTGAATATATAAGCAAATGTGAATATAAATCTATACATGCCTATTCAACGAAACAGTTATATGTTTATGTATAAAATATGCATATATATTTACTATAATGACTAAGAAATACGAACCTGGTATTTGTATCAGATACTCAATAATACTGTGCTGTCCAGTCATGACTCTCCACATGAAGTAGCCCACGAGAAACTTATTCTTATTCTGACCTGTAATGCGAAAATATATATGAATGTGTGCAATTAATTTCCTGTACATAATGTATCACCAACTTAATTACGCGCAAATTAAACCAGAAACACACGTAAACGCACACACAAACAAAACTGCGAAGGTGCGACATTGTAAATGATACGGACAATTACCAATAGAAAAAAGAGGAGGGATGGCGCAGAGTTAGAGTGTCTGCTTTCCGACAAAGAGGTGCAAAGTTCGATCTCCAGTAGGGAAACATTCCTGTGACCACTCATATTGACACACAGTACTGGTGAGTTCAAGCAAGGAAATTGACTCGAGAGTTACTCTATAAGCTATCAGCTTTCTTCACAATTGAACTAAAATAAATTGGTATGCTAGTAATATATTTTATGTTTTGTGAAAGATTTGTTTTGTGTTTTAAATTTACCTGGACAATTATCGGCGTGGATGGAGCAAGACGTTGATTGGCCGTCGTAGTTTTGAAGGGCCCAGTCTATCATTGAAATGACGGCATCTGGTCCGTGTGATTTGGAACCGTCTTTCCCGATGGTCTCGTTCTCGTCGATGAGGAAATTCAGCTGGTGTGGGTCGCCATCTATTCGAAATCCAAATATTTTTGTCTTCCGAAAGGACAAGAAGAATAAGGGCCCCATTTGTCTGTAGAAGTGCGGCTGGTTTACACTTTGAGCAAAGTCAAACGTGGAATGGTGGTACCGCTCACATTCAGCGGCGTGACGCGTCTCCGTACTGTGATGTATACAGTCATTGTACAACTCCCGTTCCTGAAAAATGTAATAATCGGCTCTTTCATTTACCTTGAATATAACTCCATTTTTCCAGATGTTGACATTATCGTATAATAAAAGGTGAGAATAGCAGATGCAATTATATGTGATTTAAGTAAGTATGCATTGCACATTATGATTAATGTACATGAATAAAACTATAACAGTGGGTGGTCTAGTGGATAGTTGTGCACATCTCACCTCAACGGTCGTGGGTTCGATCCACTTTACGGGTACTTTCCGATTGCTTCTTGAGAACAGGAAATTGCGGCAGTTATTCATATTATCACCACAAAAAACTACTTAGGCATACAAAAATGATTTGTATTTTACCTGTTGTGCCTTCGTTATATGAGCGCTGTATGCATCCGCAGCTTCTATCTTTTCGTCTTCCTCGACAGCATCCATCACGCGTTTCCTGATTTTTTTCGCATGTAGCACAGACGTCGCCACGCGGAGATGCGATATTGATGTGGGATACACATGTCGACCAAATTGTCTTGAAGGCGGTAAGCTTCACACATCGAATGGGAACAACTGAATCTACAGCCTGTTTCTCATATACCTTGAATGTCTTCAGTTTCGTTTCGCTTGCAGGGAGATAAGTTGGCGGAATATTGTCTCGCCCTCTTGGAGCTGCAGGCATCGGTGACCCCTCACGTTCTGCATAGTTCAGGAGAACTTGACCACGCGCTGCACATCGTCAAACGTAAGGGCGTGTTTGGGCCGTCTTCCAGTGTTTCCATGGGTCCTTGGAACGATCCCATTTGTTGCCATGTGCGCCATCAGAACTTGTAAGGCACTTCTTCCTATGTCATAGCAGAGGTGAAATGTTCTCCGGCAAAAAATGGACTCATTAAATTTAAATGTATAATGTTGTCTCTTTTTTCATTTCTGAGTTGTTTGCCTTGGCGCGGTCGTCTTGTAAGATGGCCATGATATACATGTCTTTTTCATTTGTGTCCATTTCTCTCAAGTTAAGTATGTGTTCATACACATTCCCTACATTAAGCTGTTGTGAACATTTCCTTTGACACCCACATCCATCTTTACACAATTTCTTTATATCTGTAAGCTCACAATTTTCAGCCACGCGTTCACCTAATTCAGCCTCTCCGTTCTCATCGCTGTCTGTATCTTCGTCTACGATTTCTTGCTGCAAAATATAATTCCTCACACACACGTCCTTCCAATATCCTGCCAATTGTGTCAATATCATCGTTGTCGATTTCATTATCAACTTCACAAGATTCGCCTAACTCTTGTGATGCAAATGGTGTAGAAACTGGCAGTCTTCCAAAATGATTTGAGTACACACTCTCTAACTCCTGAAAATATATTATTATAGAACGAAACTCATTATATCTGTCATATGAACCGGGTAATGTTGTATTAGTTGAACCATTTTTTTTCAAAATGTATCAATGATAAAACATATACCAACACAATTTAGTGGGAATGTGATTAAAGCCAAAACAACTGTAGCTCAAAAAAGGAATTGAACTGGAGTCTGCTGCACTAAGATCTTTCCACTGCGCCACATTCTCTTCAGTTAGATTCATAATTAAAGTTATATATTACATAAACTCTTGGACATAAAATCGATATAATGAATCGACATTTTAAACATGATATTTCGTTTTTTAACATATTCATTCGTAAACATATTTATTCGTTTAGTGAACATATTTATTGGCATAGCATGTTACTGTACAAAATACTAAACAATATAAATTCAAATATAGTAAACAACAAGATTTATTCACATGTTATACCTAAATGCAAATTTATGGTAAAACAAACTTTACGCCCTCCTTTCGACAGAATAAAATAATGAAATACATAAAAAAAGATAACTTACATCCAACTCCGCATCCATTTTAACACATCTTAGACAATAACATATACAAATATCTATTTTTTCTTCAGTGTTTACAAAACTAACTTCTCACTTTAGAAATTTACTTTCTGTGACAACGATTTATATACACGCTGTGGTAGGAAATAAGCATGTGAGAATTTACGGGCATATTGTAAATAATAGTTTAAATTATGCATTTGATAACAAATATAAGTGCGTTAACACGACATTAATTGACTATTTAAAATTTAAGTTATATAAAATGAAAGTACAAAATTTAATTCACAAGATTTTACTAACAAATATAAGTTGCAATAACAAAAGTAACACAAAATTTAAATTTAACTGATATAAAATGAAAGTTCAAAGCGTAATTCACAAACTTAATAAACAAACATTAATGAATAAAAGTAGGCCGAAAAGGATCAGGCCGAAATGATATCTCGGATGATTTAAATAATTTTATCGGTGATAATGCAAGGTACCAGTCTAAATAATGTATGCATGCCGGAGACGACCGAGTAACTACAATCTAGAAAGTTGATTAAACCGTCATAGTTCGGCTATGTTCGTGTTTATTCGGAATGTTAACAATTGTATATTTTGTCACATGACTTTATTGAGCCAATTGGGTATCGATATTTTTCACGTATTATATTCAATAAAACCCATTCAGCCGCGTCTTTGATGCCTAGCATCAACATTCGTCTTGTATCTTATCCTCTATTTAGCATGGTCATAATATGGACCCAAAACTTGATGGATTACTGGCACAAATTGCAATTGGCCCGGGTTCCTTAAATTCAGTTATTGTTGCGAAAAGTACATAAAATGTATAAGGTCAATAAATCCAGTTAGAATTGGCATGCCTACACTGCTAAATGTAAAAAGCCCGGGCTCAACATGTGTATACTACAAATGTCAGATGTGACCTTGACCTTTGAGGTATGACAATGAGGACAACATTTGTACCAAGTGATATGGTAATCCATTAATGCATAATTAAGTTACAGCACGGACACGAACAATGTGTACTATAACCTTAAAAAGTCTCGTGTGTCCGTGACCTTTGAGGTATAGACCCGCGACAAGGTCACTGCAGATTGTCTCTATAAGAACAAGCGATGTTTGTCAAACATTATGCCCCCCTGAGCCCCATGTTGTCAGGATTATATGGACAATTGAATGAAATGTGCATGGACCGAAATAACAGCTGATTTGTCTTGGATGCCGTTGAGGCAGTTTTAAGATAATGACCATTCAAAGTGTGAGGATAGAGTGTGTTATGACCATGACCTTTGACCTCAAAATTCATAGGAGTCATCAGCTGGTCACCAAAAATCTAAATGTCAAGTTTGAGGGCCGTGGGTGCAGGCATTGACAAGTTATTACACAGACAAGCTTTTTTTCATTCAAGGTCACTGTGACCTTGACCTTTGACCCAATGACCCCTAAAATCACAAGGGTTCATCTCTGGTCAGACACAACTCCAAGTCAAGTTTGAGGGCCATGGGTGCAGGCAGTGGCGAGTAATCACTCGCACAACCATTAACCATTCAAGGTGACTGTGACCTTGACCTTTACCTTGAAGACCCACAAAAACAAATGGGGTCATCTACTGGTCAGGCCCAACCTCCAAGTCAAGTTTAAGGGCCATGGGTGCAGGCATTGTCGAGTTATCACCCGGACCACCTTTTACCATTCAATGTCACTTTTACCTTGATCTTTGGCCCGATGACCCTCAAAAACAAAAGGGGTCATCTACTGGTCAGGCCCAACCTCCAAGTCAAGTTTAAGGGCCATGGGTGCAGGCATTGTCGAGTTATCACACGGACAACCTTTTACCATTCAATGTCACTTTTACCTTGATCTTTGGCCCGATGACCCTCAAAAACAAAAGGGGTCATCTACTGGTCAGGCCCAACCTCCAAGTCAAGTTTGAGGGCCATGGGTGCAGGCATTGTCGAGTTATCACTACGACAACCTTTTTCCATTCAAGGTCACTGTGACCTTGACTTTTGGCCTGATGATACCTCAAAACAATAGGGGTCATCTACTGGTCAGGCCCAACTTCCATATCAAGTTTGATGACCATAGGTCTATGCATTGTTGAGTTATCACTCAGAGAAGCTTTAAAATTATTTTACCATTAAAGGTCACTGTGACCTTGACCTTTGGCCCAATGACCCCCCAAAACATTTAGAGTCATCTACTAGTCAGGCCCAACCTTCATGTCAAGATTGATGACCATGCGTCCAGGAATTGTTGAGTTATAAGTTGGACAAGCTTTGGTCTACCGACCGACTGACCGACCGACATGTGAAAAGCAATATACCCCTCTTCTTCCAAGGGGGGCATAACAACATTTGTACTCAGTAATATGGTAATCCATAGTGATGGGCCGATGATTGCCGATAATCGATTATATCGGCAGACATTCGTAACTCGGCGATCAGCGACCTCATCGTTCCATAATCGAATAATCAAAAGAAAAAAAATGCTTGAATTTAGTAAATTTCCAACTGTAAATAGTGCAGTTACTTAGAGCTAAGGGAAGTAACCGCTACTTTGAGTTTTAACAGTACTTTCATTTAGTTTTTCTTTGCGTTCAAATCATTTTATGATGGCGGACGGTCAGCGGGGACTTCAATCGATCTCAAAATAGTTGATTACCCTAATAATCGTCGTATTGGTGCTGGAAAAGTGCAATTTATTCCAGCGAAATGGTTAGGGTCATTCAAGTCCAGATTCTTATGAAACTAGGCTTGATCGACCCCAGCCGTGCTCACATATTGAAATGAACGTCAAGATCAGTCGATGTAAAAACAAGAAATATTTGAAGAATGGAAATGATTGCCGTCCAACTACGAACATACGTGAGAAAAGTTTTGCTAATTTAATATACAATTACTCGTTATTTTTAATAGCTAATGCCATCCAATCCCAATTTGTTAGGTCTCATTTTTTCAATTTAATTTTCATAACCGATTCAAGTCATTGACAAATTTGTCCAAATGACAAAACATATGTATCATACAGAATAAGACATGGTTGATAATTGCCTCAGTGAAAAATAATTACTCTCGGGCAATTATTCTTCGCAGAGGGGCAATTGTCACCCAAAAGTCATGGTCAACCATGTATTATTTTATAAATAACATAATAATGTAATAATATAATATATTCATAATATTAATTCATTAGTCAACTTAAGTATACCTCACCATTAAATGTTCCCTTACTTCATAAACCTTGGAATATTTATGTTTTTAATTATTTTTAGAATTATTCAATATGCCAGAAATAATACCCGTTTTCCGACTGAAGCATTAGAAATGAAATTCACATGAAAACTATGGTCCTTATTGATATATACATCAGAAAATGATGCTTTTGTGATACTGTCTGATTACAGCCGATTAATTGGATAATCGATCGATCAGGATCTTCGATTAATCGATTATAAAAATCCAAGCCGATTGCCCATCACTAGTAATCCATCAATGTATAAGTAATTCATAGCGCGGACACGAGCATGTGTACACTTACCTTTAAATGTATCATGTGACCTTGACTTCTGAGGTATCGACCCGGGTAAAGATCAATGCAAAACCTCTCCATGAGGGCAACATTTGTATCAAGTTGTATGTTAATCCATTAATGTATAATTAAGTTATAGCGCCGACACGAGCATGTGTACTCTTGACCTTTAAAAGTCTCGTGTAACCTTTAACCTTTGAAGTATAGACCCGGGTCAAGGACACTGCACATCGGCTTAATAAGGACAACATTTGTACCCAGTAAATTGGTAATCCATCCATGCACAAGTAAGTAATAGCGCGGATACGAGCATAAGTACTGACCTTAAAATGCCTCGCGTGACCTTGACCTTTGAGGTATGGTCCCGGGTCATGGTCACTGCACATTGCCTTTAAAAGGACAACATTTGTATCCAGTAGTTTGGTAATCCTTAAATGCATAAGTAAGTTATAGTGCGGACACGAGCATCTGTACACTTACCTTTAAATGACTCGTTTCACATCGTCTTAATTAGGACAACATTTGTATCAAGTAATATGGTAATCCATTAATACATATGCAAGTTATAGCGTGGACACGAGCATGTGTTCTCTGACCTTTAAATGTCTCGTGGGACCTTGACTTTTGAGGTTTGGACCCGTCGGTCCAGATCAATGAACATTATTTCAATGAGGACAACATTTGTACCAAGTTATATGGTAATCAATCAATGCAAAAGTAAGTTATAGCCCGAACATGAGCATGTGAACTCTAACCTTTAAATGTCTCATGTGACCTTGGCTTTTGAGGTATCGACCCGGGTCAAGGTCACTGTAAAACATCTCCATGCGGACAACATTCGCATCAAGTTATATGTTAATCCATTAATGCATAAGTTATAGGGCGGACATGAGCATGCATACTTTTACCTTTAAATGTCTCGTGTGACCTTGACCTTTGAAGTGTGAACCCGGGTCAAAGCCACTGCATAATTTTTCAATAAGGACAACAATTGCACCAAGTAATTTGGTAATCCATCAATGCATAAGTAAGTTATAGCGCACACACAAGCATGTGTATTCTGACCTTTAAATATATCTTGTGACCTTCGACCTTTACGGTATGGAACCGGGGTTAAGGTCAATGCACAAAGTTTCAATGGGTAAATTGGTTATCCATCAATGCATAAGTAAGGAATAGCCCAGACACAAGCATAATTACTCTGACCTTTAAATGTCTCATGTGACCTAGTATTTTTTGCAGTGTTTTCTAACCTTTCGGGCTATTTTTCATCAAGTCTCACTGTTTATTTGTCATTTTGAGTTATGCATCGGGTGCTATTGTATATCAAATAAAACGCTGATATTATTCTACAATATCCCTATAAGACATACTTGTATTTAATTGTTCATTACACTGCAATACCATTAATACAATATGTGTTTCATTGTTCACAACTATACAACAACATGAATAGGATATGTGTTTTTATTGATAACAACCCTACAACAACATAAATACAATTTGTGTTTCTATTGTTCACAGCTATACAACAACATGAATACGATATGTGTTTTTATTGATAACAACCCTACAACAACATAAATACAATTTGTGTTTCTATTGTTCACAACTATACAACAACATGAATACAATATGTGTTTTTATTGATAACAACCCTACAACAATATGATAACAATGTTTTTTTTTTATTTTTCACAACCCAACAACAATATAAATATAATATGTGTTTCTGTTGTTCACAACTATACCACAATATGCCTATAATATTTGTTTTTATTGTTCACAACCCTACAATATAATGAATACAATATTTATAGGTTATTTAACATTGTTCTGTACAATATGGATATATATTTGGACGAGTACTATATCATATGGTCATATGGATTTCCAAGCTGTCCGCCCTGTAACTTATGCTGTATCGTACTGAACAATGTTAAATGACCTTTTTATACCTATAAATATAATCCCAAATATATTCTGTATTGTACAGAAAATGTTAAATGTTAAAAATACTAAAAAAAAATGATACAGAAAATAATAATCTTAATAATATAATAATACTAAAATCAATAATAATAATAATAATAATAATAATAATAATTATAATAATAATGATAATGATAATAATAATGATAATATAAAAAAAAAAAAAAAAAAAAAAAAAACAAGAGATGTTTGTCAAACATTATGCCCCCCCCCCCCCCCTGAGCGCCATGTTGTCAGGATTATATGGACAATTGAATGAAATATGCATGGACCGAAATGACAGCTGATTTGTTGCTGTTTTAAGATTATGACCATTAAAGTGTGAGGACAAAGTGTGTTATGACCGTCATGACCTTTGACTCTATGAACTCAAAATCCAGAGTCATCAGCTGGTCACCAGAAACCTAAATGTCAAGTTTGAGGGCCATGGGTGCAGGCATTGTCAAGTTATCACAAGACAAGTTTTTTTCGTTCAAGGTCACTGTGAGTTCGACCTTCGACCTGATGACCCCTTAAATCATAAGGGGTCATCTACAAGTCAGATGCAACTCCAAGTCAAGTTTGAAGGCCATGGGTTCAGGCATTGTTGAGTTATCACTAGGACAACCTTTTACCATTCAAAATCACTGTGACCTTGACCTTTGGGTCTATGAATCCTAAAATCAATAAGGGTGATCTACTGGTCAGGCTTAACATCCATGTCAAGTTTAATGATCATAGGTTCAGGCATTGTTGAGAAATCAGTGGGGGAAGATTTGTTAACTTTTTTGCGTTAAAGGTTACTGTGACATTGACCTTGGCCTGATGACCCCCAAAGTCGATAGGGGTCATCTACTGGGCAGGCCCAACCTTCATGTCAAGTTTTGATGACCATAGGTCCATGAATTGTCGAGTTTACTTTCAAGGTCACTGTGACCTTGACCTTTGACCCCTAAAATCAATAGGGGTCATCTACTGGTCAGGCCCAACCTCCATGTCAAGTTTGAGGGCCATGGGTGCAGGCATTGTTGAATTATCACTTGGACAACCTTTTATCATTCAAGGTCACTGTGACCTTGACCTTTGGCCCCATCACCCCTAAAATTAATAGGGACAATCTTCTGGCCAGGCTCAATCTCCAAATCAAGTTTGAGGGCCATGGGTGCAGGCATTGTTGAGTTATCACATGAACAACCTTTTACCATTAAAGGTCACTGTGACCTTGACCTTTGGCCTGATGACCCCCAAAAAACAATAGGGGTCAACTACTGGTCAGGCCCAACCTCCATGTCAAGTTTGAGGGCCATGGGTGCAGGCATTGTTGAGTTATCACTCGGACAAGCTTTAAAATTATTTTACCATTAAAGGTCATCGTGACCTTGACCTTTGACCCGATGACCCCCAAAATCAATAGGGGTCATCTACTGGTCAGGCCCAACCTTCATGTTCAGTTTGATGACCATACGTCCAGGGATTGTTGAGTTATCACTCGGACAAGCTTTGGTCTACCGACGGACCGACCGACATGCCTGTGCAAAGCAAGGGGGGCATAATAAAAATAAAAAAAAAATAAAAATAAAAATAATTTTCATTCTGAACCTTTTCACGGGTTTCGGTCTTTATCATAGGTTTAACATGGTACCTGTGATTCGTACAATACGGAAAAAATATGGGATTTTTGTACGCGCGTGCGTCCCAATACAGAAATATATTGTTTGTACGGTCACATGGTTCAAAATTATAAGCGTCTACGATTGGACGTATAAATTAGGTATGGAATAAGTGTTTTTATTGTTCACAACCTTACAACAATATGAATACAAAATGTGTATTTATTGTTCACAACTCTGCAATAATATGATTACAATATATTGTTAATTTTTCACAACCCAACAACAATATAAATACAATATAAGTTATTAAATTGTTCACAACTATACAACAATATGCCTACAATATAAGTTATCAATTTGTTCACAACTATACAACAATATGCAGATAATATAAGTGTGAAAAAAATGATGATGTAAGCGGCACATACTATGGTTGTGTTTTGTTTATGTCTTGATAGAAATTACATGTTTTAAATTAAACGAAGACCAGTTTAAAGTGCACGTGTTGGAATAAAGTGTTCAAGAGGTTATGCACCAGTCAATTGTAACCACACACCCCCCCCCCCCCCCAGGTCCGGGGAATAGCCGTGACTTTGACTTTCGGTCCAGCCAATCCCGGGTAAAATCCCCGCCCTGTGGGGACTACCTGATGGTTAAACCCCGGCCCGGACTTTTTGGGAAATTTTGGGTCATGAAAAATGCCGAAATTGGGAAATTTTACAGTTAAAAGAAAAAGCTTTTTTTAGTCTCCTATGAATTAGGAAATTATTGATTAAAACTGATTTTCCCTTTATAGTTTAAAAGACCCAAAAATATCAATCCTTGTGGTGTAAATATCAATTGCACTAAATCATGACATAATATTTCATACTGATCTCTGAATATGATGAAAATCAATGATTTCTGAGTTAAGTTTAAAAAAAACCTTTGTATCTCATGAACAACAATATGCCTACAATATAAGTTTCTCATTGTTCACCACCCTACAATGATATGCCTACAATATAAGTTTTCTTTGTTCACCACCCTACAACAATATGTCTACAATATAAGTTTCTCATTGTTCACCACCCTACAACAATATGCCTACAATATAAGTTTCTCATTGTTCACCACCCTATGATAATATGCCTACAATATAAGTTTCTCATTGTTCACCACCCTACAACAATATGCCTACAATATAAGTTTCTCATTGTTCACCACCCTACAACAATATGCCTACAATATAAGTTTCTCATTGTTCACCATCCTACAACAATATGCCTACAATATAAGTTCTCATTGTTCACCACCCTACAACAATATGCCTACAATATAAGTTTCTCATTGTTCACAACCCTATGATAATATGCCTACAATATAAGTTTCTCATTGTTCACCACCCTATGATAATATGCCTACAATATAAGTTTCTCATTGTTCACCACCCTACAACAATATGTCTACAATATAAGTTTCTCATTGTTCACAACCCTATGACAATATGCCTACAATATAAGTTTCTCATTGTTCACCACCCTACAACAATATGCCTACAATATAAGTTTCTCATTGTTCACCACCCTACAACAATATGCCTACAATATAAGTTTCTCATTGTTCACAACCCTACAACAATATGCCTACAATATAAGTTTCTCATTGTTCACAACCCTATGACAATATGCCTACAATATAAGTTTCTCATTGTTCACCACCCTACAACAATATGCCTACAATATAAGTTTCTCATTGTTCACCACCCTACAACAATATGCCTACAATATAAGTTTCTCATTGTTCACCACCCTACAACAATATGCCTACAATGTAAGTTTCTCATTGTTTACCACCCTACAACAATATGCCTACAATATAAGTTTCTCATTGTTTACCACCCTATGACAATATGCCTACAATGTAAGTTTCTCATTGTTCACCACCCTACAACAATATGCCTACAATATAAGTTTCTGATTGTTCACGACCCTACAACAATATGCCTACAATGTAAGTTTCTCATTGTTTACCACCCTACAACAATATGCCTACAATATAAGTTTCTCATTGTTCACAACCCTATGACAATATGCCTACAATATAAGTTCTCATTGTTCACCACCCTACAACAATATGCCTACAATATAAGTTTCTCATTGTTCACCACCCTACAACAATATGCCTACAATATAAGTTTCTCATTGTTCACCACCCTACAACAATATGCCTACAATATAAGTTTCTCATTGTTCGCCACCCTACAACAATATGTCTACAATATAAGTTCTCATTGTTCACCACCCTACAACAATATGCCTACAATATAAGTTTCTCATTGTTCACCACCCTACAACAATATGCCTACAATATAAGTTTCTCATTGTTCACCACCCTACAACAATATGCCTACAATATAAGTTTCTCATTGTTCACCATCCTACAACAATATGCCTACAATATAAGTTTCTCATTGTTCACCACCCTACAACAATATGCCTACAATATAAGTTTCTGATTGTTCACCACCCTACAACAATATGCCTACAATATAAGTTTCTCATTGTTCACCATCCTACAACAATATGCCTACAATATAAGTTTCTCATTGTTCACCACCCTACAACAATATGCCTACAATATAAGTTTCTCATTGTTCACCACCCTACAATAATATGCCTACAATATAAGTTTCTGATTGTTCACCACCCTACAACAATATGCCTACAATATAAGTTTTCTTTGTTCACCACCCTACAACAATATGCCTACAATATAAGTTTCTCATTGTTCACCACCCTACAACAATATGCCTACAATATAAGTTTCTCATTGTTCACCATCCTACAACAATATGCCTACAATATAAGTTTCTCATTGTTCACCACCCTACAACAATATGCCTACAATATAAGTTTCTCATTGTTCACAACCCTATGATAATATGCCTACAATATAAGTTTCTCATTGTTCACCACCCTACAACAATATGCCTACAATATAAGTTTCTCATTGTTCACAACCCTATGATAATATGCCTACAATATAAGTTTCTCATTGTTCACCACCCTACAACAATATGCCTACAATATAAGTTTCTCATTGTTCACCACCCTACAATAATATGTCTACAATATAAGTTTCTCATTGTTCACCACCCTACAACAATATGCCTACAATATAAGTTTCTCATTGTTCACCACCCTATGACAATATGCCTACATTTATAAGTTTCTCATTGTTCACGACCCTACAACAATATGCCTACAATATAAGTTTCTCATTGTTCACCACCCTACAACAATATGCCTACAATATAAGTTTCTCATTGTTCACCACCCTACAACAAAATGCCTACAATATAAGTTTCTCATTGTTTACCACCCTATGACAATATGCCTACATTTATAAGTTTCTCATTGTTCACCACCCTATGACAATATGCCTACAATATAAGTTTCTCATTGTTCACCACCCTACAACAATATGCCTACAATATAAGTTTCTCATTGTTCACCACCCTACAATAATATGTCTACAATATAAGTTTCTCATTGTTCACCACCCTACAACAATATGCCTACAATATAAGTTTTCTTTGTTCACAACCCTATGACAATATGCCTACAATGTAAGTTTCTCATTGTTCACCACCCTACAACAATATGTCTACAATATAAGTTTCTCATTGTTCACCACCCTACAACAATATGCCTACAATATAAGTTTTCTTTGTTCACAACCCTATGATAATATGCCTACAATATAAGTTTCTCATTGTTCACCACCCTACAACAATATGCCTACAATATAAGTTTCTCATTGTTCACCACCCTATGATAATATGCCTACAATATAAGTTTCTCATTGTTCACCACCCTATGATAATATGCCTACAATATAAGTTTCTCATTGTTCACCACCCTACAACAATATGTCTACAATATAAGTTTCTCATTGTTCACCACCCTACAACAATATGTCTACAATATAAGTTTCTCATTGTTCACGACCCTACAACAATATGTCTACAATATAAGTTTCTCATTGTTCACCACCCTACAACAATATGTCTACAATATAAGTTTATCATTGTTCACGACCCTACAACAATATGTCTACAATATAAGTTTCTCATTGTTCACCACCCTACAACAATATGCCTACAATATAAGTTTCTCATTGTTCACCACCCTATGACATTATGTCTACAATATAAGTTTCTCATTGTTCACGACCCTACAACAATATGTCTACAATATAAGTTTCTGATTGTTCACCACCCTACAACAATATGTCTACAATATAAGTTTCTCATTGTTCACCACCCTACAACAATATGCCTACAATGTAAGTTTCTCATTGTTCACCACCCTACAACAATATGCCTACAATATAAGTTTCTCATTGTTCACCACCCTATGACAATATGTCTACAATATAAGTTTCTCATTGTTCACGACCCTACAACAATATGTCTACAATATAAGTTTATCATTGTTCACCACCCTATGACAATATGTCTACAATATAAGTTTCTCATTGTTCACGACCCTACAACAATATGCCTACAATATAAGTTTCTGATTGTTCACGACCCTACAACAATATGTCTACAATATAAGTTTCTGATTGTTCACCACCCTACAACAATATGCCTACAATATAAGTTTCTGATTGTTCACCACCCTACAACAATATGCCTACAATATAAGTTTCTCATTGTTCACCACCCTACAACAATATGTCTACAATATAAGTTCTCATTGTTCACCACCCTACAACAATATGCCTACAATATAAGTTTCTCATTGTTCACCACCCTACAACAATATGCCTACAATATAAGTTTCTCATTGTTCACCACCCTACAACAATATGTCTACAATATAAGTTTCTGATTGTTCACGACCCTACAACAATATGCCTACAATATAAGTTTCTCATTGTTCACCACCCTACAACAATATGTCTACAATATAAGTTTATCATTGTTTACCACCCTACAACAATATGTCTACAATATAAGTTTATCATTGTTCACCACCCTATGACAATATGTCTACAATATAAGTTTCTCATTGTTCACCACCCTACAACAATATGCCTACAATATAAGTTTCTGATTGTTCACGACCCTACAACAATATGTCTACAATATAAGTTTCTGATTGTTCACGACCCTACAACAATATGCCTACAATATAAGTTTCTCATTGTTCACCACCCTACAACAATATGCCTACAATATAAGTTTCTCATTGTTCACCATCCTACAACAATATGCCTACAATATAAGTTTCTCATTGTTCACCACCCTACAACAATATGCCTACAATATAAGTTTCTCATTGTTCACCACCCTATGACAATATGCCTACAATATAAGTTTCTCATTGTTCACCATCCTACAACAATATGCCTACAATATAAGTTTCTGATTGTTCACCACCCTACAACAATATGCCTACAATATAAGTTTCTCATTGTTCACCACCCTACAACAATATGCCTACAATATAAGTTTCTGATTGTTCACGACCCTACAACAATATGTCTACAATATAAGTTTCTGATTGTTCACGACCCTACAACAATATGCCTACAATATAAGTTTCTCATTGTTCACGACCCTACAACAATATGTCTACAATATAAGTTTCTGATTGTTCACGACCCTACAACAATATGCCTACAATATAAGTTTCTCATTGTTCACGACCCTACAACAATATGCCTACAATATAAGTTTCTCATTGTTCACCACCCTACAACAATATGTCTACAATATAAGTTTCTGATTGTTCACGACCCTACAACAATATGTCTACAATATAAGTTTCTGATTGTTCACGACCCTACAACAATATGTCTACAATATAAGTTTCTCATTGTTCACCACCCTACAACAATATGCCTACAATATAAGTTTCTCATTGTTCACCACCCTACAACAATATGCCTACAATATAAGTTTCTGATTGTTCACCACCCTACAACAATATGTCTACAATATAAGTTTCTCATTGTTCACGACCCTACAACAATATGCCTACAATATAAGTTTCTCATTGTTCACCACCCTACAACAATATGCCTACAATATAAGTTTCTCATTGTTCACGACCCTACAACAATATGTCTACAATATAAGTTTATCATTGTTCACCACCCTACAACAATATGTCTACAATATAAGTTTCTCATTGTTCACCACCCTACAACAATATGTCTACAATATAAGTTTATCATTGTTCACCACCCTACAACAATATGTCTACAATATAAGTTTCTCATTGTTCACCACCCTACAACAATATGCCTACAATATAAGTTTCTCATTGTTCACGACCCTACAACAATATGTCTACAATATAAGTTTATCATTGTTCACCACCCTACAACAATATGTCTACAATATAAGTTTCTCATTGTTCACGACCCTACAACAATATGTCTACAATATAAGTTTATCATTGTTCACCACCCTACAACAATATGTCTACAATATAAGTTTCTCATTGTTCACCACCCTACAACAATATGCCTACAATATAAGTTTCTCATTGTTCACCACCCTACAACAATATGCCTACAATATAAGTTTCTGATTGTTCACGACCCTACAACAATATGTCTACAATATAAGTTTCTCATTGTTCACCACCCTACAACAATATGTCTACAATATAAGTTTCTCATTGTTCACCACCCTACAACAATATGTCTACAATATAAGTTTCTCATTGTTCACCACCCTACAACAATATGCCTACAATATAAGTTTCTCATTGTTCACGACCCTACAACAATATGTCTACAATATAAGTTTATCATTGTTCACCACCCTACAACAATATGTCTACAATATAAGTTTCTCATTGTTCACGACCCTACAACAATATGTCTACAATATAAGTTTCTCATTGTTCACCACCCTACAACAATATGTCTACAATATAAGTTTATCATTGTTCACCACCCTACAACAATATGTCTACAATATAAGTTTCTCATTGTTCACCACCCTACAACAATATGCCTACAATATAAGTTTCTCATTGTTCACCACCCTACAACAATATGCCTACAATATAAGTTTCTGATTGTTCACGACCCTACAACAATATGTCTACAATATAAGTTTCTGATTGTTCACGACCCTACAACAATATGCCTACAATATAAGTTTCTGATTGTTCACGACCCTACAACAATATGTCTACAATATAAGTTTCTGATTGTTCACCACCCTACAACAATATGTCTACAATATAAGTTTCTCATTGTTCACCACCCTACAACAATATGTCTACAATATAAGTTCTCATTGTTCACGACCCTACAACAATATGCCTACAATATAAGTTTCTCATTGTTCACCACCCTACAATAATATGCCTACAATATAAGTTTCTCATTGTTCACCACCCTACAACAATATGCCTACAATATAAGTTTCTCATTGTTCACCACCCTACAACAATATGTCTACAATATAAGTTCTCATTGTTCGCCACCCTACAACAATATGCCTACAATATAAGTTTCTCATTGTTCACCACCCTACAATAATATGCCTACAATATAAGTTTCTCATTGTTCACAACCCTATGATAATATGTCTACAATATAAGTTCTCATTGTTCACCACCCTATGATAATATGCCTACAATATAAGTTTCTCATTGTTCACAACCCTACAATGATATGTCTACAATATAAGTTTCTCATTGTTCACCACCCTACAACAATATGCCTACAATATAAGTTCTCATTGTTCACCACCCTACAACAATATGCCTACAATATAAGTTTCTCATTGTTCACCACCCTACAACAATATGCCTACAATATAAGTTTCTCATTGTTCACCACCCTACAACAATATGCCTACAATGTAAGTTCTCATTGTTTACCACCCTACAACAATATGCCTACAATGTAAGTTTCTCATTGTTCACCACCCTACAATGATATGTCTACAATATAAGTTTCTCATTGTTTACCACCCTACAACAATATGCCTACAATATAAGTTTCTCATTGTTCACCACCCTATGACAATATGCCTACAATATAAGTTTCTGATTGTTCACGACCCTACAACAATATGTCTACAATATAAGTTTCTGATTGTTCACCACCCTACAACAATATGTCTACAATATAAGTTTCTCATTGTTCACAACCCTACAACAATATGCCTACAATATAAGTTTCTCATTGTTCACCACCCTACAACAATATGCCTACAATATAAGTTTCTCATTGTTCACCACCCTACAACAATATGTCTACAATATAAGTTTCTCATTGTTCACCACCCTACAACAATATGTCTACAATATAAGTTTCTCATTGTTCACCACCCTACAACAATATGCCTACAATATAAGTTTCTCATTGTTCACCACCCTACAACAATATGCCTACAATATAAGTTTCTCATTGTTCACCACCCTACAATAATATGCCTACAATATAAGTTTCTGATTGTTCACCACCCTACAACAATATGCCTACAATATAAGTTTCTCATTGTTCACCACCCTACAACAATATGCCTACAATATAAGTTTCTCATTGTTCACCACCCTACAACAATATGCCTACAATATAAGTTTCTCATTGTTCACCACCCTACAACAATATGTCTACAATATAAGTTTCTCATTGTTCACCACCCTACAACAATATGCCTACAATATAAGTTTCTCATTGTTCACCACCCTACAACAATATGCCTACAATATAAGTTTCTCATTGTTCACCACCCTACAACAATATGCCTACAATATAAGTTTCTCATTGTTCACCACCCTACAACAATATGTCTACAATATAAGTTTCTCATTGTTCACCACCCTACAACAATATGCCTACAATATAAGTTCTCATTGTTCACCACCCTACAACAATATGCCTACAATATAAGTTTCTCATTGTTCACCACCCTACAATAATATGCCTACAATATAAGTTTCTCATTGTTCGCCACCCTACAACAATATGCCTACAATATAAGTTTCTCATTGTTCACAACCCTATGACAATATGCCTACAATATAAGTTTCTCATTGTTCACCACCCTACAACAATATGCCTACAATATAAGTTTCTCATTGTTCACCACCCTACAACAATATGCCTACAATATAAGTTTCTCATTGTTCACCACCCTACAACAATATGTCTACAATATAAGTTTCTCATTGTTCACAACCCTATGATAATATGCCTACAATATAAGTTTCTCATTGTTCACCACCCTATGATAATATGCCTACAATATAAGTTTCTCATTGTTCACCACCCTACAACAATATGCCTACAATATAAGTTTCTCATTGTTCACCACCCTACAACAAAATGCCTACAATATAAGTTTCTCATTGTTCGCCACCCTACAATAATATGTCTACAATATAAGTTCTCATTGTTCACCACCCTACAACAATATGCCTACAATATAAGTTTCTCATTGTTCACCACCCTACAACAAAATGCCTACAATATAAGTTTCTCATTGTTCACCACCCTACAACAATATGCCTACAATATAAGTTTCTCATTGTTCACCACCCTACAACAATATGCCTACAATATAAGTTTCTCATTGTTCACCACCCTACAACAAAATGCCTACAATATAAGTTTCTCATTGTTCGCCAGCCTACAACAAAATGCCTACAATATAAGTTTCTCATTGTTCACCACCCTACAACAAAATGCCTACAATATAAGTTTCTCATTGTTCGCCACCCTACAATAATATGTCTACAATATAAGTTTCTCATTGTTCGCCACCCTACAATAATATGTCTACAATATAAGTTTCTCATTGTTCACCACCCTACAACAATATGTCTACAATATAAGTTTCTCATTGTTCGCCACCCTACAATAATATGTCTACAATATAAGTTTCTCATTGTTCACCACCCTACAACAATATGCCTACAATATAAGTTTCTCATTGTTCGCCACCCTACAATAATATGTCTACAATATAAGTTTCTCATTGTTCGCCACCCTACAATAATATGTCTACAATATAAGTTTCTCATTGTTCACCACCCTACAACAATATGTCTACAATATAAGTTTCTCATTGTTCACCACCCTACAACAATATGTCTACAATATAAGTTTCTCATTGTTCACCACCCTACAATAATATGTCTACAATATAAGTTTCTCATTGTTCGCCACCCTACAATAATATGTCTACAATATAAGTTTCTCATTGTTCACCACCCTACAACAATATGTCTACAATATAAGTTTCTCATTGTTCACCACCCTACAACAATATGCCTACAATATAAGTTTCTCATTGTTCACCACCCTACAATGATATGTCTACAATATAAGTTTCTCATTGTTCACCACCCTACAATGATATGCCTACAATATAAGTTTCTCATTGTTCACCACCCTACAATGATATGTCTACAATATAAGTTTCTCATTGTTCACCACCCTACAACAATATGTCTACAATATAAGTTTCTCATTGTTCACCACCCTACAATAATATGTCTACAATATAAGTTTCTCATTGTTCACCACCCTACAATAATATGTCTACAATATAAGTTTCTCATTGTTCACCACCCTACAACAATATGTCTACAATATAAGTTTCTCATTGTTCACCACCCTACAACAATATGTCTACAATATAAGTTTCTCATTGTTCACCACCCTACAACAATATGTCTACAATATAAGTTTCTCATTGTTCACCACCCTACAATAATATGTCTACAATATAAGTTTCTCATTGTTCACCACCCTATGATAATATGCCTACAATATAAGTTTCTCATTGTTCACCACCCTACAACAATATGTCTACAATATAAGTTTCTCATTGTTCACCACCCTACAATAATATGCCTACAATATAAGTTTCTCATTGTTCACCACCCTACAACAATATGTCTACAATATAAGTTTCTCATTGTTCTCCACCCTACAACAATATGCCTACAATATAAGTTTCTCATTGTTCACCACCCTACAAGAATAAGTATGTAACACCTCTTTCAATGATAAATTTTGTATAGACTGATACAAATTTTGTCATCTTACATAGAATTTATTTTTTCAGAGCTTAACATGAGGATGAACATGATCTTCAAAGACACATTTATACGTGCAAGGTATGTGATCATATTTCTCCCCTATCTTTTGAAGATGCGCAATCTTGTATTGTCACAACTGGCTCAATACAGCTACGGAAATCCCATGTATTAATTATTGTTTCGGGTCGAATGTAATTTGGCTGTTCGGACAGAGGCAGCAAAGTCTGGCATTTTTTGTATCAATGACTCGCAAACATTTAATGATACGTCACTTGACCAATCAGGAGTGTTAATTCTATACGAGCAAGGCTATTCCAAAAGTGAAGAATACAGTTTTTCATTGATCACAGCTCTATAACAATTGGCCTAAAAGAAGTATTTGTAGTACACAACTGTATAACAATATACGTATATTAATATTTCATTGCTCACAATTCCATATAGCAAATATATTTATAAGATACTTAGATTTGTTTTTTTATTGTTCACAACTATATCAACAATATGCCTACTATATAAGTTATTAAATTGTTAACGACTACACAACAATAATCTTCATAAAACCTTTCAATATATTAATAGCATTTTTTAAATTTTTTTTAGAAGAATATTCTGGATGGAGAAGATTTTAATGAACACCTACTAGAACACCTTAAAGATATTGAAGCTGTTAGAACCAGGGTTTGGTCCAAATAAGTGAACTTGGAGAGGAGGTTAAGTATCATTCTTAATTAATTGTTTAAATGATTGAGTGCATTGAATAAGACACCACAATTGTTCTTTATTCCTCGGAACCGGGTGAAAATAAAATCCAGACCTTCCAATATATTTATAGCATTTTTTTTCAGAGGAATATTCGGGATGGAGAATATGTTGATGCGTCCCTAGAAGAACACAAGAGATGTTGAGTCATTAAGGACCGGACTCTCCCTCCAAAAAGAAGAGCATCGAGAGGAGGTAAGTATCATTCTTATTAAAAGGTTTAAAGGAATGAGTGCATTGTATAAGATACCACAATTGTTCCTTGTTCCTCGGATCTGGGTGAAAATAAAATCCAGACCTTTCAATATATTTATAGCATTTTTTTTCAGAGGAATATTCGGGATGGAGAAGATGTTGATGCCGTTTTTTACTTGTGGTTATCATATAAACTGCATGCATTTGCTTTTTACGGCAATTGTTAAATATTAATCCCCATACGTTCCTCATAACATAATGTTCAGTCTAACTCAGATTGTTAAAAAAGGCAGACATATTTAAGGGGAGAACGACCTGATATCAACCTTATGTGTAAATAACATTCTCCACATGTCTCCTAAATTTTCACTTATTTCTATCATTTCTTAAAACTTCTAAACTGCATTTGAATTATGATTAAATATATTTTCACATCTTAACCTATTCCGCCGCCTCTTTGATGTTTCTGTACATTGTTTTCACCTACTTTTATATGATTAAAGAAGCAAGAACATTCCCTGGCCGAGCAAGGGACCAGGACATCATCTACGACGAATAAAGAACTGGCGAAAAATACATCTTCGTTAATAGTGGTATGTATCGTTATGTCGCATTATTTCACCCTATTTCAAACTAATAGCATATTAAGGAACTATTTTTATTCATAAGTCAGAACAAGGGGCATAAGAGTAGGTCAATACTATTTGACAAAATTACTTGTTGAAAAGCCTGGTCTCTTGTCTTCCTTTTAAGCTCGACTATTCGAAGAACAAGAGGGCCAAATGGCCCTGAATCGCTCACCTGTCATATATTGCACATTGGTTTGATAAGAAATCTGGATGGTTCAAAGTAGTTAATTTTTTTTTAGAAGTCTGGGTCATTTTTTACCCCAATGCCAAAGTTTGGACAATAAAGGTAGAGGTCCACTTAATGATGTATTATGCCAAATAGCTCTAGTCCTTGTGAATTCGGAGAGAATTTTTTTTAATGCTTCCATTATATACAAATATTGAAAACCTAAGCCTATGAACACAGGGCGTGGCCAATTTTGACCCCAGGGCTAAAGTTTGAACAATCTTAATAGTGGTCCGATAAACGATGCTTCATGCCAAATATCTAAGGCCTTCGCCTTTTGGTTTCGGAGAAGAAGATTTTTTAAGTTTTCATCATAAACATATATAAGGAAACCCATGACCGCCCGGGTGGGGCCATTTTTTGACCCCAGGGCCAAAGATTGAACAATATTGGTACAAGTCAACTAGATGATATATCATGCCAAATATCTAAGCTCTTGTCACTACTTGATTTTACGTGTGTATCTATATATGTATATTTGTTATTAATTGTTGTATGTGGCCCATATTGAAAATTGGTATGTGTACTAAATATGTTATCCAGTTTATATTAAGACGTTACTTGTCTTTGTGAGTTCGGAGAAGATTTTTTTAAGTTTTCACTATAACACATATAGAGAAAACCCATCAGCCCCGGGGTGTGGCCAATTTTGACCCCAGGGCCATAATTTGAACAAACTTTGTAGACGTCCACTAGAAGATGAATCATGCCAAATATCTAAGCTCTAAGCCACGTAAGTTCAGAGGAGAATATTTTTTAAGTTTTCACTATAAACATATAGAGAAAACCCATGACCCCCCCCCCCCCGGGGCGGGGCCAATTTTGACCCAAGGGCCATAATTTGAACAATCTTGGTAGAGGACCATTTGGTGATCCTACCTACCATATATCAACGGCCTAAGCCTTGTGGTTTGGGAGAAGAAGATTTTTAAAGTTTTTCCTTTTGGTTGCCATCGCAACCAGCGTTCTGCATGGAATTGAATTCTTTGAACAACTTTAATAGAAGACCACCCAAGGAACATCCCTATGAAGTTTTATTAATATTGGCCCAGCGGTTAAGGAGGAGATCTCTTTTAAGTAAATTGTTGACGGACGACGCACGACGGACGCCGGACAAAAGGCGATCACAAAAGCTCACCTTGTCACAAAGTGACAGGTGAGCTAATAAGGAGAGCTATCCTAGTCACCCGAGGGTCGGCATCGGCGTAACCACTTATGTTAAAGTTTATGTACCACCTCAAATATTTTCAAAGTCCACATAATCTTTTTCTTTGCATCGTAATTCTGATATAGGAACGCCATTTCCCGAGCACTCATTGCTTTATAGTAAGATGAGTTAAGTTAAATCTTAATAATTAAGAATGTGCAGAATGAACGTCAAATTCGAATACAACCTCATTGGCTGAAAAATGTGACACAGGGAGTGTGTATCGGATGAGTGGCAGTGGGCGGACCTTTAAAATAGAAATTGTTACTGATTAAGCCATGTACTTAATCGCCTATCTGCAATTAGATTGCCAGAAAATGTAATTTATATTCTATGTTATAGTTAAAAGTGATGACGTAAAATCTTAATGATTAAGAATGGTCAGAGTAATCGTAGTGAACGAGCCCTTGTATAATAAATCTTTATCATACTAAGAACAAAGTAAGAAATACGCGTATATATAACTTGCTGGGATATATAACCAATTAAGCAATTGTTGTTTTCAATTAAAATATTTGCAAATATGCAAGTATAATGTGAGATTACACATGTGCAATACAGAAAAAAATTCACAATGGTTATATTATACAGGAAATAAGGTAAACCATGTGATACATATACGGTACCACACTTGGTCTTCGATAGTATATTATAGTACAACATAATACTACAACGTGACACAACGTGACGAACGACCTAAATTCGATAGACATAAGGATCAGAAACGGCGTGGTCGAAATGTGACACATTGATGCGATGTCACATTCTCCTTCAGCTGTACTAGAACGATGTTTCCAAATATAATCATAGAAGTCGAGCATTGGTGCCACATATAGCCATCCTTATCATTGCTACGGTCGAAATCTATCAATTTAGCAAGTTGGGAAAGGTATAATGCTATTGAAATAGATTTAAAAAGCACCGCCTTGACAATGTTTTGTGACAGGTATAAACATGCTAAATGGATTTCGAATCTGTGAAAACGTTAAAAAGACACTTTATTTTTTAAAATTCAAACAATTGACGTACATGTATTAGATTTTATCTTATCAATATGACTGCCTCAATATCAAAAAGGGACAAATCCTATTAAATTAAGACAGAATGAGGATAATGATAGTAGTGTTTGTGGTGGTGGTGATGATGATGATGTTTTATTTTCATTTTCAGATACAACAAAACCATGGAGAACCCAAATGAATTGGTACAGAAATTAAAGTTTTCACAATATTTTATATACTAAATCCCTCCTGGTATCACTCCAGCAAAGATAATGTATAGAAAAATGTTAGAAGATTATAATTTGTTCTGATGAATTTAATTTCATTGATTTTTAATCGGTAATCCAACTAGTTTGGTCATTTATTCATATAGATGGTACATACAGTATGAAACAACTCTTTGAACGATAAAATTTTGAATAGACTGATACAAATTTGTACCATCTTTGAAACTTATATATTTTTTTTTTCAGAACTGTCCTCTTGCAAATGCCTGGGCGTTTCTGGAAACCGACCAAGACATAGAGCAAGATCTTCGTGTATACATTAAGACGTGTAAGGTATGTGATCACATTTCTCCTCTATCTTTTGAAGATGCGCAGTCTTGTATTGTCACCATTGGGTCAATACAGATACGGAAATGCCACGTATCACTTATTGATTCGAGACGAAGGTTATTTGGCTGTTCGGACAGCGGCAGCACAGTGCGGTATTTTTTGTATTGACGCCACGCAAACATTTAATGATACGTCACTTGACCAATCATGAGTGTTAATTCTATATAAGCAATAGTATTCCAAAAGTGTTCCTTTCCGCGATTTATGAATGCATTGAATAAAATGTATACGCAATAGGAGTAGCTATTTGCATTTATACTCGTAACGCAAGCGCTTGCTTACAAAGTTCAAAAACATTTCATAGCATATTCCCGAGAGAGAGAGCATTATGAGAAAGCATGTCGTCGACTAACATTGAGGTGCTGTACTGTTTAGCGCCTGATACAGTTCTTGAGATTTATTCGTTCAATGAAATATCAAAACTATTATTTGGATCACTAATTGATGGACGATATAATAAGGATCCTCACAAAACCTTTCAATATATTAATAGCATTTTTAAAAAAATAATTTCAGAAGAATATTAGGAATGGCGAAGCTATGGAGGCCAACATCTCGCAACATATAAAAGCCGTTGAAGCTATTCGAACAGGCGTATCGGTAAAACTTGATGAACATAGAGAGCAGGTTAGTTTTATTATTATTAAAATGTTTAAAGGAATGAGTGCATTGTATAAGACACCTCCACGAATCGGGTGAAAATAAATTCATGTTAGAAGGCGAAATAAAATCTTCTCATATAGTTTTATATACTGTATAGCAGGAGCTAGTGAAATAAAACATAATTTTAACCATATTTAATAATGATAAAAATAATTTTTGAACCAATGGGTTGGCAGTACTTTTCAAATTATTCGATTTTTGAATCACTTATTCATCGTCATTTTACCTGGGGTACTTATTGATTGAAACGCCAAAGTGTTTTAAGTATTCTATTTATTTGAAAGGAATTCCACAAACTGTTTTGTCCAAAATGTAAATTTTCGAAAATATGGGTAGAGGGTGAAGTAACTATTTGTACGATTTCCCATCTTGACTGTAAAGCAACTGTTTGTTTGAGGTATAATACAAAAAGGTGTGCTAAATAAAAGATACTGCACCAACATCCTGAATAGGGTTTAAGGGAAAATACAAAAAGGTGTGTTTAGTAGTAGATACTGCACCCACACCTGAGTAAGGTTTAAGGGAATATACAAAAGATGTGTTTAGAAGTAGATAATGCACCCACACCGGCCCAGTAAGGTTTAAGGGAATATACAAAAAGGTGTGTTTAGTAGTAGATACTGCACCCACACCTGAGTAAGGTTTAAGGGAATATACAAAAAGGTGTGTTTGGTAGTAGTTACTGCACCCACACCGGCCCAGTAAGGTTTAAGGGAATATACAAAAAGACATGCTTTGTAATAGATACTGCACCCACACCGGCCGAGTAAGGTTTAAGGGAATATACAAACAGATGTGTTTGGAAGTAGATACTGCATCCACACCGGCCGAGTAAGGTTTAAGGACATAAACATAAGATGTGTTTAGTAGTAGATATTGCATCCGCACCTGAGTAAGGTTTAAGGGAATATACAAAAAGGTGTGGGTGCAGTGTCTACTTCTAAACACACCTTTTTGTATATTGTATATATATATATATATAAGACACAAGATACAATAATTTTTAGAAGTCGGGTATTTGTTAACAAGCAACATTAGTTCAATGAGCTATTTTCTGACATAAAACAAACATACATAACATATCAAGTAACAGTTAAAATGAGCAGGAATAAACAAAAAGGTGTGTTAAGTAGTAGATACTGCATACACATCGACCTAGTAAGGTCGCACCCACACCGGCCGAGTAAGGTTGAAGGAATTATGATGTTTGAAGGGAATATACAAAAAGATGTGTTTAGAAGTAGACACCCAAACCAGCCTAGTAAGGTCCGAAGGCGGAGCTGCTGGTATAGACTATAGTATAGTATACACTATGATATGCTTAATCATTGTTTATTACGATGTGTTGCATTGCTTAGTCTATGTTTTTTAAGTATTTGGCATGAACTGATGTTCCCTACCTTGTTTGTTAGAAGTGTTTTATGAAGCAGGATACAATCGAAGAGTATGCCATAAGTGCAGTATTCGTCAACTGCATCGCCTATACTTCAATAGCAGTGGAACAAACACAGACACTAACAAATCAAAAGCTACAACAACAGCAGTATCAACGACCACAGCACGAGAACAAACCGCCAATTCGTTACAAGGATTACGTGTGCTAAGAGATTCTTAACTATGGATTGTGCATAAGGGCATAATAAACCCTAACCATCCATCAGTGGCAAGTATCATACTACATGTAAGCTGATATTTTCTTTGATAAATTTCTTAAAAATTAATATATATATATATATATATATATATATATATATATATATATCACTTTTTATATACTAGTATATGCTTTTATAATTATTCATAATTGTGTATGTTTATTATGTTATGTAAATGATTGCTTAAAAGAATAAACATTTCTTTGTATATCTACTAAAATAAACTTTGGAAATGTTGGAACACCATTTTTCACAAAAAAACCTAATTTAGGACAAGTTAGGTTAAAGGGAGTAAACAAAAAGGTGGGGTTTGTGATAGAAACAACCCACATCAGTCGAGTTATGTTAATGGGAGTAAACAAAAAGGTGGGGTTTGTGATAGAAACAACCCACATCAGTCGAGTTAGGGTAAAGGGAGTGAACAAAAAGTGTTCTGTGATTATACTAAGAAACTGCACAGACAAGACACCCAACACCGCCAGTCAGCGTGACAAGATACCGGCACGAACAGTCAGCGTGACAGGACACCAAACACCGTCAGTTAGCGTGACAAGATACCGGCTCGGACAGTCAGCGTGACAAGACACCAAACACCGTCAGTCAGCGTGACAAGATACCGGCACGGACAGTCAGCGTGACAAGACACCAAACACCGTCAGTCAGCGTGACAAGATACCGGCACGGACAGTCAGCGTGACAAGACACCAAACACCGTCAGTCAGCGTGACAAGATACCGGCACGGACAGTCAGCGTGACAAGACACCAAACACCGTCAGTCAGCGTGACAAGATACCGGCACGGACAGTCAGCGTGACAAGACACCAAACACCGTCAATCAGCGTGACAAGATACCGACACGGACAGTCAGCGTGACAGGACACCAAACACCGTCAGTCAGCGTGACAAGATACCGGCACGGACAGTCAGCGTGACAAGACACGAAACACCGTCAGTCATCGTAACAGATACCGGCACGGATAGTCAGCGTGACAAGACACCAAACACCGCCAGTTAGCGTGACAAGAAAGCACGATGCGACGAAGAGGACTTTGCTAATCACTGGCTATAATTTCAATCTTTTAAAGTGCAGTTACTGTTAACTTTCCCATATAGACACACTGGACGTATACAACTATGATTTCAAAGTTTAGTTTATGATTTACATGTTAATAATCATGAATGTTTTTCAAATTTTTGATATGTCTGAAGGAGTTAACAGCTCAGTTTTACATGATTGTTTTTTTTTCTCCAAATAAATCGAGGATTTGCTCTTGTTTTGTCTCTTTGCATGAGTTTGGTCACTCCACCTTCATTCCTTAGCCCCAATAAACTAAAGAATCACAAACATGTCGAACTCCCACCACCCACCAAAAACACATAATTGACGCCGTGAAAGGTATAAAAAAAAGATGTTCATATAATCAATATCGGGACACGATTTCTACTTTTAATCGAAAAAGATTGGAAAATTTCTTTTGCGATTTCTAGCTTTATCAAGTGAAAACTGGCTACAATATTTAAAGGTACTAGATACCAGATGGTACTGTTGCAAAAATAAAGAGAAAATTTCCAAAAACTTAAACGGAATTGATACTATTGTGTACAGCACATTACATCTTACTAACTGATGTTCCACAGATCAGATTTTAAAAAAAATACTAGGTTTGTCTACCACGTACTTACCGGTTAATAAAAAATAGCGTCGGTATGTGCTTCTGTATTAATCACATGACTTTCAAATACTAAAAATACACACAATGAACTGGAAAACAATACTTCGCTATTTTTAACTGGTAAACTTCTTTTTATCATGTAAATTTCGAGATAATTTTGTGTCTCGTCCCTTTAATAGGCAAGGAAACAAGCCATCGTAAAGCTGAACTGTAGTGGCGGTACCTTTTTGCATTGTGATCATCCATTGCCTGTCCGTCCGTCGTTCGTTCATAATTGTTTGTATATACCTGGAGTGAGTTTGAAAGAGACCACATTTTGCAAACAGAAATGCACAACTTGTATTGGCGTAATCGGTCAGATCCCATTACGGGCTCTCCAGTCACGACACATTAAAGAGGGAATTTGCTGTTCTGATTTTGCAGCCATATGTAATCTATTAGATATTATTTTGGATACAAGCTTTCAAAATGCATGTTTCGTCATAGGCGATGTGCGAAACTTGGTAGCATTGAGGTAATCTGTACAAAAGGGATAGCTTGTTTACACATTTGATTTGAATGCTAAAAAGCTTAGTCAAATGGTCGAGATAATAAAAGCTTTCTCCCATCTCAGATAAGTAGATCCAATAATTTAACCATGCTAGAAATTCTTATCTTGCCCTAGGGCGAAGATAAAATGCCCGTATGGAACTTCTTTTTAATGGTCACCACATTGTAATTATTTCCCTTGTTAAAGACTGGCGTCTGTAGCACCATGGAAACATTTTTTTCTTTTGGCAATACTTGGAACGCTAATTAATTATTTCTCGCTTCAAATGTCACCATTAAACAGTTTTCATGCACCTTTCAAGAAATAATGCTTCGTTCTCCTTAGAACTATTTAAAGACCGGTTTGACTACTTACATCATCTGAATCACTGCGCATCCATGACAACCACGACTAATCGGATATCCATGCGAAATAACTTTTACTAAGCACACAAGAATTCCAGCAAAAAATACATGTTAACTTAATATTGTTTAACTGAGGTGGGAGAAAAAGCATCTACCATAGCCGCTCCTGTAAGATTGGCGATCGTTTAATATGAATATGTTCCACATAACATAATGTTCAGCCTAACTCAGATTGTTAAAATCAGACATAAGAGGAGAACGACCTGATATCAACCTTATGTGTATATAACATTCTCCACATGTCTCCTCAATTGTCGCTTATTTCTATAATTTCTTAAAACTTTTAAACTACATTCGAATTATGATTAAAATATTTTTTCACATCTTAACCTAGTCCGTCGCCTCTTTAATGTCTTGCATCATAACTCTGATATAGGAACGCCATTTCCTGATGGAGATGATGATGATGATGATGATGATGATGATGATGTTTTATTTTCATTTTCAGAAACAACAAAAACATGCAGAATCACTGTGAATTGGTACAGAAATTAAAGTTTTCACAATATTTTATATACTAAATCCCTCCTGGTATCACTCCAGCAAAGATAATGTATAGAAAAATGTTATAATTTGTTCTGATGAAGCTAATTTCATTGATTTTTAATCGGTAATCCAACTAGTTTGGTCATTTTTTCATATAGATGGTACATACAGTATGAAACAACTCTTTGAACGATAAAATTTTGAATAGACTGATACAAATTTGTACCATCTTTGAAACTTATATAAAAAAATTTCAGAACTGTCCTCTTGCAAATGCCTGGGCATTTCTTGAAACGAACCATGAAGAAGAACAACAAGATCTTCGTGAATATATCAAGACGTGTAAGGTATGTGATCATATTTCTCCTCTATCTTTTGAAGATGCGCAGTCTTGTATTGTCACGATTGGGTCAATACAAATACTGAAATGCCACGTATCACTTATTGATTCGAGACGAAGGTTATTTGGCTGTTCGGACAGCGGCAGCACAGTGCGGTATTTTTTGTATTGACGCCACGCAAACATTTAATGATACGTCACTTGACCAATCATGAGTGTTAGTTCTATATAAGCAATAGTATTCCAAAAGTGTTCCTTTCCGTGATTTATGAATGCATTGAATAAAATGTATACGCAATAGGAGTAGCTATTTGCATTTATACTCGTAACGCAAGCGCTTCCTTACAAAGTTCAAAAACATTTCATAGCATATTCCCGAGAGAGAGAGCATTATGAGAAAGCATGTCGTCGACTAACATTGAGGTGCTGTACTGAAAGCGCCTGATACAGTTCTTGAGATTTATTCGTTCGATGAAATATCAAAACTATTATTTGGATCACTAACTAAAATTGATGGACGATATAATAAGGATCATCATAAAACCTTTCAATATATTAATAGCATTTTAAAAACAAAATAATTTCAGAAGAATATTCGGAATGGCGAAAGTATCCAGACCGAGATCAAGAATCATATGCAAGCCATTGAAGCTGTACAAACCGGCGTTGCGCTTAAGCTAACGGAACACAGAGAGGAGGCTAGTTTTATTCTTATTAAAATGTTTAAAGGAATGAGTGCATTGTATAAGACACCTCCACGAATCGGGTGAAAATAAATTCATGTTAGAAGGCGAAATAAAATCTTCTCATATAGTATATATTGTATAGCAGGAGCTAGTGAAATAAAACATAATTTTAACCATATTTAATAATGATAAAAATAATTTTTGAACCAATGGGTTGGCAGTACTTTTCAAATTATTCGATTTTTGAATCACTTATTCATCGTCATTTTACCTGGGGTACTTATTGATTGAAACGCCAAAGTGTTTTAAGTATTCTATTTATTTGAAAGGAATTCCACAAACTGTTTTGTCCAAAATGTAAATTTTCGAAAATATGGGTAGAGGGTGAAGTAACTATTTGTACGATTTCCCATCTTGACTGTAAAGCAACTGTTTGTTTGAGGTATAATACAAAAAGGTGTGCTAAATAAAAGATACTGCACCAACATCCTGAATAGGGTTTAAGGGAAAATACAAAAAGTTGTGTTTAGTAGTAGATACTGCACCCACACCTGAGTAAGGTTTAAGGGAATATACGAAAAGGTGTGTTTAGTAGTAGGTACTGCACCCACACCTGAGTATGGTTTAAGGGAATATACAAAAAGTTGTGTTTAGTAGTAGATACTGCACCCACACCAGAGTAAGGTTTAAGGGAAAATACAAAAAGTTGTGTTTAGTAATAGATACTGCACCCACACCTGAGTAAGGTTTAAGGGAATATACAAAAAGTTGTGTTTAGTAATAGATACTGCACCCACACCTGAGTAAGGTTTAAGGGAAAATACAAAAAAGTGTGTTTAGTAGTAGATACTGCACCCACACCTGAGTAAGGTTTAAGGGAAAATACAAAAAGGTGTGTTTAGTAGTAGGTACTGCACCCACACCTGAGTAAGGTTTAAGGGAATATACAAAAAGTTGTGTTTAGTAGTAGATACTGCACCCACACCTGAGTAAGGTTTAAGGGAAAATACAAAAAGGTGTGTTTAGTAGTAGGTACTGCACCCACACCTGAGTAAGGTTTAAGGGAAAATACAAAAAAGTTGTGTTTAGTAGTAGGTACTGCACCCACACCTGAGTAAGGTTTAAGGGAAAATACAAAAAGTTGTGTTTAGTAGTAGGTACTGCACCCACACCTGAGTAAGGTTTAAGGGAATATACAAAAAGTTGTGTTTAGTAATAGATATTGCACCCACACCGGCCGAATAAGGTTTAAGGGAATACACAAAAGATGTGTTTAGTAGTAGATATTGCATCCGCACCTGAGTAAGGTTTAAGGGAATGTACAAAAAGGTGTGGGTGCAGTGTCTACTTCTAAACACACCTTTTTGTATATTGTATATATATAAGACACAAGATACAAGAATTTTTAGAAGTCGGGTATTTGTTAACAAGCAACATTAGTTCAATGAGCTATTTTACGACATGAATAATAAACATACATAACATATCAAGTAACAGTTAAAATGAGCAGGAATTAACAAAAAGGTGTGTTAAGTAGTAGATACTGCATACACATCGGCCTAGTAAGGTTTAAGGGAATATTCAAAAAGGTGTGTTTTTAGTAATAGATACTGCACGCACACTGGCCGAGTATGTTTAAAGGGAATATAAACAAACGTTAGAGTGAATATACAAAACAAGTTTGTTTAGTAATGGGTACCAAACCCACATCGACCGAGTAAGGTTATAGGGAGTGAACAATAAGGTGTGTTTTGTGATAGAAACATAACCCACGCCGGTGTAACGTTGTAAAGTGACCCCCATAGAATAATGACCCCCCGGTCATTATTTTATATAAAATAATGACCATTTTCTATAAAATACTGACTCCCCTTATAAAATAATGACCCCCCGATTTTATCTGTAAAATATTGACCCCCCCCCCCCCACTTAGCCTGTTACTAACATATCTATATCAATTCAAGTCACTGTCGTGTTTCTATGGCTTTTATATTTGTTGTTGTTGTTTTTGCTTCTGGAGCCGCTGCATGTTACTGCTGCAGAAGCTGCTGTGTCTACATCTATTGAAATGAAATATAAAATTGCTTCCATTTGAATTTCATTTAAATTATCATCAATGTAATACAATATACATAAGTCGCTTTAACGTAGCTGTATATGATTCAACTTCAAAGACAACATTGTTCTACTTCATCTGACGTTAGATAGCCTTTGTTCATACCGTGGAGGCATTGCTTAAAACGAATGTGTTAAAAATGCAAGGCTTTGAGGAGCTATTTAAGCAGTCACTGTTCGTGCCATGACTTACATCAAAGTCCATGATGTCACTGAGCGGTGTTTTTTATGTTTTATGCAGACTGCATCATTTCTAAAAATAGTTCCTTTGATTTACCTCAGAAAAGCCGCTCGTTCAACATCAAAGAAAACGACAGCGACACCGAAAGCAGTTCTACGTAAACGCGTGTATATATAAAGGTCTGTGGTAAGCAGTCAGTCCAACCTTGCAGCATGGACGAGAAAGATTACACAGATGTTGTAGAGTTTGTAAAAAATGGGAAGTATCCCGTTTCTGTAAAAGACAAGAACAAAAAGAGGAATTTTCGTAGAAAGTGCAAACCTTTTATTTTTGATGACGGGTTGTATTATAAGAAAACCAGCTCATCAAAACGTTTGCAAGTTGTTAAGAAAGGGAAGACAGATGACATCATTCAGAGCATGCATGCATCAGATCACGGAGGACATTTGGGAGTTTCAAAAACGTAAGTTTGATATAATGATTTCATTATCATGACCAAAAAGGAACTTGTGATTCCTGTGAGCCTGTGTTAGATATGACATTTAAGATTATTTAAATTAGTACGAAAGCTGAATAACAAAAGCGTCAAAACGTGACTGAACTCGTAATAACGAGATAAATATCTCGTAAAAACGACTAAGTATCTCGTTATAACGAGACAACTATCTTGTTATTAGACTTGTACGGATTATGACGGACACGGACACTGAGAGCGAACAACCGACAGGCAGGGGATACTCTCAAAGTTATTTCATGCTTTAAAACAGTCATGTATGTATAAATAAGGCGTATCAGATGAGTCGTTTTACAAACTAACATTAAGCTCTAGATCTTTGTATCAGTTATGATTAATTTTCGATTATAATAACTGTAAATATATTGTGAGAACAGTCCGAACGCAATATTTTGGTTTTCGCTGACAAAACCATTATACTGAAAAAGGTAAAGAATATATAACGGTACTTGATTTTAAAGTTTATAATATAGGTGAACAGGTCTTTGGATCATTCCATTATTAGATAAAACTGAAATAAAGTGTTTTGTCTATATATTGTCCGCTTTTCATGCCAATAGTAAATGATACTGGTTTATTTTGATATGCAGTGTGCAATATTAAAGTATAGTCCGTTTAAAAAAGCTGATTATGAGATACGAGTTTATTGTCAATAAATAGGGGTGTAATGATCGGATGACTCCAGGTAAATGTTATTGTTTTGATAAGTATTTTATTTACTTGATGCATTAGCATATTCACTTTAATTTAATTGTCCTCTAAAATGCTCTGTACTTAATGAAATTACAGATATTAATTTCTCATATAGAGTCGCTGGCCCAGTGGTATCGTTCAGATCTATGACGATAGCGGTTGTGGGTTCGAACCTCAAGTGAGGAAGTTTTTTTTATGCCCCCCCCCCCCCCCCACAAAGTGGGAGGCATATAGTGATTGCACTGTCTGTCCGTTCGTCCGTTCGTTCGTTCGTCCGTCCGTCCGTCCCGTTTCGTGTCTTCGTCATAACTTCTTAACTGTTGAATGGATTCGAATCAAACTTCACAGAATTGTAAAGCACCATGAGAAGGTGTGTCGCGTCCAACTCTCAGTTCCCCAGGTCCAAGGTCAAGGTCACACTTAAAGGTCAAAGTTCAAATCTTTCGTGTCTTGGCCATAACTTCTTTACTATTGAATGGATTTGAATCAAACTTCACAGAATTGTAAAGCACCATGAGACGGTGTGTCGCATCCAACTCTCGGGTCCCCCAGGTCCAAGGTCAAGGTCACACTTAAAGGTCAAAGTTCAATTTTTTCGTGTCTCAGCCATAACTTCTTTACTATTGAATGGATTTGAATCAAACTTCACAGAATTGCAAATTTTGAGTTCAAACATTTCAAGGTCAAGGTCATCCTTCAAGGTCAAAGGTCAAATTAAGGTCAATGTGCTAGGGGGGCATTTGTCTCTTACAGTGACAGCTCTTGTTATTTCATTTTTGGAAAGAATTACATAGTTTGTATTTAGTAATGTTATGTAAAAATCTAAATCACGAGAACCTCACTTATCTCGATTTTGCATGTATAATTCAAATAAGGTCCGAGTACACATAATAAGTAGACAGTATCCTCCAAGTAAACTATAAGAATGCCAGGAAAGTATTTGAATTCCGCCGAAAAGGAAAAGGTTGTATCTGTGCACTTATGAGGATCGAACCCATGATCATAACATGTGTAGTGTTCCGCATTCTTCCATTATACCACTACGCCACAGTCATTGAAAGTTGCTTATGTAAACTCAAAACTAATTCTAATAATTCTATCGTCATTTAGAACATTTAGAACAACATGTATTGGATTTCAACTTGTCTCAGGTGCATCCATGGCTAGCTTTATTTTTAGTAATGATACTACAGTGAAACTTGTAATAGGTGACTTTCCGTGAGACCTTAACAAAAAGGTCACGTATGACTGGGAGTCTTTTAATTCAGGTCCACTAACGTCAAGTGTTTCAATTTATTATTTGTTCTTGTAAATCCTGATGCCTGTCTTTTTCTTGGATTATGGTATTTAAATTGATATAAGATATTCCCTATTTAGAATATGTATACGTATTTGCATTATTATTTGTCTAATTCCTTTTTACTTGTTTTGCAAGCCATTTTGTCTGCCGTGATATCATATTACTGCACATCGGTTGAGTTTTCAAATCCCGCGTTTATTCATCGGGTAATGGATAGGTTTATATGAGATTATATTTCCATCATATTTTATTATTGTTTGGTAATACTAAAAGGAGCAGGGATTTTGAAATTTCGAAATTTTAATTAGGTTGGTAGCTCCAATTCGATTTTCTCACAAGAAAAGTTGTTCGTACGGATTATATAAAATGAACTCGTGCATCCACAGATCGTCCAATTTTGGACATATTAGAAGTTATGGTTAAATTGACTTAACTCAGATAATAAAAGAGAAAAATAAACATTTTTGCCATAGCACACAGTAAAGTTAACACGCTGGTAAGAAATCCAAGATCCGAAGCGCTATATGTTAATGACTGAAAAATGCATGAAATTCGTTTAATTAAGCCATATTATCATCACGGGGTGCAAACATTACGGTCGTTTGTGGCGTCAGACAGGGAGTCTTTTAATTCAGTCAGTGACTTTATATAGATTTTTTTACGTCAGGCGGTCGTAAACAGGGTCGTATACGGCAGGAAGTTGTCTAAATCAGTGAGTCGCTAAGGCAAGGTTGACTGTATTTTGGTAACTTATCTGGACTAATAGTTATGTTTGCTTTGTTTCAGATGGGAAAAGATTTCGACTAGGTTTTACTGGAAAGGATGTTTCGAAGATGTACACACGTTTATACAGAACTGCGACAACTGTCAAAGAAAGGTGAACCTGAAGAAAGCAAAGAAGCCACTGCGACCTATCACAGTTCCCGCCGAGGCTTTCAAGCAAGTGGGCATGGACCTTATAGGTCCTCTAGAAACCTCTTATCAGGGTAAGTTTTGTCTGTCGGTTTGTTGGGCTGCTTTGGTAGACCCTGGTGACTTTGACTCGTAGACAATATATGTCGGGGCATTGTGGTGCCGCATAGCGGTGTTGCTGCATAAAGATGGTCAAACAAAATTATGCGGCGATTTTCAACGCATGCAGAGGGCATGTTTAGGCGGCAGAAAGGCCCCCTTTCGCCGCATAAAGAAACCCATTAAAACATAAACGATAATTACTAGTTACTTCTATGAAGTTTCAACCAGACCAGGATCTAGTTTTATGTACTCACTCTCTCTTCCTCTGAAAAAGTCTTAAGTTCCGAAGGTCATTCCATCTTAAGTGGGGGCATATTTTATTCACTATACATTATATAGGGAAAAAAATTGTGAACGCAACTTCTCCTACACCGCTTGGTGGATTTTGTTCAAACTTTCACAGATGATCAACCTTAATGTGTAGATGATCGTAAAGACAGGAATTTTGGCTGTGATTGGTTTTAGCAAAATTATGGCCTTTTGATGTTTTATTCACTATACATTATATATGGAAAAAAAATTGTGAACGCAACTCCTCCTACACCGCTTGGGGGATTTTGTTCAAACTTTCACAGATGATCAACCTTAATATGTTGATGATCGTACAGACAGGAATTTTTGCTGCGTTTAGTCTTAGCAGAATTATGGCCCTTTGTTGTTTTATTCACTATACATTATATAAGGAAATATTTGTGAAGTAATAATTTTGGTATTAATATACTTATTAATTTCATATTTGAACACAACAAAGCTTTGAACTGGACCTTCAAAAAATTAATATGAAGATAACCTTGGCCTCTGAATGACCTTGACCTTCAAATTTAAAGCCTCATAAGGCCTTTGTGTTTGGAGTGGCTGCCACTATTTTTGTGACTAAAGTATACTAAAGAAATTATATATTTTTCAAGTTAAATTATATAAGAAATAACTGTTTTCTTAAAGCTTTTTAACAGATTTGTATATCCAATAAGCATTATAAGGAAAACAAAATATTTTATTACCTCCCTTAATTCTTTTTACTATATGTTTACATGTAGGATAATTAAAAGTGAGTGTTTCTTTACGTTTTATTGTTGACATTCCCTATTTAGACAAATGTTAAACCCATTTTTAACATAAAAATAAAAGCCTTATGGGACTTTAAAGTTTGAAATTTCCCAAAAGTGACTAAAACTTTGCTATTTATTTATTAGTTTTCTTCATGCTTGAGCACAACAACCTTTTTAAGACAAACTTAATATGCGCTAAAGATCAAATGATATAACATGTTACTAAGCATCATGTAGGGGTGCACCAGTGTCCTATGGACACATATCTAGTTGTTTTATGCGTGGCATGTCGCCGCATAAAGGTGGTCACCCTCTATATGCGTTGAAAATCACCGCATAAACGAGTCCGACCACCTTTATGCGGCAACACCGCTATGCGGCACCACAGGGCATAATAATGTTATGACCCCCGTAATAATACTATGACTGGGGGTCATAATACTATGACCGGGGGTCATAATACTATGACCGGGGGTCATAATACTGTGACCGGGGGTCATAATACTATGACCGGGGGGTCATAATACTGTGACCGGGGGTCATAATATTACGACTCCTCCACACATAGGAAAATGAGTCTCACACAAACCACTATATGAGGGTTATTTTCTGTGTGAGGCAGAGTCATAATATTGTGCCCCCGGTCATAAACTGTGACTGGGGGTCATAATTTTACATCTCCCCTACACATAGAAAACGCCCTTCACATAGTACCAACGGTTGCACTGCTCATTTTTAGTCACTATTATGCATAAAAGTAATGATGCGACTCATATTTCTATAAGGATCAGTTTGCTAAGTTACAATATACTTATATTGATAAAATCACCATGTCCAGTCTTCACGTGGTTTGACGGTGAAGTTAATGCTAAATGATGGTGGAAAACAACCTACTGGGTATTTCACCTCTGTACCACCGTACTCATTTGAAACGTTGTAATACATTGTAGTCAGTTTAACTTGAGATTTTTAGTTACTGGAGCGGTAGAGACGTATCGGTAATGCACCTGTTGAGTGGTGGTAAACTGAAATAGATTTTACGCAGTTTACGATTAGTTACAAGCAAAGCGACCGCCCATGTGAAACAGGGCCATGTGCGAAAGCAACTGCATTTCTTTTTAAGCACTGTAAATATATGTCGTATTTTTACGGGAAAACCATAGTTTATTAAATTAAATTTTGATAGTTCTGTATTTTTACGGGAAAACCATAGTTTATTAAATTAAATTTTGATAGTTCTGTAACTTAAACGCCGTCGACGGTTGCCAGCTGATATGTCAATGTACCAGCTGTTTATGACCTGTCAGTCAAATATGATCAGGCTTATTAGTCCCCTACGAGGACTATAGGAATGCCCTCCGTCAGTCTGTCCGTCCGTCCGTCTGTCCGTCCGTCCGTCCGAAAATCTGGATCCCGCGATATCTTCAAAATACTTAAAAAAAATTCATGAAACTTGGAATAGTGATAAAGGGCAATATGGAGATTATGCACGTCTTTTTATTTATTTATTTTTTTCGTTTTTGCGTCCGTCTGTCTGTCTGCTTTAAAAAACATTCAACACATCTTTAACCTAACTGGATTCCACTATATCTCCAAAAGTACATTGAATTTTTTTATGGAACTCCCCTACCGGTGTAACCGAGATAGGATTGCCCTCCGTCCGTCTGTCCCGTCTGTCCGTCCGTCCAAATTTTGTTTCCGGGCTATTTCTTGAAGACTATTGGCCAGATTTCAATTATTTTTTTTAAGAGTTATAGCATTTGACTAGCAATTTGCAATTTTCAAGCGAAATGAATGGGGGATTTTTTTCTTAAAGTAGTTTGTATAGAACATATCAACTGTAAACTTGAGAAAGATATTATTAAGAAACAGAGTAGTGCTTTTTTATTTTCCTTCCATTTTTGTCGAGCCCACCTTCGGTGAACTCGACCCTTAGTCGCCAGGTTTTGATGTTCGCTATATGTGCGTGCATGTGTCCGTCCTGATTTTTACGGACCATAACTCCAATTTGAATGAAAATGGAGGAATTTCTGTAAAAACTTCACACAAGTGATCACCTCCATGAGTTCTAGTTCTGCGCGCATGAACTGGGTTTATGGGTCAAAGGTAAAGGTCTTCTTAGAGATCACTGATAAATGCTTGTGCAGGGCATATCTGGTAACTGCATGAAGAGATTTTTTTTACTATAACTTCACACAAATGTTAACTACCATGAGATCTAGTGTCGCACGCATCAACCAGGTCTCCAGTTAAAGGTAAAGATAACAGAGGTCATTAGAAGTGCTTTTCTAGAGGATATCCTATATGCATGAGGGAATTTTTATGCAACATCTTAAAACTGCGATGCTGGCCCGTAGACATGCAGAATGAAATTCTAGTTTCTATGCAAACTCAAACTTGAAAAGAAACATCTATCGGCTGGGGATATACTAGTATTGTCTTTGACAATGCATCGTTGATTAAAATAAGTATTGTAAAATGCTTACATTTATACATTTCAGGAAACAAGTACATTGTCGTTATAACAGAATATTTGACAAAATGGGTAGAGGCAGAAGGGATTCCAGACAAGTCATCTGAAACTGTACTATCAGTATTCACAAAGTTTGTCACGACACATGGTTGCCCCAGCGTATTAATAACGGATCAGGGGAGAGAATTCTGCAACGACTTGAATGAAAAGTTTTGCAAGCAGTTTGGGATAGAACATAGAATTGCATCAGCATATCACCCACAAACAGGAGGACATACTGAAAGATTTAACAGGACTTTGTGCGATATGCTTGTGCACAGTGTAGATTTGTCGCAGAAAAATTGGGACATTAAGTTACCATACGTACTGTTTGCCTATAGAACGTCTAAACATGAGTCGACGAAACAAACACCATTCTATCTTGTGTTTGGAAGGCACGCACGCTTACCAATAGAACTAGACTTAGCAATGCAATCGGATGATAACCAAGACTCTGAATTGTCACTAAAGGAAAGAATAGACTCGTTCATTAAACTGTCGTGCAACAGAAAAGAAGCATCGTCCAATATTAAAACGGCACAATCGAAGCAGAAGAAATATTACGATTCTTCACTACCTAAAGACGATACAGCAGGTTTTGAAGTCGGCGACCAAGTCCTTCTTCATAACACCAGAAAATTGACGAGAAAAGGAGGGAAATTGGGTCTAAAATGGAAAGGACCATTCAAAATAACAAAAGTAACTGGAAAAGGCACTTATTTCCTAGAAGGAATGAAAACAAGTGTAAGTGGGAACAGACTGAATCGCTATAGGCAGAGTAATGACGATGCTGCTACAGATAACACAGAAAAGCGACCAACTGAAGGTCCAAAAGATGACCACAGTCTAATAAACAAAGAAACAGGAACCCAAGCAAACGAGAAAGCGTTTGAAAGACCTGCAAAAAGAAACGATAAATCTGACGACTGCAATCTCCCTCCAAAAAAGAGAAGAGTATCGCGAGAAGATGTTGCAACACAACCTACCAATTCTACAGAATCTACTAATCAAGAACCCCAACCATTTCAATTCAGACCATCTAATCAAGAATGGCAGGAACAAATCTCGAGTGTATTTAAGTCGGCAGTCAAAAACACGTATGCATCCGGTCCAGACAAATATATACGACGAGACGCCAAACCTACTAAAACTGTAAACATGCGTGGGGATGGCAATTGTTTGTTTAGAACATTCAGTTATTTAGTTTTTGGCGTACAAACACACCATAGCTTGATAAGGCAAGCGATTGTTGACTTCATGAAAGAAAACGAAACTCTAATGAAAGGCATTACACGTGATTCGGTTTCCAGATATCTAGACACGTCAATGATGGCCTCCGAAAACACTTGGGGAACAGAAGTGGAGATATTTGCTTTTGCAACTCTCACCAGAAGCGTTGTGTATGTTTATTCACAGTATGGCAGTAAGGAACAGTGGCGTTGGTTAGAATACAAACCGTTAGGCCTCATTGGTGGTAATTTAAGGGGTCGAGCAGTGTACATTCAGAATTCCAGCGACCATTTTGTCCCGGTGCTAGAGGTAGATGGCGAAGAGTTCTCAAGAAAGCCATACAAACGAATTCGGAACCACATTCCAGAAAGATACCACGCCCTTATAAGTGATGACATATTAGATGCTGCTTTAGTGAATTGTTACGCAGACGAAGCCTTGCTATTAAAACTTGACAAAAGTGTAAAGACTGTATATGTGAAGGCTTTTACTAACACGCCTTACAATGTAGAAGGGCTGCGTGGGTTATCTGACGAGGTGGATGCAAATATTTTCAATATAGTATGTGACTGGAGCGATGTCGAAAACATACTTAATTGATAAATGACACGTGCAAGAATAAATCAACAACTCAGTGGAGAACGATACAATTTATGCTAAATTTGGTTTAACATATTGCATCTGATGAGCATAACAATGCGTGCTAAATATACCTTGTGTGATTTACTAACTAAAATAATAGCTTAAGATATAAACATATGTGACATGTAGTTTTACCAAAGCACAGGTCAACACCCTGGGACGTTTTGTTGGATTCGCCTCTATATTCCATACAGTTTTAAATAAAAAGTCCTTTCGTTTATGAAATTGTCCTTATTATATACCGAACAACACTCCCGAACCACGGATATATAGGATCTCACATGAGTTGTCATATGATATAAGATTTTATTAAACGAGCTCAAGAAAATGTTACATAGCGAGCCTCGGGCGAGCTTTATAACATTTTCTTGAACGAGTTTAATAAAATATTATATTTTTTGACAACGAATGTGAGATTCGTTTTATCACATGACTTAAAACATAAAAATAAAACATATAAAATAAACCCTTTTTAACGCTATGAGTACGCACGCTTTTCACGCCTTTTTTCTATATGGAATGTATTGGCGGAAATGAGTCACGTCAAAGTTATATTACACGTGTTAAATATAAAGAAATTCGTAATGATTATATTACATGAAAAACAAGCGATGTCATGTGATAAAATCAGATCTAGCAAATTCAACGATAATGCTACCAAGACCCGTATCTATATTCACACAAAAGTAAAAACACTCTAGAGGCCACATTTTTATATGAATCTTTATAAAATTTGGTCAGAATGCTAGTTAATTCGAGTGAGTTTAAAACTGAGTCATATTAGGTCAAAATTAGAAGTATGTCCGTCCGTCTGTCCGTTTGTCCGTCCGTCCGTCTGTCTGTCTGTCTTCCGGTAATGTCAAACACCCCCGGGGACGTAGACATGGTTGCGCGTCAAAATCGCAAGAAGGTTTAAAGAGTAGTTTAAAAAGATTTAAAAGAATGTTTAAAAGGGTTAACTAGAAATACATTCTGCATGCCCACGGGCAGATGTCGAGCCCGCTTTGTAGGTTTAAATTTTCACAGAAAGATTCATAATGGACATTTGTGAAGATGAAAGAATGATAATGACCTTGACCTTTGATATTGTGACCCCAAAAACAATAGGGGTCATTTACTCAATATGGGTGATCATCCTATCAGGTTTGGCAGCTGAAGGTTGAACAATAATTAAGTTATTGAGCGGAAACCGTTTTCAGTTTTAAGGTCTATGTAACCTTGAACTTGTTATTTGACATTTGACCTCTAAGTGTGACCTTGACCTTTGCCACAGAGACATAATTTTTTCGCGCGACACACCGCCTTGCCATGGAGAACATTTATGCCAAATTATATTAAAATCCCTCCATCCATATAGAAGTTATGCTCCGGACACGGATTTTGCGCCGACTCCAAGTGTGACCTTGACCTTTGACGAGCGGATCTGGGTGGTGTGCGCGACACGTCTTCTAATTAAGGTTAAAATATATCTCAAGTTAATGTTAAATTCCTTCAAAAAATGAGCGAGATATTTCGTCACGCAATCTGATTGGCACATACGAAATAAACAAGTCTCCGTGACGTCATATGGGCTGGCCACCGCTCTTCCGAATAACGGACGCGATCGTCGTGTTAATAAGATGCAATCGATTTTCTTAGAAGATAATCCAATAAATCGACTATTATTCTTTTGATATAAGTAGAAATAATATAAATGATAATATAAATATAAGAAATGAACGCCTTCTCGCTATAGTTCAACGGGTATATGAATACAACAAGTAGCGTGCATAGTTAACGTAAACCCCTTCGGGGTTTACGAACTATGCACGAGACTTGTTGTATTCATATAATCGTGAACCGACGCGAGAAGGCGTTCATTTCTTAAATATAGCTGCACTGAACTGCTCAGGGGTAGGGAGGAGGGCAACAGTAAGTGGTAGGTTGTTCCAATGGTACACAGTCCTGGGGAAGAAAGAACATTTATGATAATAAGAGGTTGCTGTAATTAACCTGTAACTCAGATCTTTTGCATGAATTGCTTATCCTTTTTGTGCTAAATGATTTCTAAAACCACTTTTCGAATGGTCATGAAAAGAAAAAAGGGATAATATTTTTAAGTCATTCATCATTGCTAGTTCCATTAATCTGTGTGGGACGTTTAATCACTATACAACTTTGATGACTACGAAAATGATTCAAATCACTAACAAACACTTGTCACTTACAGTGCACTTACAGTGATTCTGCTTGTATAATTAATAATTATTTAATTTCAATCGCAGAGAGGTTTATATAGTTGACTCCTAATCCAGTTGCACAGATTCGATTCTTAGGCGAGGAAGCTATCGAAGTATGTTACATCAGATCAGGATTAGACGAGTTCTGGTAAGAAGTCCAACGATACTAGATTGAAATCCAGCCACCCTCGCCCCCTGAAAACTAGCTAGTTCTGTGATTATAAATATTTTTGATTGTTGATATTCAAACAGGCCGTAAATTACAACAAGTAGTTGCGTATTTTGTTGATGGAACGTTCCTATGCAGTCCATCGCCTATGTTTTAAATGATAAACTGAGCAGCGCACAGTTTGTATGCCTGTCACCCATACACGACCCTGGTAGGCGTCGAACTCACAACGGTGAGGGGCAAGTGATTCTCGGTCGGAGACTTTAACCATTTTTTCTTTCCACACAAATAGGCATCGGTAGTGGTAATCCCTGAAGCTTGGATCAATTCCATCTAACTGCGGTCAAAAAAAAACGTGCAGTATGGACGCATGCACGGACGGGTGCCATCTCTCCTCCGATGTCTATGGATGAAGATAATTATGTTGTGCAAGTGTACCTTAGATAGGTTAGGTCAAGGTTTGGATTGGGGGGGGGGTCCTTATTCTATAGGGGGTCACATTTCTACGTGAGGGGTCATTTTTCTACGTGTGAGGAGTCATAATATAATGACCCCCCAGTCATAATATAATGACCCCCCGGTCAATATTTTATATAAAATAATGACCGGGGGTCATTATTTTATATAAAATAATGACCGGGGGGTCATTATTCTATGGGGGTCACTTTACAACGTTACACCGGCCGAGTTAGGGTAAAGGGAGTGAACAAAAAGGTGGGTTTTGTGATAGGAACTTAACCCACACCGATCGAGTTAGGGTAAAGGGAGTGAACAAAAAGGTGGGTTTTGTGATAGGAACTTAACCCACACCGGTCGAGTTAGGTTAAAGGGAGTAAACAAAAAGTGTTTTGGTATAGAAACTGCACTAACATCTTGAGTAATTAGAACGATGCACACGAATTTCGCTCGAAGGTAAAAAAATCAATTGAAAGGGTAGCTGTTGACGTGACTGTTTGGTATCATATTGTCAAGGTTGCTGTTCAATAACTAGCATGCGACATGTAAATAGCGTTGTAATTTATTAGCTCACTGCGTCGACTGTAATTGCACGGTTAAACATGGTTTTCTTGTAAACATCGTAAATAGACTAAAGAAAAGAATATTCTCAGGCATTCTTTTAACAATAATAATGTATTTTAAATGTTGCAGTTGAAGCAGACCGAGGAAGCCTTGGTGGTCTATGACCAAGTACGGGAAGTACTAAAGGTAATTACTTTGTTGTGAACAGTACTGCATAGTATTATAAATTGTCTGTCACCACCACCTCCATAATTATGGTTATCACCATTACCATTATCATCACCATCATCACTATTATCACCATCATGAATCGTAGGCTAACAATGGATATTCTTTTTTTATACAGAACAAAGAAAAAAAGATACTAAAAAGACTCCCAACGCCGATGCAAAGGTCCGCAGGCCCGGAGGCGGAGTTGCTGGTATAGATGTTTATTACGTTGTGTTACATTGCTAAGTCTATGCTAAAGTATTTGGTATGAACTGATGTTCCCCATCTTGTTTGTTAGAAGTGTTTTAATGAAGTTTAAATCATTCGTCTGTGGGAAGCTCTAGCTATTTTCATATATTTAATATGCTGCAGTCGATGTTGGTGAATTCCAATTGTATATGCTACATAATAGTATTACACAAATCTTGAGTGTATGCAATAGAAAACGAGAAATTAAAAGTCTTTAATTAAAATGATTTTTTCAGACTCGTGCCTCCGCCAATGTGATCGCAGAACAAATAATTCAGGATTTCATTTGTCATTGTGCTTATTTGGTAGCGATAATAGCCGCTAGATATCTACTAAGCCATTATCTAGTTTTATTAAGTTGGAAATTTATAAGCTCGCGAAGGACCACTGGCTAGTATAGAGGCATTAGATAGGCAGTTTGCGCTGAACGCTAAGACAGTAAGCCTTCTTTGTTGGTCTCCGAACCGAAAGGACCGCGCATGGCAATACTCGAACTGCCTACTTAAGCGTTTAAATGGAGAAAAAACAACATATTTATAATACAGTTTACACTTGTATTCAGGGAAGAAATTGTGTGATTAATGTCATTCTCGGGGTATAAACGTACAACGTAGATGGGCTGGTTAAAGTGTGTGGTGAGTGAAGGACTCCTAGCGTACATGAACCAGCCCAACTGTTTTAATATCCCGAATTATGACATAAATCATGCAATTCATTTCTTATATTTAACGCCAGTAATTCATTGTTTCTTTCGAGGATTGTCAAAAAAAGAACAACACTTGATTTCATTTTAGACAACCATTCGAAACTCCTCGGCCATTTTTTTAGAAAACAACCTCGGATGTATTTGGACATACTTATGTTTACATACTCCAAAAGAGGTACGTTTAAGTCCGCTGCAAGTAGATCGTGTAGTAATTTTATTTAGCAGATAAAATGTATGTCTTAACTCGTGGAAATCTTAATTATGTTTGCAATAAAACACTTAACTGGCAATCAATTAAAACTTAAAACTAATAAATACAACTCTAAAACACTAATTTTAATTAATGACATAATTAAAAAAATACGAACTAGTTCAAATGACGTACCGGCAAACATCCGAGGTTGTTTTCTAAAAAAAAGGCCGAGGAGTTCCGAATGTTTAGAGACCCTTACATTCATTCTTTTCCACCCATCGTATTAAAAGAACGACCTGGCCGTAACCGGAAACAGTTTATCATATGACGTCACATTTACACGGGAAAGATATAATCACTCGAAAACAGTTTTAACGTTTAAAATTGAAACGCTAATGGCAACAATACATTTTAGAAATCATAAATGAACATTTTTAGCTCGACTATTCGAAGAATAAGGAGGGCTATACTACTCGCTCCAGCGTCGGCATCGGCGTCGGCGTGAAGTTGAAGTTTTAGGGCAAGTTGAGATTTTCACTTATATGTCCAATACCCTTCATGCAAACCATCATTAAAAAGCCTGGACGGCATTTTAGAATGACTAATTATTGCCCCTGATTGACTATGGATCCTTGGTTAAAGGTAAAGGACAAGCTGGAGTGTTCACTAATAACTTTTATATCATTCATTCAATTAACTTCATACTTCACACAGAAACGGCCAAACAATAAGGCTATGTAACTCCTTGTTATCCTAAATACAGTTTGGCCATTGGTGGACTTTAGTTTAGAAGTTTTAAGGCATCTTGGGGTTTTATCTCAAATCTCAAATAAAGTTCATTTTGTTGACTTATATTTCTAATACCGTTCATTCAATGGACTTCATACTTCACACAACACAAAATTAGGTTACGTTACACAATATTGAGCTTACCACAAACTATTGCCCTTAAAATACTTTTTATTTGACTTATTTAATCATTTATGAACTGCACAATTAACATCATACATGCATTCATATAAAAGACAAAGCGGCGTTTAGTCGAGCGCGCTGTCGAATGAACGCTCTTGTTAAAGCTTGGATTTACAAAATTCGGCTTAAACATGAATCTAAAATATTATTTGTATTCGGTTTTTTATAAGAGAATACTAAAAGCTTTCTAAACGAGTCCCATCGGTCTTATCAGAAACTATATATTGAGATGGATCAATAACGCCCTGGCCCCAATGTCTCGAAACTTCTTAAGCTTAACAGGCTTAAGTCGCTTATTTCAATTAGCCAAAATACATAATGAAAATAGATTTTGATAAATGAAAAAAAGTTGATTGTGATTATCATACAAAAAAATATTGTTAACGTATAAAACCTCTCGCAGAAGTAAATGTTACGCATAATATAGAAAAACAAAAATAGTGAGATTAGCTTACTCTTGTTTTAAGGGACTTAAGAAGTTTCGAGAAATTGGGGCCTGAAGATCATGTCGATTGATGGAAGAATCCGCCATGGTTGGTGAAAATATATTTTTAAAATTTATGTCATTTAAATAGATCACTATAAAATCTGCTTTTATTAACTTAACCCTTTGTTATTTTCAGAAGGAACGAGATGATGCGTAAGTATATCTATCAACTGGAGTAGGTATATCAGATACTTATGTATAAACTCATTGGATTTGGCATTGAGACGATAATTGATCACATATGTTTCACAGAGTAGGCATCATAAACTGTATTAACTTTTGTGTAATAGCGACATGTGAACAATAGATATATTAACAGAACATTCAAAATAACATGCACAAATTAAATAGCCCACGTTCTTTAGCCAGCAATAAGGGGAATTACCACAACTAGAAATAAGACAAGGTCTGTAACCTTAAAGACAGTATTGTCAGAATACGTTTCTAGAATCAAACCCGAGTAATTGTGTATATTAAACAACACAAACTTGAAGCATGTTTTAGAAACAACAAAAAAACGCCTTAAAGGTTTGCTCATTAGAGATCGTTGTCATGTTCTAGGAACAGTGGGGATTTCGGAATGATTATAATCATAACGGAATTATTTTCTGATTTTGAGAATAACCTTTTATGATATATAAGTGACCAGTAACGGTTTTATAACATTTAGTACAACATAGAAAATGGTGATACATTTCATACATACATATAATTTTGTTTCAGGAAAACTATTCAAAGCCTGAAAAGGGATTTGAAAAGGGCCAATGTAACAATCAGGTAATTATGATGAAACGGGCATAATTATTACTTGATTAGAATATATTCAATATTCATCCAATCGTCAAGATAGGTTTGTTTAGTTTAAACTTAGTTCGACTGTACGAAGAATAGGGAAGAGCTTTTCTACTGCACCCTGGCGTCGGCTGCTTCGGTGTGTACGCCCGCACACAGTTGAAGTTTTGGCGCATGTTTTTTTTTAGTCATACATCATTCATTTAACTGACTTCATACTTCTAACATATGGTCAGGGCCATCAGACAATTACGTAAGACAGCTGTGTGTGATTCTCAAAACAAGTTATGGCCTCCGCCTCTTGGAAACACCTTATTCTCTAAGGCATTGTTTTTATAATACAGCCAATTTCAGCAAACCTGCTTAATTTAAGTGATAAATTACACTCAGAGACAAAAAATGTACATTTTAACATTTATTTCATTTAAATGGTAGCGACAATACATGTCAATAAAGGAATATGGCGGTTTAGGGAACATCAACATTTTATTACGATTTTTATTTATTTTTGGTATTAATAAGTCAAATATCAAGGTCATGGCGACCTTTACTAGAACAATTTTTGACCTTCAGACAGGCGACAGATCCTGTTTGCACAAATCTAAGTTAATAGGCAAATGGACTAGATCAGAATACAGCAATCATGCATTTTTATATGGAGATTACTAACTTGAACACTACTATTCGTTTTCTTAAGAGTCTGTATACACAGTGTGAGTACACCACGTGATAAATTAAGGCATAAATGCTACGTCGAAAGGCAATATCTAGCTTAACATGAAGGCTTTAAACAAAGAAAACTATTTATTCACCGTTATTAAATGAAACATGGCGCAGACAACACCGCTCATATAGCCCCGCCTTCGGTATTTTATAAGTGTTTGATTGAGAGTTTAGTTTCTTTAAAATACTTCGAAAAACATTTTACAAAACCGCCGCCTGGAGAACAATCGAAACAATATTTTGGAAACAGGTTAGTGAAGTGTTTGATAAAACTTATCACCTAATCAAACTCCGATAATAAAGGCGGGTCTCTTAAGGCAGATAGACTGCCATTTGTTAAATTTAAGATGGTGCACAAAAAGAATAGTCATCCTTGTTTTAAGTCATCATTCGAAGAAATATGTGGCCTTCCGACGTAGCATTTATTACGTATTTTTCCGTGGTATATATACACTGTATACAGTAACAAATTGCGTCTATTCCTTTAACAGTGAGCTGCAAAAGGTGGTGGAAAAAGAAAAAGAAAAAAGGCCCTGCCTTGAAGGAGCCATTGAGTAAGTAAGATAAAGCAATCACTACGTCTGTGAACTCGCGAGTTTTAGTAGGAGATCAAAGCTTTTAAAGTGTCAAAATAAGAAAATGGACAGTCTCTGTTGCAATAACATTTAAGTGTCAATCACAACAGTTTGGACAGTTTTAGTAGCAGTGTCAATTATAAGCAAATCAACAGTTTTTAGTATCGATAATAAGAAAATGGACAGTTTTAGTTTTATTTACATAAAGTCCGGTAGATATTTTGGTGTTTCTTTTTAATGATGTTTACCAGCTACTATCATTATTCATATATGCATTCCATCTAATTTTGAGCTGTTATTGATTGTTTATCAATTATATTGAATTTAAACAATACTTTTTTCGGATATAACACTCGTTCTCAACATACAAGTACAATGACAAATGTACCAGGTCCATGTTTGTTGTAATAAAATATATGTTCTGTTCTGTTATAGGCAGCAGATGACAGCTGGTTTTTCTGGGTCGGGGGCAGCTTGCACCCATGGAACAGCTGCTGGGAGGTACTTTTGTTGAAACTACAACAGGTTTTCGTTTTTCATTTAAGTTCAATGGATGACTGATGTAAGTCGATACTACGCTTCTTGGTTTTGCAATATCCATTATGTTTTATCCCTTTTCCTCAAAACTAATAATCAGATGTACCAATACTTACCCGGTTATAAGTGTGTGTATGTACATATGTGGAAAATAAATCTAACTTAGTTTGCTGCTACATGTTTTAGATTAACAACAGAAATGTCAAGGGAATATGAGATGAAAAGTCTTAAGTTTCGTCAAGTTTATTATTTGTCCATATAAACACCATCTTGAAATACTCGCGGTAAATGTTTTCTTAATTTTCAAACATTTAAACCATAGTTATGACTCACAACACTGCCATAAAAAAACTTCTGAACTATGTTTATGATAGACGAAAAGCAAAAAACAGATAGGAATTTACATGCACTCTTATAATTATGATTTTGTTTTTTCAGTATTGTGGAAGAAAGTGCGGTACAACAATGAAAGACCTTGAACCACTGTATTTGATTTAAACTAGTGTATTATATTGCAACCCAGTTACACTATCAGGCTATTGCAGATATGTTTGGTATTTGTGAAACTTCTGTACACGACATTGTGCATGGTGTGTCACGACTCATCTCCTCTCATTTACTACATATGGTTGTAACATGGCCTTCAAGGCGTGCACTTCAAACTATTGAGAATGGTTTTAAAGAAATGCAAGGTTTTCCTGGGATCATCGGAGCTGTCGATGGAAGCCACATCCCAATAAGAACACCCACAGAATATCCAGAAAATTACATCAACAGGAAAGGTTTTCCATCTGTGATTTTACAAGCAGTTTGTGACCACAATATGAGATTCATCGACATCTACTGTGGTTGGCCTGGTTCCGTGCACGATGCACGCGTTTTAAGAAATTCTCCCCTTTGTGAGAAGGCCGATGACAACGCTGACGGTATGTTTCAACATGACACACATCTCCTCGGAGACGCTGCCTATCCGATAGCATCGTGGTTACTAGTGCCCTTTAAAGATTTCGGTAACTTGAACAAAGCACAAAAAGTATACAACTTTAAACACAGTTCGACAAGAATGGTCATTGAACGTGCATTCGGAGCTCTAAAGGGTCGTTTTCGGCGTTTGAAATGCGTTGAACTGTATAATATTCAAACTGTTGTGCATATAATACTGAGTTGTTGTGCCATTCACCAAATCTGCTTATCTACGTTTGAAGACATTCAGGAGTATATTCAGGAAGGTATCGCAGAGACGGAAGAAGTGAATTATTGCAATGACATTATGCGTGAATCAAAGAGTGGACTTAGGAAAAGAAATGCTATTGTAGACCTGGTTCAGTCATAGATACAAAAGACGGATCATTTCAACTACAGACTATAGTGATGTAAGATATGATACCACATGTAGAAAAGATTTAACAGTGCTATTTGGCTTGGTGTTAAAAAATTTGAGGAGGGTAGAAGGAGTAACTTTATCGTATATTGATGTGTTGTCTGAATGCTTTATTTTCACATGGTTTATTTGCTGTAACAGTACAAATTATAATACAGGGTACTTTAATATTGTTTGAAAAGGGATTAAAAAAGAATAAATAAAATAATAGTACGAATAATTTCTAAATATTTTCTTTATTGCTTTTTGGTCCTGTTGTCACCATAAGAAGTAAGAGATGGTCATACTCTGTTTGCCTTAAGTTGCTTGTTTGCACCACAGAGGCTACATTTTCAGTTAAAACCAAAACTGCCTTGAACAATATATATATATGTATATTCTCCAAAACCTGATCATTATATGATCATATTTATATATATATATATGTGTGTGTGTGTGTGTGTGTGTGTGTGTGTGTGTGTGTGTGTGACCATAATAAATATCGGATTAGTTAAGTAATGATCAGGTTTTGGAGAATCATAACTATGTTTCCAGTTATTTAGTTGACTTTGAGATGGCTTCTATTACCAATCTGGCCGGAACCTTTATGCTCTTTATCGAAATAACATTAAGTGACATTTGCAATGATCGGAAAGAATAACAAAACTAAAGATGTTTGAAAACCATATTTGCTATCAAATAGCATTAGCCTAGTCATGCAACAAACTGGCCTTTATGCAGCCATTGACGATATGAGCCATATACAGGTCACAGCTTCTAGTTTTTAATTTATCAGAAATCACTGTAAAAACTAAGGTTGCTACAACCTCAATTTCCTATTTACCGACCATAATCTGTGAAAATAGTGAACTGTAATACAGATTTGATGTTTCATTTTGTCTGGGAATGTAGTAAACTGGAACTTGATGATGCAAATGATAAATATCACTTGAAAACTATGCGCCGCTTTGTCATTGAAATGAATGCATTAATGAAGTAATATGTGCCTGTCAAAAACAATCGAAGAAAAGAGTCAAGAAATATTGAACCAGAACTTCTAAGTCGAATAAAAAGGGCCAGTTTTGCATTAAATGCAAGATACAGTTATCTTACTTGATTATTTCAGTTAGTGTAATGGTTGAGAATCGTTGTATGAAGTTTCATTGTAATTAATCAAGTGGTTACTGAGATATGGACTTTAATTTAGTTACATGCCAAATTTAACCAGACTTTCAAAGTCAAATAATAAAGGCCACTAATTTGCATAAAATGCAAGATAGAGTTATCTTACTTGATTATTTCAGTAGGTGTAATGGTTGAGACACTTTGTATACATTTCAATGTAATAAATTAAGTTGTAACTTATATACGGACTTAACTGAAGTTGCCTGCAAAACTAGGGCCATAATTTGTATTAAATGCATGAGAAGAGTTATCTTACTTGCTTATTTCAGTTGGTGTGATGGTTAGGAAGCCTTGTATTAAGTTTCAATACAATACATAAAGTAGTTGCTGAGATATAATGTAATTGGTACTTCCATGCAAAACGCAGACGCCCTGGTGAGTACTATAGCTCTCCTTATTCTTTGAATAATCGAGCTGAAAATAAAGTCCTAGTAACGAACAAAATCCCTTAGAAAGTTAGAAATTTTATTAAATCATAGCGCAATTAAAACTATAAATGAAACCAACTCTTCAGTTTCTTAACTAGATAGAGAAATGCAATGTCATGATCTGCACAAACATAAAACAAATGTTATACAAACAAGAGCTGTCACAGAGACAGCGCGCTCGACTATTCCGCCGCTTTTCAGTGTAAGGATTGAAAAGTTTTGGCGAATCATGCATGGATCACTGTACGATTAGATTTCAATGCAATACATGATGTGCGAAGATATTAACATAAATGTGGTTACATGCAAAATTTTAACCAGAATTTTTAAGTGTAATAATAAAGGGCCATTATTTGCAAAACACAGTTATCTAACTTGATTATTCAATTAGGTTGGGTGGTTGAATACCATTGTATAAAGTCTCAATGCAATACATCAAGTAGTTGCTGAGATATTATCCTATATGTGCTAACATGCAAGACCTTAACCAGAATTTCTAAGTCGCGTAATCAAGGGGCAAAAATTATATAATATGAAAGATAGAGTTATCTTACTAGATTAAATAAGAAGGTTAAATGGTTGGGAGCCTGTGTGTAAAATTTCAATGCAATACATGATGTATTTGCTGAAGCATTGACTTAAAAGTGGTTACATGCAAAACCTTAACTAGAATTTCTATGTCGAATAAAAAGGGGCCATTATTTAAATTTAATGCAAACTAGAGTTATCTTACTTGGTCATTTAAGTAGATTGGATGGTTGAGTACCATTTTTTAAAGTCTCAATGCAATTCATCCAGTAGTTGCTGAGATATTAACCTATGTGTGCTTACATGCAAAACCTTAACCAGAATTTCTGAGTCGAATAATAAAGGGCAATTATTTGCATTAAATGCAAACTAGAGTTATCTAACTTGGTAAATTAAGTAGGTTGAATGGTTGAGTACCATTGTATCACGTCTCAATACAATACCTCAAGCAGTTGCTGAGATATTAACCTATGTGTGCTTGCACGCAAAACCTTAACCAGAATTTCTAAGTCAAATAATAAAGGCCTATTATTGGCATTAAATGCAAAGTAGAGTTATCAAACTTGGTTAATTAAGTAGGATGGATGGTTGAGTACCATTGTATAAAGTCTCAATGCAATACCTCAAGTAGTTGCTGAGATATTAACCTATGTGTGCTTGCACGCAAAACCTTAACCAAGGGGTGACGCCGACGCTTGGGTGAGTAGTATAGCTCTCCTTATTCTTCAAATAGTCGAGCTAAAAATAAATGCACAATGTATAATGGAACAAACTAGTTTCCAGACTAGCGCAATTAAAACTATAAATGAAACCAACTCTTCAGTTTCTTAACTAGAAAGAGAAATGCAATGTCATGATCTGCACAAACATAAAACAAATGTTATACAAAAAATAAAGGCACAATCATATGTATAATGGAACAAACTAGTTTCCAGACTAGATATGTATGTCTTAAAAAAGATATCATTACTCTCACAGAGAAAGCACTCTCAACTATACGCCTTCATAGGAGATTAATGGCGGCTATCTAGAAGTGTTCTATTAAATTTCAATGAAAAGAATTGGTTGGCCAGATATGAACTTTAATAAAGTTGAACACAGAACTTAAGTCCCGAGTCTCAATATCAATGAATCAAGGGTCAATATTTGCCTTTTGGCTTCTTTAAGTTATCTTTCTTAATTATTAAGTGCCAGTGGTTATTGAGATATGGCCTTTAGAAAAAGTTAACAAGAAGTAGAATAAAAAGGGGCCATAAAAAGAATGTGCATTATATGCATATACTGAATATTGTTATCCAAATTCAATTTGATTGTTTACATAGTTGGGAAAGCTTGTATTAAGTTTAAATGCAAAACAATTAATGATATTTATGTACTTGCACGCTCAACATTGCCCAAGATGTGATACCAATGAGTAGTATAGCTTTCCTTATTCTTAAAATAATCAGCATTAAGTCAGCACAAAAGTATAAACAAGAGCCCCATTCCTGTGCATTTATCAAAGGTGAAAAATGGGCATAAATCATTACCGGTAATCCCCTTTGCTATACACAAGTGTACTGCTTTGGAAAATTGTTAATACAGTTCCATGTGAATATGTATCAGTTTTTATATATTGCCATGATGAAATTTTCTGCAGACTTTTCTATTAAAGTAAAAAGGAGATTAACTCAAAACCTAATAACTGCAAGGATTATACACTGCACTTAAACGTTCAAACTGTTTCTAGCTAGCCACATTTGTAACAAGATTTGATGGAATATCTGCAACTGTTCCCAAGTAATGTCAAAGGTAAGTTTTAATACAAATATAACTTAAAATGGCAAATTAAAATTCTTAAAATGTTACATATTAGTACCAGAACCATGTTTACAGACTTTAAATTATCATTTTAATTGTACTTAGAAAATGGGAGTTTGAAAATGTGTTTGTCAGTACAATGTATGTCATGCAAAAACAGCATATCTTTTTAAGGTTTCGCTTTAAAAGTTGTGTTTTTCAGTATACATGTACCTATGCCATAGGCTATGGCTCAACAATATTGATGAATTGATATATATGTATGCTTAAGATGTCTGTTTAATTTACTTCTTCACCGCTTTGACAAGCTCACCAATCAATTCTAATTTCTTTTCCTCATTTTTCATTCTATCTTGATGCTGTTTGTTGAAAGTCTCAAGTAACACTTCCTGGTCTCTAACCATGTCATTCTTCATTTCTCTTAAAAAATCTATAACAACATCATTTCTATTTTGCCTCATTTTCATTTTCTTTGCCTTTGTTTTTCTGCACCCCTCTTCTGCACTTGTTTCCGTCGAAGTCGATGAATCAAGCTTACTATTTGAACTGTCACTACAGCCAGCAGCACATGTAAATTCTGGTTTCACATTTGGTCTGTATCCATATGCTTCTTGTAATTCTTCGAAGTAGGGGCATTGCTTTGGTGCATTCCCACTCTTATTGTTATGGTCAACTGTGTCCCGAAAGGTTTAAGTCATATTTTTCCATTTCTGCTCTACCTTTTCAGGTGTTATTTCAAATGTTTTATCACGCAGTTTTGCTGCTATGATACTCCAAACGTGTTTCTTTTTCATGCTTGGTTTATTGAACATCTGTTCATGCTGTGAATGTAGATCAATTATAACAGGACATTTTCCTTTGTCCATTTGGTTGGAGCTGTGCCTGAAAGTAAAAAATACCAAAAACATTTGGTAATTGGTATTATAATATATAATGAACAAAGAACAAAAAATTTGAATTTGATCTTTTTGTACATATTTACATTTATACTTCTAAATCAGTGTACAATTGTAATATTTATTTTCAGATGTTTCAGCAAGATATTTGAAATTACCAGTTTAATAAATATATTTACAGATTATCAATTTTCTTGATTTAACATCTTTAAAACGAAGCATATTCAAATTATAAGACAATTCCTAAAGTCTTCATGTTAACAGAAAATGTTTACACACCATGGACAATGACGGACATAAAGAGATAGTAACATCATACTCTGACTTATGTGACAGATCATGAATGGTACTAGAAAAGTATCACTAAAGATGTAACCTACCACTTGCATCAGAAGAGGAGGAAGACTTTCCATTAGCTTGGTCACTATTCAATACTTGTGAACTATCCGAGGATAGATCCTCTGTGTTAGGCTGACTGCTAAACGGGCCACTATTCTCCTCAACCGTCTCCACCTGAATCTCTTCTCTACAAAATAACACAAGAGCTGTCACATGGCAAAATATAGTCAGTCTAATGGCGATTATAGACCCAGTCCGAATTTGGTTTACACTGTCCATTATTGACAATGAAGAAATATTGCTGTTTCAAGTGCAAAATGCACATATGGGAGTCTACATTGAAAGATATGACAAAGCTAGGATTCCAAAGAAATCCTTAAATTTGGCTAGGATTCCAAAGAAATCCTTAAATTTGGCTAGGACTCGGACAAATAACAAGAGCTGTCATTGCACAGCTCGCTCGACTATACACAGCTTTGTCTTAGAAATGAATGCATTAACCATGCAATATGTGCCTGTAAAAAAAATAAAAAAGGCGCATAATTTTCATTAGATGCAAAATAGAGTTATCTTACTTGATAAGTTCAGTTGTTGTAATGGTTGGATTACACTTGATGCGTAGATAAACTGGTTGACAGATTCTATCCCAACCAAAGATAATGTATCGTATTTGGCAAACGAATTAATAGGAATAAAATTTGACACGAGTTTCGATCCGAAATAGACTAATTTCAACGTTTTCTTTTACCTGTTGCCGTTCTCGTCCATGAGGTCCGCCATTTCTTTTCAGAACTGCACCTTGTTTCGGATAAATCAAACCCGACAAATCGCCTCTGGGGGCAGTTTGGTCGGTTCGACAAACCGGATTGCGATTTTTCGAATTAAATGGTACAAACCTTTTTTAGATCCAAACTGGTTTTACAAAACAAATGGAAAGTTTCATAAACCAGTTTTAAACCGAACTACGTTTGTTGCAAACAAAAGCGCCCTATGATTTCAAAGTTTAGTATATGATTTACATGTTAATAATCATGAATGTTTTTCAAATTTTTGATATGTCTGAAGGAGTTAACAGCTCAGTTTTACATGATTGTTTTTTTTTCTCCAAATAAATCGAGGATTTGATCTTGTTTTGTCTCTTTGCATGAGTTTGGTCACTCCACCTTCATTCCTTAGCCCCAATAAACTAAAGAATCACAAACATGTCGAACTCCCACCACCCACCAAAAACACATAATTGACGCCGTGAAAGGTATAAAAAAAAGATGTTCATATAATCAATATCGGGACACGATTTCTACTTTTAATCGAAAAAGATTGGAAAATTTCTTTTGCGATTTCTAGCTTTATCAAGTGAAAACTGGCTACAATATTTAAAGGTACTAGATACCAGATGGTACTGTTGCAAAAATAAAGAGAAAATTTCCAAAAACTTAAACGGAATTGATACTATTGTGTACAGCACATTACATCTTACTAACTGATGTTCCACAGATCAGATTTTAAAAAAATACTAGGTTTGTCTACCACGTACTTACCGGTAAATAAAAAATAGCGTCGGTATGTGCTTCTGTATTAATCACATGACTTTCAAATACTAAAAATACACACAATGAACTGGAAAACAATACTTCGCTATTTTTAACTGGTAAACTTCTTTTTATCATGTAAATTTCGAGATAATTTTGTGTCTCGTCCCTTTAATAGGCAAGGAAACAAGCCATCGTAAAGCTGAACTGTAGTGGCGGTACCTTTTTGCATTGTGATCATCCATTGCCTGTCCGTCCGTCGTTCGTTCATAATTGTTTGTATATACCTGGAGTGAGTTTCAAAGAGACCACATTTTGCAAACAGAAATGCACAACTTGTATTGGCGTAATCGGTCAGATCCCATTACGGGCTCTCCAGTCACGACACATTAAAGAGGGAATTTGCTGTTCTGATTTTGCAGCCATATGTAATCTATTAGATATTATTTTGGATACAAGCTTTCAAAATGCATGTTTCGTCATAGGCGATGTGCGAAACTTGGTAGCATTGAGGTAATCTGTACAAAAGGGATAGCTTGTTTACACATTTGATTTGAATGCTAAAAAGCTTAGTCAAATGGTCGAGATAATAAAAGCTTTCTCCCATCTCAGATAAGTAGATCCAATAATTTAACCATGCTAGAAATTCTTATCTTGCCCTAGGGCGAAGATAAAATGCCCGTATGGAACTTCTGTTTAATGGTCACCACATTGTAATTATTTCCCTTGTTAAAGACTGGCGTCTGTAGCACCATGGAAACATTTTTTTTCTTTTGGCAATACTTGGAACGCTAATTAATTATTTCTCGATTCAAATGTCACCATTAAACAGTTTTCATGCACCTTTCAAGAAATAATGCTTCGTTCTCCTTAGAACTATTTAAAGACCGGTTTGACTACTTACATCATCTGAATCACTGCGCATCCATGACAACCACGACTAATCGCATATCCATGCGAAATAACTTTTACTAAGCACACAAGAATTCCAGCAAAAAATACATGTTAACTTAATATTGTTTAACTGAGGTGGGAGAAAAAGCATCTACCATAGCCGCTCCTGTAAGATTGGCGATCGTTTAATATGAATATGTTCCACATAACATAATGTTCAGCCTAACTCAGATTGTTAAAATCAGACATAAGAGGAGAACGACCTGATATCAACCTTATGTGTATATAACATTCTCCACATGTCTCCTCAATTGTCGCTTATTTCTATAATTTCTTAAAACTTTTAAACTACATTCGAATTATGATTAAAATATTTTTTCACATCTTAACCTAGTCCGTCGCCTCTTTAGTGTCTTGCATCATAACTCTGATATAGGAACGCCATTTCCTGATGGAGATGATGATGATGATGATGATGATGTTTTATTTTCATTTTCAGAAACAACAAAAACATGCAGAATCACTGTGAATTGGTACAGAAATTAAAGTTTTCACAATATTTTATATACTAAATCCCTCCTGGTATCACTCCAGCAAAGATAATGTATAGAAAAATGTTATAATTTGTTCTGATGAAGCTAATTTCATTGATTTTTAATCGGTAATCCAACTAGTTTGGTCATTTTTTTCATATAGATGGTACATACAGTATGAAACAACTCTTTGAACGATAAAATTTTGAATAGACTGATACAAATTTGTACCATCTTTGAAACTTATATTTTTTTTTTCAGAACTGTCCTCTTGCAAATGCCTGGGCATTTCTTGAAACGTCCCATGAAGAAGAACAAGATCTTCGTGAATATATCAAGACGTGTAAGGTATGTGATCATATTTCTCCTATATCTTTTGAAGATGCGCAGTCTTGTATTGTCACGATTGGGTCAATACAGATACTGAAATGCCACGTATCACTTATTGATTCGAGACGAAGGTTATTTGGCTGTTCGGACAGCGGCAGCACAGTGCGGTATTTTTTGTATTGACGCCACGCAAACATTTAATGATACGTCACTTGACCAATCATGAGTGTTAGTTCTATATAAGCAATAGTATTCCAAAAGTGTTCCTTTCCGTGATTTATGAATGCATTGAATAAAATGTATACGCAATAGGAGTAGCTATTTGCATTTATACTCGTAACGCAAGCGCTTCCTTACAAAGTTCAAAAACATTTCATAGCATATTCCCGAGAGAGAGAGCATTATGAGAAAGCATGTCGTCGACTAACATTGAGGTGCTGTACTGTTAGCTTCTGATACAGTTCTTGAGATGTATTCGTTCGATGAAATATCAAAACTATTATTTGGATCACTAACTAAAATCGATGGACGATATAGTAAGGATCCTCATAAAACCTTTCAATATATTAATAGCATTTTAAAAAAATTTATTTCAGAAGAATATTCGGAATGGCGAATTAATAGAGGCCGACCTCCGGCAACACATGCAAGCCATTGAAGCTGTGCGAACCGGCGTTGCGGTTAAACTTACTGAACATAGAGAGGAGGTTAGTTTTATTCTTATTAAAATGTTTAAAGGAATGAGTGCATTGTATAAGACACCTCCACGAATCGGGTGAAAATAAATTCATGTTAGAAGGCGAAATAAAATCTTCTCATATAGTATTATATACTGTATAGCAGGAGCTAGTGAAATAAAACATAATTTTAACCATATTTAATAATGATAAAAATAATTTTTGAACCAATGGGTTGGCAGTACTTTTCAAATTATTCGATTTTTGAATCACTTATTCATCGTCATTTTACCTGGGGTACTTATTGATTGAAACGCCAAAGTGTTTTAAGTATTCTATTTATTTGAAAGGAATTCCACAAACTGTTTTGTCCAAAATGTAAATTTTCGAAAATATGGGTAGAGGGTGAAGTAACTATTTGTACGATTTCCCATCTTGACTGTAAAGCAACTGTTTGTTTGAGGTATAATACAAAAAGGTGTGCTAAATAAAAGATACTGCACCAACATCCTGAATAGGGTTTAAGGAAATACAAAAAGGTGTGTTTAGTAGTAGATACTGCACCCACACCTGAGTAAGGTTTAAGGGAATATACAAAAGATGTGTTTAGAAGTAGATACTGCACCCACACCGGCCCAGTAAGGTTTAAGGGAATATACAAAAAGGTGTGTTTAGTAGTAGATACTGCACCCACACCTGAGTAAGGTTTAAGGGAATATACAAAAAGGTGTGTTTGGTAGTAGTTACTGCACCCACACCGGCCCAGTAAGGTTTAAGGGAATATACAAAAAGACGTGCTTTGTAATAGATACTGCACCCACACCGGCCGAGTAAGGTTTAAGGGAATACACAAACAGATGTGTTTGGAAGTAGATACTGCATCCACACCGGCCGAGTAAGGTTTAAGGACATAAACATAAGATGTGTTTAGTAGTAGATATTGCATCCGCACCTGAGTAAGGTTTAAGGGAATATACAAAAAGGTGTGGGTGCAGTGTCTACTTCTAAACACACCTTTTTGTATATTGTATATATATATATAAGACACAAGATACAAGAATTTTTAGAAGTCGGGTATTTGTTAACAAGCAACATTAGTTCAATGAGCTATTTTCTGACATATAACAAACATACATAACATATCAAGTAACAGTTAAAATGAGCAGGAATAAACAAAAAGGTGTGTTAAGTAGTAGATACTGCATACACATCGACCTAGTAAGGTCGCACCCACACCGGCCGAGTAAGGTTGAAGGAATTATGATGTTTGAAGGGAATATACAAAAAGATGTGTTTAGAAGTAGACACCCAAACCAGCCTAGTAAGGTCCGAAGGCGGAGCTGCTGGTATAGACTATAGTATAGTATACACTATGATATGCTTAATCATTGTTTATTACGATGTGTTGCATTGCTTAGTCTATGTTTTTTAAGTATTTGGCATGAACTGATGTTCCCTACCTTGTTTGTTAGAAGTGTTTTATGAAGCAGGATACAATCGAAGAGTATGCCATAAGTGCAGTATTCGTCAACTGCATCGCCTATACTTCAATAGCAGTGGAACAAACACAGACACTAACAAATCAAAAGCTACAACAACAGCAGTATCAACGACCACAACACGAGAACAAACTGCCAATTCGTTACAAGGATTACGTGTGCTAAGAGATTCTTAACTATGGATTGTGCATAAGGGCATAATAAACCCTAACCATCCATCAGTTGCAAGTATCATACTACATGTAAGCTGATATTTTCTTTGATAAATTTCTTAAAAATTAATATATATATCACTTTTTATATACTAGTATATGCTTTAAAATTATTCATAATTGTGTATGTTTATTATGTTATGTAAATGATTGCTTAAAAGAATAAACATTTCTTTGTATATCTACTAAAATAAACTTTGGAAATGTTGGAACACCATTTTTCACAAAAAAACCTAATTTAGGACAAGTTAGGTTAAAGGGAGTAAACAAAAAGGTGGGGTTTGTGATAGAAACAACCCACATCAGTCGAGTTATGTTAATGGGAGTAAACAAAAAGGTGGGGTTTGTGATAGAAACAACCCACATCAGTCGAGTTAGGGTAAAGGGAGTGAACAAAAAGTGTTCTGTGATTATACTAAGAAACTGCACAGACAAGACACCCAACACCGCCAGTCAGCGTGACAAGATACCGGCACGAACAGTCAGCGTGACAGGACACCAAACACCGTCAGTTAGCGTGACAAGATACCGGCTCGGACAGTCAGCGTGACAAGACACCAAACACCGTCAGTCAGCGTGACAAGATACCGGCACGGACAGTCAGCGTGACAAGACACCAAACACCGTCAGTCAGCGTGACAAGATACCGGCACGGACAGTCAGCGTGACAAGACACCAAACACCGTCAGTCAGCGTGACAAGATACCGGCACGGACAGTCAGCGTGACAAGACACCAAACACCGTCAGTCAGCGTGACAAGATACCGGCACGGACAGTCAGCGTGACAAGACACCAAACACTGTCAATCAGCGTGACAAGATACCGACACGGACAGTCAGCGTGACAGGACACCAAACACCGTCAGTCAGCGTGACAAGATACCGGCACGGACAGTCAGCGTGACAAGACACGAAACACCGTCAGTCATCGTAACAGATACCGGCACGGATAGTCAGCGTGACAAGACACCAAACACCGCCAGTTAGCGTGACAAGAAAGCACGATGCGACGAAGAGGACTTTGCTAATCACTGGCTATAATTTCAATCTTTTAAAGTGCAGTTACTGTTAACTTTCCCATATAGACACACTGGACGTATACAACTATGATTTCAAAGTTTAGTTTATGATTTACATGTTAATAATCATGAATGTTTTTCAAATTTTTGATATGTCTGAAGGAGTTAACAGCTCAGTTTTACATGATTGTTTTTTTTTTCTCCAAATAAATCGAGGATTTGATCTTGTTTTGTCTCTTTGCATGAGTTTGGTCACTCCACCTTCATTCCTTATCCCCAATAAACTAAAGAATCACAAACATGTCGAACTCCCACCACCCACCAAAAACACATAATTGACGCCGTGAAAGGTATAAAAAAAAAGATGTTCATATCATCAATATCGGGACACGATTTCTACTTTTAATCGAAAAAGATTGGAAAATTTCTTTTGCGATTTCTAGCTTTATCAAGTGAAAACTGGCTACAATATTTAAAGGTACTAGATACCAGATGGTACTGTTGCAAAAATAAAGAGAAAATTTCCAAAAACTTAAACGGAATTGATACTATTGTGTACAGCACATTACATCTTACTAACTGATGTTCCACAGATCAGATTTTAAAAAAAATACTAGGTTTGTCTACCACGTACTTACCGGTAAATAAAAAATAGCGTCGGTATGTGCTTCTGTATTAATCACATGACTTTCAAATACTAAAAATACACACAATGAACTGGAAAACAATACTTCGCTATTTTTAACTGGTAAACTTCTTTTTATCATGTAAATTTCGAGATAATTTTGTGTGTCGTCCCTTTAATAGGCAAGGAAACAAGCCATCGTAAAGCTGAACTGTAGTGGCGGTACCTTTTTGCATTGTGATCATCCATTGCCTGTCCGTCCGTCGTTCGTTCATAATTGTTTGTATATACCTGGAGTGAGTTTCAAAGAGACCACATTTTGCAAACAGAAATGCACAACTTGTATTGGCGTAATCGGTCAGATCCCATTAAGGGCTCTCCAGTCACGACACATTAAAGAGGGAATTTGCTGTTCTGATTTTGCAGCCATATGTAATCTATTAGATATTATTTTGGATACAAGCTTTCAAAATGCATGTTTCGTCATACGCGATGTGCGAAACTTGGTAGCATTGAGGTAATCTGTACAAAAGGGATAGCTTGTTTACACATTTGATTTGAATGCTAAAAAGCTTAGTCAAATGGTCGAGATAATAAAAGCTTTCTCCCATCTCAGATAAGTAGATCCAATAATTTAACCATGCTAGAAATTCTTATCTTGCCCTAGGGCGAAGATAAAATGCCCGTATGGAACTTCTTTTTAATGGTCACCACATTGTAATTATTTCCCTTGTTAAAGACTGGCGTCTGTAGCACCATGGAAACATTATTTTTCTTTTGGCAATACTTGGAACGCTAATTAATTATTTCTCGCTTCAAATGTCACCATTAAACAGTTTTCATGCACCTTTCAAGAAATAATGCTTCGTTCTCCTTAGAACTATTTAAAGACCGGTTTGACTACTTACATCATCTGAATCACTGCGCATCCATGACAACCACGACTAATCGGATATCCATGCGAAATAACTTTTACTAAGCACACAAGAATTCCAGCAAAAAAATACATGTTAACTTAATATTGTTTAACTGAGGTGGGAGAAAAAGCATCTACCATAGCCGCTCCTGTAAGATTGGCGATCGTTTAATATGAATATGTTCCACATAACATAATGTTCAGCCTAACTCAGATTGTTAAAATCAGACATAAGAGGAGAACGACCTGATATCAACCTTATGTGTATATAACATTCTCCACATGTCTCCTCAATTGTCGCTTATTTCTATAATTTCTTAAAACTTTTAAACTACATTCGAATTATGATTAAAATATTTTTTCACATCTTAACCTAGTCCGTCGCCTCTTTAATGTCTTGCATCATAACTCTGATATAGGAACGCCATTTCCTGATGGAGATGATGATGATGATGATGATGATGATGATGTTTTATTTTCATTTTCAGAAACAACAAAAACATGCAGAATCACTGTGAATTGGTACAGAAATTAAAGTTTTCACAATATTTTATATACTAAATCCCTCCTGGTATCACTCCAGCAAAGATAATGTATAGAAAAATGTTATAATTTGTTCTGATGAAGCTAATTTCATTGATTTTTAATCGGTAATCCAACTAGTTTGGTCATTTTTTCATATAGATGGTACATACAGTATGAAACAACTCTTTGAACGATAAAATTTTGAATAGACTGATACAAATTTGTACCATCTTTGAAACTTATATAATTTTTTTTCAGAACTGTCCTCTTGCAAATGCCTGGGCATTTCTTGAAACGAACCATGAAGAAGAACAACAAGATCTTCGTGAATATATCAAGACGTGTAAGGTATGTGATCATATTTCTCCTATATCTTTTGAAGATGCGCAGTCTTGTATTGTCACGATTGGGTCAATACAGATACTGAAATGCCACGTATCACTTATTGATTCGAGACGAAGGTTATTTGGCTGTTCGGACAGCGGCAGCACAGTGCGGTATTTTTTGTATTGACGCCACGCAAACATTTAATGATACGTCACTTGACCAATCATGAGTGTTAGTTCTATATAAGCAATAGTATTCCAAAAGTGTTCCTTTCCGTGATTTATGAATGCATTGAATAAAATGTATACGCAATAGGAGTAGCTATTTGCATTTATACTCGTAACGCAAGCGCTTCCTTACAAAGTTCAAAAACATTTCATAGCATATTCCCGAGAGAGAGAGCATTATGAGAAAGCATGTCGTCGACTAACATTGAGGTGCTGTACTGAAAGCGCCTGATACAGTTCTTGAGATTTATTCGTTCGATGAAATATCAAAACTATTATTTGGATCACTAACTAAAATTGATGGACGATATAATAAGGATCCTCATAAAACCTTTCAATATATTAATAGCATTTTTAAAAAATTATTTCAGAAGAATATTCGGAATGGCGAAGTTATTGAGGCCGACATCCGGCAACATATACAAGCCATTGAAGCTATTCGAACAGGCGTATCGGTAAAACTTACTGAACATAGAGAGGAGGTTAGTTTTATTCTTATTAAAATGTTTAAAGGAATGAGTGCATTGTATAAGAAACCTCCAGGGATCGGGTGAAAATAAATTCATGTTAGAAGGCGAAATAAAATCTTCTCAAATAGTATTATATTACTGTATAGCATGAGCTAGTGAAATCAAACATAATTTTACCTATATTATTTTAAATAATGATAAAAATTATTTTTGAACCAATGGGTTGGCAGTACTTTTCAAAATATTCGCTTTTTCAATCACTCATTCATCGTCATTTTACCTGTGGTACTTATTGATTGAAACGCCAAAGTGTATTAAGTTGCAACTGTTTGTTTGAATAAATACAAAAAGGAGTTCTTAATAAAAGATACTGCCCCAACATCCTGAATAGGGTTTAAGGGAAAATACAAAAAGGTGTGTTTAGTAGTAGATACTGCACCCACACCTAAGTAAGGTTTAAGGGAAAATACAAAAAGGTGTGTTTAGTAGTAGATACTGCACCCACACCTAAGTAAGGTTTAAGGGAAAATACAAAAAGGTGTGTTTAGTAGTAGATACTGCACCCACACCGGCCAAGTCAAGTTTGAGGGAATATACAAAAAGGTGTGTTTAGTAGTAGATACTTCATCCACACCGGCCTAGTAAGGTTTAAGGGAATATACATTGTATATATATCAGACACAAGATATAAGAATTTTTAGAAGTCGGGTATTTGTTAACAAGCAACATTAGTTCAATGAGCTATCTTCCGACATATAACAAACATACATAACATATCAAGTAACAGTTAAAATGAGCAGGAATAAACAAAAAGGTGTGTCAAGTAGTAGATACTGCATACACATCGGCCTAGTAAGGTTTAAGGGAATATTAAAAAAAATGTGTTTTTAGTAATAGATACTGCACGCACAAAATATAAAAAAACGTTAAAGTGAATATACAAGAAAGGTTTGTTTAGTAATGGGTACCGAACACACAACGGCCGAGTAAGGTTATAGGGAGTGAACAATAAGGTGTGTTTTGTTATAGAAACATAACACACGCCGGCCGCGTTAGGGTAAAGGGAGTGAACAAAAAGGTGGGTTTTGTGATAGAAACAACCCACACCAGTCGAGTTAGGTTATAGGGAGTGAACAATAAGGTGTGTTTTGTGATAGAAACATAACACACACCGGTCGAGTTAGGTTAAAGGGAGTGAACAAAAAGTGTTTTGTGATAGAAACTGCACTAACATCTTGAGTAATTAGCACATTGCACACGAATTTCGCTCGAAGGTAAAATTTCAATTGAAAGGTAACATCTTGAGTAATTAACACGATGCACACAAATTTCGCTCGAAGGTAAAATTTCAATTGAAAGGGTAGCTGTAAATGTGACTGTTTGGTATCATATTGTCAAGGTCGCTGCTCAATAACTAGCGTGTGTTATGTAAATAGCGTTGTAATTTATTAAGTCATTGCGTCGACTGTAATTACACGGATAAACATGGTTTTCTTGTTACCTTCGTGAATAGACTAAAGAAAAGAACACTCTCAGGCATTAGTTCACTATAATAATGAATTTCAAATGTTGCAGTTGAAGCAGACCGAGGAGGCCCTGGTGGTTTACAATAAAGTCCGGGAAGTTTTGAAAGTAATTACTTTGTTGTGAACAGTACTGCATACCACCACCACCATAATTATCGTTATCACCATTACCATTATCATCACCATCACCACTATTATCACCATCATCAATCATCAATCGTAGGCTAACAACGTGCTTCTTTTTTTATACAGAACAGAGAAAAAAGATCTTAAAAAGGCTGCCAAAGCCAATGCAGAGGTCGGCAGGCCCGGAGGCGGAGCTGCTGGTATAGACTATAGTATAGTATACACTATGATATGCTTAATCTTTGTTTATTACGATGTGTTGCATTGCTTAGTCTATGTTTTTTAAGTATTTGGCATGAACTGATGTTCCCTACCTTGTTTGTTAGAAGTGTTTTATGAAGCAGGATACAATCGAAGAGTATGCCATAAGTGCAGTATTCGTCAACTGCATCGCCTATACTTCAATAGCAGTGGAACAAACACAGACACTACCAAATCAAAAGCTACAACAACAGCAGTATCAACGACCACAACGCGAGAACAAACCGCCAATTCGTTACAAGGATTACGTGTGCTAAGAGATTCTTAACTATGGATTGTGTATAAGGGCATAATAAACCCTAACCATCCATCAGTGGCAAGTATCATACTACATGTAAGCTGATATTTTCTGTGATAAATTTCTTGAAAATTAATATATATATATATATATCACTTTTTATATACTAGTATATGCTTTTATAATTATTCATTCATGTGTATATGTTTATTATGTTATGTAAATGATTGCTTAAAAGAATAAACATTTCTTTGTATATCTACTAAAATAAACTTTGGAAATGTTGGAACACCATTTTTCACCAAAAACCTAATTTAGGACAAGTTAGGTTAAAGGGAGTAAACAAAAAGGTGGGGTTTGTGATAGAAACAACCCACATCAGTCGAGTTAGGTTAATGGGAGTAAACAAAAAGGTGGGGTTTGTGATAGAAACAACCCACATCAGTCGAGTTAGGGTTAAGGGAGTGAACAAAAAGTGTTCTGTGATTATACTAAGAAACTGCACAGACATCTTGAGTAATTAACACGATGCACACAAATTTCGCTCGAAGGTAAAATTTCAATTGAAAGGGTAGCTGTAAATGTGACTGTTTGGTATCATATTGTCAAGGTCGCTGCTCAATAACTAGCGTGTGTTATGTAAATAGCGTTGTAATTTATTAGCTCATTGCGTCGACTGTAATTACACGGATAAACATGGTTTTCTTGTTACCTTCGTGAATAGACTAAAGAAAAGAACACTCTCAGGCATTAGTTCACTATAATAATGAATTTCAAATGTTGCAGTTGAAGCAGACCGAGGAGGCCCTAGTGGTTTACAATAAAGTCCGGGAAGTTTTGAAAGTAATTACTTTGTTGTGAACAGTACTGCATACCACCACCACCATAATTATCGTTATCAGCATTACCATTATCATCACCATCACCACTATTATCACCATCATCAATCATCAATCGTAGGCTAACAATGTGCTTCTTTTTTTATACAGAACAGAGAAAAAAGATCTTAAAAAGGCTGCCGAAGCCAATGCAGAGGTCGGCAGGCCCGGAGGCGGAGCTGCTGGTATAGACTATAGTATAGTATACACTATGATATCCTTAATCTTTGTTTATTACGATGTGTTGCATTGCTTAGTCTATGTTTAAGTATTTGGCATGAACTGATGTTCCCTACCTTGTTTGTTAGAAGTGTTTTATGAAGCAAGATACAATCGAAGAGTATGCCATAAGTGCAGTATTCGTCAACTGCATCGCCTATACTTCAATAGCAGTGGAACAAACACAGACACTAACAAATCAAAAGCTACAACAACAGCAGTATCAACGACCACAACGCGAGAACAAACTGCCAATTCGTTACAAGGATTACGTATGCTAAGAGATTCTTAACTATGGATTGTGCATAAGGGCATAATAAACCCTAACCATCCATAAGTGGCAAGTATCATACTACATGTAAGCTGATATTTTCTGTGATAAATTTATTGAAAATTAATATCACTTTTTATATACTAGTATGTACTTTTATAATTATTCATTTATGTGTATGTTTATTATGTTATGTAAAATGATTGCTTAAAAGAATAAACATTTCTTTGTATATCTACTAAAATAAACTTTGGAAATGTTGGAACACCATTTTTCACAAAAACCTAATTTAGGACAAGTTAGGTTAAAGGGAGTAAACAAAAAGGTGGCTTTTGTGATAGAAACAACCCTATGTAAATAGCGTTGTAATTTATTAGCTCACTGCGTCGACTAATTGCACGGTTAAACATGGTTTTCTTGTTACCTTCGTGAGTAGACTAAAGAAAGGAATATTCTCAGGCATTATTTTAACAATAACAATGTATTTTAAATGTTGCAGTTAAAGCTGGATGAAGAGGCGATGACAATTTTTGATGGGTTAAGAGACACGCTCAAGGTAATTACTTGTGAACAGTACTGCACAGTATTATAAATTGTGTGTCAGTAGGCATATTATTGTAGGGTGGTGATGAACAACTAAGTCTTATAAAATGGTCTAGACAAGCCGAATTTCCTGGATTGAAGGTCTAACTGTAAGTCATTTTGAACCATAAAGGGCATGCCCCCAAGAATTTCAACATCAATTTGGTCAGCAACAATAGCTTCTAATGTCAATGGGGTTTGACCACATAACAGTGTAATATGCGTTTCTCCAACAATTGACAGGGGTGTCACACCATCAGCTTACAATGCACTTTGCTTCGTTTTCTTTATAGGGGCACCAATAGTTTTTACTACTGAATGCTTAATCATATTGATTTCAGCGCCAGTTTCAAAATTCACAGCCAAAAGGTTATGCAAGTAGAATACTTTCAGAGTCGGGACTGCTTAGAAGTGACTCGATGAGACGTTGAAACTCTTTAATTGTGGCTTTCCTTATCTACTGATGACTCCTATGGTTGTCCATATGCTCCTTACAACATGGCGCTCAGGTGGGGGGGGGGGTTTAGTAAGGTTTGACAAAGAGACCAAACTTGGTAACATTGCATCATTGTAATTGTATTCACTTCTAAATCAAAGCAGTGTAGTCGAGCGTGGAAAGACAGCTTTTGTGCTATAGTGCTCTGATTGGATAAGTGTGACATCAAAACTATGATTTGAAAGAAAATAAAAGTACCATTTGGAACTACTTCAAATTTTCACAAATGTTTATATTCAAGGATGAGGTACAGAGAGTAATGGTCACCCTGCCGAAGTTAGAGGCGATTTCAAAACAAGTGGACAGTCTGAAAACGCTGATGAAGCAGAAACTTAAAACTGCCCAAACAAACGTGAGAAAAGGTTATACGATACAGATTGATAATTAAGAAATTAATTAATTACCATGTAATTAGGTAAATATTCAAGCAAATTCATACGATGTTGGCTGTTGAATTGTATCTGACACCGATCCGAAGATTATGCATAACAGTCATTCATGAGTTCTACTCAATACAGATATAGGCCAATGTGAAAAACCCTCAGTGTTAGTCTTATAAAATGGTGTAGACAAGTCATTTGGATATTCATACATTTTGATAAGTTAACAGTTCTAAAACATACTGGTTCCTTTTTAACCTTAAAATGATATTCACTTGGAACTAACAAATATTTGTGCCTATGTCAAAATGCTCTATCTGAAAAAGGACCCACTAATCTGTTGGCTGCTGCTCCTCCAAAAAGAACAAACAATAGGCATAAGACGGCATACATTGTGGTAATCATTTTATACCTTACAAAAGAACATGTTGTTTTCCAGAGTAGAAATGCTGTACAAGCAGAGAAAATATTCAGCGAATATGACATTGCGTTAAAGGTACTTGTTAAAGTTCAATGCATAGTTCTTTAACATCTAATTAAAATCAGAAATCTGAAAATATATACTTTAATTGAAAGGCAAAATATGTTTTGTACAATTTTCCGAAAAAGCATTTCTGTATTCACAAATCCAAAGGAAGCATACTAGTTTATGAATATAAGATTTCTAATATGATGTGGACGAAGAGCTCACGCAGAAATTTATAACAAATATAAGCAATTTATATAAGTGGCCATGGAACGTCTCATGTGATGCAAATTTTTTATTGGTTAATGCATTCGGAACTCCTCGGCCATTTCCCATCAGAAACAACCTCAGATTTATGCCAGTACATCAGTAGGAATAGTTCGTAAAAACTGAATTATTAGTAATAATTATTTGTAGTGTTGTTATGTTTATTTTGTAAATCTAAGTTTAAATTTATTGCCAGTGAAGTGCTTTATGGCATCAATGATTAAGATTCATTCCCAATAGCAGTCATTAAGTTTAACTGCTTAATTGAAATTTCTATACGATCTTCTTGCGTTGTAGTTAATGTAAAGATTTATTACATTGTAAACCGTCCATTTCATCCGAGTTGGTTTAAGGATGAGAAATGGCCGGTGAATTCCGAATGGGACTATTGTATGCAAGCATATTCCGTATAATTTAAAGGTTACATCCATTAAGTAAAATGAAACTTACAATTGCATGTATTATTTTTGAATATAATTATATTTATTTAATGACTTAACACTGCCTTTTTGACTAATATCAAGTCTAAGAATTGTTTGTCCATATTATGTTTATTCTTTAGATTTGGAAGGCGTCAGATGCAGCCCTTAAAGAAGCTGAAGAAGAGCTGGCGCCAATTGTCCCTGCCGGCACTGCAAAATTGCAGAGGACCAGGGAGGTATACAATCTGATTACATCACCCTTTTGTCATTCCTTAGTGTCATTGATATTTGTCATTGTCATTGGGACAACCTACACAATATAGTAGAGTCAACGGTGGTCATTTAGTAACGATAGTAACAGCCAAATTTCTACTTAGACATTAACTGGTTCTATTATTGATAGCTCGCGAAGGACCTCTGGCTAGTATAGGGGCATTTGATAGGCAGCTTGCGCTGAACACTAAAGACAGTAAACACCCATTGATGGTCTTCGAAACGAAAGGTCCACGCATTACTTGAACGCAGCCTACTTAAGCATTTAAATGGAGAAAAAAACTATATTTATTGTACAGTTACACTTGTAAGGAAGTTATTGTGTGATTTATGTCATTCTCGGGGTATAAATGTAGATGGGCTGGTTAAAGTGTGTGGTAAGTGAAGAACTCCTAGCATACATGAACCAGCCTAACTGTTTTCATGTCCCCAATAATAATAACAATCATGCAATTCATTTCTTATATTATACGCCAGTAATTCATTATTTCTTTCGAGAATTGTCAAAAAAAATAATTCGTTTTAGAGAACCATTCGAAACATTTAAAGATGTATAACAACTTATTTTCATTTATTATTACAATTAATCTTAGTTATGTTCTGTTGTTTCATTATCATTTTAATACATTACCGGCATGTTACTCTGGCTAATGAACACATTTATGTTTTAACCAATTCCCTTTTTGTTAAGTACCTCTAGACTTAAATGCTAAGGCCAAAAAAACAACAACATTTGATTCGGGTTACCGGACCCTACCTACCTAATAAGCGCCGACCCTACCGTTTTTATAGTCAGTTTTTTTTTAATTCCTTTTCAATACGTAGTTTAAAACCGGTTATACAGAAGATAACTTTAAAACCTATCCGTTTTGATGAAAATGACATTCTTATATGAACCTTATATAAAAAAAAGCCTACCTACCCTACCTATTTTTTAAAAGGATCATAACCCTTACCAAACAGGCCTAAGCAATTTTTATCATCAAAGATACTATTTTGTAAGTATTATCAGTGTTCATTTACCAGAAACTGCCAATTCATTCATTATTGTTTTCATGTATATTCATTAGTAATGTAAAATAAATAAGACTTCAAATATCAACTGATGGGCTCTCTTTGAACCAGGTACCCTCCAAACCAAAGTACAACTGGTCTTAACGAACACTTCAATAATCAGCCAGGCCCAACTTCCATATCAAGTTTGATGTGCAAAGGTCTAGGCAGTGTTGAGTTATCACTCGGACAATCTTTAAAATTCCTTGACCTTCAAAAGTCACTGTGACATTGACCTTTGACCCGATGAGCCCTAAGGGTCATCTACTGGTCAGGCCCAACCTCCATATCAAGTATGAGGACAATAGGTCCAGGAATTGTAAAGTTTGCTTACAAGGTCAATGTGACCTTGACATTTGACCCCTTATATAAATAGAGGTCATATACTGGTCAGGCTAAACCTCCAAGTCAAGTTTGAGGGCTATGGGTGCAGGCATTGTTGAGTTATCACTCGGACAAGCTTTTACCATTTCAGGTCGCTGTGACCTTGACCTTTGGCCCAATGACCATCCGTCCAAGAATTGGTCTACCAACGGACCGACCGACATGTGCAAGGCAGTACACTCCTCTTGTTCTAAGTGGGGCATAAAAACTGGCATGAAGGCAAAAACTACAGTAACGTGGATGCCAAACCAAAGTACTTCAAAGCACGACCAGTTCCGTATACTATGATAGAAGATATTGAGAAAGAGCAAAGAACATATACAAAACTAAAGCAGAATAACCCCCTGTATAGTTCTCAGAAAAAGCAACGCCAATTGTACCGATTGTCAAATGTGATAAATCAATCAGGAAAAATGTCGTGATTATAAATTAGCAATAAACCAGTGTGTTGAATTTGGACCAGAAACTGCTAAGTAAACTAGTACTGGGTTTACTGAAGGAAAACAAACAGATTCAAACAACGGCAGCAGCAAGAATACAGAGATGAGCATTGACATTGGCAGGTTACAAGTATGTTTTGGAATACAAGGCAGGACCAAGCATTGGCAATGTTGGTGGTTAAGGTTGATTGGCGAGACATACAGAGGTTTCCGAACCGCCAATACCAGCGTAAATTGTGTTAGCCATTGAACAATTGGATGAAACGCCGGTAACATCACAACAGGTCAGGACCTGGACGCAACGAGATCCGGATGCTGTGTTGTCCAAATAAGGAATTAAGACCTTAATTTGCTGTAAGCAGTGATTTCAGCATGCGTGATAGATACATTCTCCGGGGAAATCATGTAATTATACCTCCACTCGGACGTGAAACGATGTTGGACACGATGCACGAAGGACATCCAGGCGCGAACAGGATGAAATCCTTAGCCAGAATGTATGTATGGTGGTCTTTAATGGACACTGATATTGAAAAGAAGAAGTAAACTTGAAAACGTTAGAGTGGCCGCAACGACCTTGGGTGAGACTGCATGTGAACTATGCAGGTCCATTCATGGGGAAAATGTTTTTGGTCATAATCAAATGGATGCATATCTAAAGTGGATCAAAGCATTCGATATGAACAAAGCAACTTCAGCAGTAAAAATTGATCTTTTACAAAGGACATTTGCGACATATGGACTATGCCAGCAACTGGTCACAGAAAATGGAAGTGCATTCAATAGTTCAGAATTCAATGAGTTCATGAAAAGAATGGCATACAGCACATTCAGGTTGCAATTTACCACACAGCGAGCAATGGTCTGGGAGAGCAAGTTGTAGGGATAATCAAAAGTAGCAACGTCATGGGACTTTTCGGAAAAAGTTGGTAAAGGTGTAACCCACTTATATCGACTCATACAGCAGACGACATTTGTTGTGAGCCCGAGTGAACTCCTTTATGGAAGAAAACAACCTAAGAAGAAAAGGCCAAGGTTAGATTTGGTAATGCCCAATTTCACTGAAAAAGTTCAAAATAAACAGGCAAATATGAAAACCTATCACGATGTACATGCAAACGACAATTTCAAACAATTGCAAAACTGGAGAAAAGGTTTATGTGTGGAAAATTTAAAAAAACATCATGGACATATGGGACAGTCTTTAATCAAACAGGCCTGGTTTCATATGGAACGGAAGTAAATGATGGTCGTTTGTTGAAAAAAAACAACATGTAGATCATTTGCGTAACCCACACTGTGTTGTTACCACAGAAGAGTCTGAATTGAGGATGTTATACCCTCAATACCAAATCCAGCTACGCTAAAGCCTAACGCAACAGCAGGATACAATGAGAGTATGCCATAAGTGCAGTATTCGCCAACCATCGCCTATACTTTAATAGCAGTGGAACAAACACAGACACTACCAAATCAAAAGCTACAACAACAGCAGTATCAACGACCACAACGCGAGAACAAACAGCCAATTTGTTACAAGGATTATATGTGCTAAGAGATTCTTACAATATGGATGTGTGCATAAGGGCATAATAAACCCTAACCATCCATAAGTGGCAAGTATCATACTACATGTAAGCCGATATTTTCTTTGATAAATTTATAGAAAATTAGTATATGATAAATATCACTTTTTATATACTAGTATATGCTTCTATAATTCATAACCATGTATTCATTCATGTGTATATGTTTATTATGTAATGTAAATGATTGCTTAAAAGAATAAACATTTCTTTGTATATCTACTAAAATAAACTTTGGAAATGTTGGAACACCATTTTTCACCAAAACCCTAATTTAGGACATTGGGTTATTATTTTCATGGACATTTACAGTGTTTTTGACATTTTAATCAGTCAACAACCACATTACTTTGATAACGTTCTGTTATTGTAGTTTAATTGCCAAACCCAGGATTCAACTTACAAATGTTAACAAAGTTTAATAAAATAAGTTTTATTTCATGGGAATTCAGGGAAAAGAGGGTCTAGTACTGTAAGAAAGACTATAGGTTGATTTAACTAATGGTTTGCATTGTCATATTTTCTTCAGTTGTACTGTGATGCTTGTTGAGAATAAATGTGTGTAAAGCTTATGAAATCTTAAAGGGACTGTACACCAGATTGGCACCAAAAGGTTTTTTTTTCTGTATCAATCTCAGGACAATTATTTAGTAAAATGATATACTCTTTGATATTAAATTGTAAAAAAACATGCCAAAATGTAAAAAAAAATAGAGTCTGAGCCCAGGTACGTACCGCTGTCACCAAAATTGCAGTCAAGTGCTTTATCCACTGTGTTACGAAGGCTTACCCTGATCAGTTTGAATATTTCAGCTATATACTAAACTTGGTAATATCACATGTCAATTTGTTCAAATTCCAACAACTTTAAAGTAGACAGATTACTAAATAATTACAATAAATTATTCAAATACAAATAAATAATATAACTTCTAATAAAATCATATTTGACTAGTGAATCTTCATTATAGTATTCAAACACTAAGTAATCTAAAACCCTAAAGTATCATAAACGCATCACATTGTGTTTGTAATTACAAATGTACAATACTATCTAACACTGGGTTTCCGACACTACTACAAAAAATGGTACTACTACTATACTGAGAAAGTCGTAAACCAGTGGTGGGTTTCTGATAGCCAATGAAATTTTACAACTGCCTTTGACATCACAGGACTTTCCCCAGTTGGAACCAATACGTAAAACATGGAATGCTCGACAAATTCATGCAAAACAGCCATATTCGAAAAAGTAGTCCTTTTAGCACAAAAGCTAAATTTTTAGCAAAATGCAATACAGCATGAAGTAAAATATGTCTCGGACAATGGATTGTATTTGAAATGTATTAAATGCAATTCCCAATTGCCAAAGTTTTCCCAATGTTCAACAAACCGTGAACAAAAAATGTGGGTCAATGAGCCGATTGGAAACCTGTGTCAACATAAAAATCACCCTCAAATTTAGAAAGTATGTAAACAAACAAGCAGAATACCTCAAAATAGCAGCATGTACCAGATTGGATATCTGTTATAACTAGTTCAAAGAGAAAGGGAATAAATAGAACTTCAGATACCTAAACCAGTCTGTTATGTCATGCAATTGAAAAAATGCTCTCAGACTCAATTTCTAATTCACATTTTGTCAAAAATTACTAGAAAATGTCTATCAAATATAAAACAATGATAATAAATGAAATATGCAAGAAAACAAAATCCATATACAGTGACAAATTATTATTTTGTACTCACAAATCTGATGAACCTCTGATCACTTGGCCAGTCTTAATTCGTTATTACAAATATTGATACCACTGCTGTAAGTCATAATCTTCACAATTGATAGGATAAATTGTCCTAATCTTCACAATTGATAGGATAAATTGTCCTAATCTTCACTGATGATCTCAATAATGTTCAGCAACATGAGGTCCTCCTTTCTGAATCCAGTTAATATGACTGTTCACTTATATGATATAGATAATGTCCAGGTGGATTAAGGTTGAAGTGGATAAAACTCCAACTAAAATTTCTTTCCATCTTATGTGTATTCCATGATAAATCGTTGAACAATCACAACCCTGAAGATGATATATCTTTTCCATAATTACATACTGAAAATAGACAATGGAATAACAATAAATACATAGTTATAATTATACATCGCATGTTTATAAATTTACTATTAACATGTTACTTTAGATCATCTTGTACTTAAATAATACTGAAGTCGTCTAGTGGCCGTAACAAAAAATTATGCTAAATAGTATGACATGACCTGAACATAAACTCAATGATTACTTACATGTATGTGGAACCAAATGTCCTAGGGAAACATCTCGGCCAGTCCCACCCTCTGCACGTGCTGCAAACTGTCTGCCACCAATGAAAGGCGCATCCCTTACCGAGAAATACCTCTTAGACGGCAAGCCAGACAGCTGAAAATAATTGTTAGATATTTCGTTTAATTGTTATAGGTATTTAACACGCAAAGCGTAAATGTATACAGAACATAACAGAGCATACATTTTTTTCGGACTTGTTCAATGTACAGCGTCTACAAATATATATACAGTATTTTCATATTCAATTGGAAGTTTTCACAAATTAATTTTTATACAACAACCTTTCTCGAAGTCACACACGAATTCCTCACCGCAATGCTGCCTAACCTTGTCAAGGAGATCGTTGAAAACTTTAAGGTAGCCCGTCATTGCCCGTCTACCCATGAGGGCGAACACCAATGCCAACTGTTTTGTCTTCCCATGCCTCTCTATGAAGGTGTGGATTAAAAACAACTGGCCCTGCCCATGGAAAGGGCCACTTACTACCTGAAAGTTTTAAATGTTATTTAATAATCATACTACTACTTCTACCATTACTACTACGCCAACAGTTAATAATAATAATAATAATAATAATAATAATAGCCGCTATGACTAAGAAGTGAATACAATAATGATGCATGTGCCTGTCAAAAGCAATAAAAATCAAATTAAAAAGTAAACAGTGACCATAACTCTTGAAGGCCCAAAATCCAATCTCATGAAAGGTCTCTATAAACTCTTTATATATATATCAAGTTTCTTGCAATACGTCAACCCTTACTAAAGTTATTCAATACCAACCCTTTTTCTATTAATATTAACTTTGACCTTGATCATATGGGCCTCAAATGCAATCCCATGAAAGGTCTTCATAAACCCTTCTTATATACCAAGATAGGTCACTAGATGTCAAACCTAGCTGAAGTTATTCGATACATAATATGACTTTGATGCTGCCCTCCCACCAACCTGTCTAAACAATTACAAAAGGCCTTCTTGTAACTTGTTTTCATTTGTGAAAATCTGATTAAGAATATAAAAATGTGTTTGTCAAAAGAAATAAAAAGAAAATTTAAATAATAAAAATAGAGTCAATCAAGGGCCATAATTGGTGTTTAGGGTTTAAATAGAGTTATGCAACCTAATTGTAAGATGGTCGTCATTAATTGTGCGAAGTATTAAGTCAATTGAATGAAGGGTAAAAAAGTTTTTTACTAAATCTAAACTTGTCCTAAAACTTTAATGTAAGTTCCTAAGTCAATCAGGGGCCATAATTTGTATAAAGGTGATATGGAGTTATGTAACCTTGTTGTGTGATGGTCTTGAACAACTGTGTGAAGTATTAAGTCAATAGAATGATAGTATTGTTCTTATAAGTGAAAATCCCAACTTGCCCTAAAACCTTAACCTGACCTAAAACTTTAACCAAAGTTCCTAAGTCAATCAGGGGCCATAACTTGTATAAAGGATAATATGGAGTTATGTAACCTCATTAAGGGGTGATGCTGAACAACTGTGTGAACTAACAAGTCAATCGGATGAAGGGTATAGAAGTTATAATTAAATATCCTAACCTGCCCTAAAACCTAAGTTCCATAGTCAATCAGGGGCTATAATATGTACAAAAGATAATATGGAGTTATCTAAATTCATTATTTGATGGTCCTGAGGGAATTGAATAAAGGGTATTGGACTTGTAAGTGAAAATCTCAACTTGCCCTAAACCTTAACCAGACACCGACGCTGGGGCAAGTAGTACAGGCCTCCTTATTCTTTGAATAGTCAAGTTAATAATAATAATAATAATAATTACACTTATCCTTTCATTTTCTTACCTTGAAGGTTCTGTCCATGTACCAACAACTTGCATCACAGAGAAGGGAAAGCTGATAGGAGTGGCGACGACAAAGTGACACTGTCCATCTAGCTTGATGTCAGCAATCCAGAACTCGTCGCCATTAATGAACCCGCCGTCAACCTGTCAATTATTACAATTTGTTTATACAGTACGAACTTGCTATGTCGACATTGGATATCTCAAATTCTCGGTTATGTTCCTTCTTAATCTATATAAAATAAATCTGCTTGTGTCGATTTTTCTATTTCGATTTTTTCGCTAAGTCGACCTCCTATTTCAGTCCCAGTGGTCGAAAAGACATTGGAAAGTGTTAATTATTAAATTTGTTTGTTTACGTTTGTTGTCATATGAGCTTAACCCTTTCTTTACAATATACAAGTGTATATAATTGTGGTTTCATATCTGTTTTGTGAAATAAATAAATGTGAATAAAATAATTTTGGCACAAATAATTCTTTTTTTTAATCACTTTTCAATAATATGTTTGCTGTTTCGATATCAAACTCATATATGTAGGGATTGGTGATACTTTTTTGTAATTCGGATGTGTCGAATATTCGTTATTGTCTTTTTTCCCTAGGTCCCAACAAGGTCAACATAACAAGTTTCAACTGTACTAGAAGTCCGCAAGTCGGATGCGTCACATGACAAATTATTTACTGTCGACATTATAGCTGTTGGATTGGCATTTTATTCATTTATAGACAATGATTGCACCATTTAAATTTCAAAAATATAGAAGCAAGAGTTACGGTTCTTGTGCACTTCACTTGGCCTTAAAGGGATTTATCTACCTATTAAATTTTAGGTTGATACCTCTTGTAGTTTACAATATCATTATGCCCCTTACAAAATTTAAGCTATAAAAATAAACAAAGGGCAATAATTCTAAACATATAGATGCAAGAGTTAAGGTTCTTGTGCACTGCACTTGCCCTCAATTAGATCTATCTAGCTATGTATGGTGTTTTACGTTGATTCCTCTTTTATTCGTCATTATATCCCGGACAAAACTTTAAGCATGAAAATTAACAAAGATCTATGTAATACTCTATAACAACAAAATTGACTGGTTTATGTTCTGCACTTGACCTTCATGAGATCTTCCTAGACATGATATTTCAAGTTAATAACTCTTATAAATATTCTACAAGTTATACCCCAAACAAAACTTAAGGTATGACAATTATCAAAGGGCAATAACTAAAAAAATATGGAAGCAAGAGTAACAGTTCTTGTGCACTGCATTTCCCCTTTATGAGATCTATATACATATTAAATTTCAAGATCATGTGATATGCCCCAGACAAGCGTAAATGGGATGCGACAACCACCGCCGCCGACAAAAGTAACCCCTATATGTTGCCTTTTTAGGTCACACATACTGATAATTTGGTTTTCAGATTATGATAGACCTTTTACATAAACTTGATATTGTGAAATCCTATTACCTTGATACTTTAGAGTATTTGGTTCATCTGGTCTCAGCTGTGCCCTCATACGGTTGGCAGCCCACTTAAACAAAGACTTCTTTGGAGTGCCACATCATCTGGGCCACAGTGATCAAGAAGAACTTCTTCAATCCTCATCGCCAATGTCACACAAAGTCTGTTTTACCTGCTAAACATGAATTTAATGATTGTGTAAATCCAACGTTGTTAGCTTTTGTCGGACTAACGAAGTAATTCGGACTTACTATGGGATACAATTTGTAAAAACTGTAAATATAATTCATGTGAAACACTACTCACATAACAAGTTACCTTAGAGTACACCTGTACGCAAAGTTCCAGGTCTGGGACATGCACATGGTCGTGCAACCGAGGAAAGGCGTCCCCGACCCATCAAACCAGCTTCTTGCACTTGATGCTATTGCCAGGTGTACCGCCACATTATGCATGCCTTGTTCTCTCTCTGAAACATAATATTGCATTTGAGCTATTTTAACTTTGTAAATTATACCGAACACAACACTAAACACATTTCATTTGTGACAAATGAAGTATTTATGAAGATACACCAGGTCGATACTCTGCTCCTAACCTTGACTTTGTAGGCATTGCCCAAACTGAATCCCAAACACCTTCGAAACAGCCAACTTACGCCATCTATTACGATCCAAGTTATGCTGCAGTTCCCAAGATAGTCTCCGTCAGGGTACCATAGTGAGACTGTTTTGTTATAGGGACGACCTCGGCAACACCCCGGCTGGTGACGTCAAAGGAAATATTGTCCAGGTGGCTCTCATCCTCTCCAGTGCAGTACGAGTTGTAGGACTCATTAAATGCAGTAGAACATGGTCGTTAATGTCAGGAAAGCTGAAATTCAATATGATATGCAATCGGAAACAAACTTTTACAATTCCTGAATATGAAAACCACAGTTTTGATGCTACATGATATCTTAACTCATCTCAGGTGGTACAATGTGTCGTTTCCAATCAAAATTCTTATTTATTCACTTTATATAGATTTACTCTTATAAGATGTAACATATAATATTAATTGGAAAATATTTCAGGTGGTACGCAAACTTTAACGTAAATTCTAAGTAAAAAAAAAAGGGCATAATTTTGTCAAAATGCTTGAAAGAGTTACCTCCTCCCATGTACAGGTTGGGGGGGATAACGGTGAACTAGTGCAAAGTTTAAAAGCCAGATGTCAATGGACTTTGAAAATATTTGATGTGGTACGCAAACTTTAACATATATTCTAAGCAGAAAAGTGGCAAAATTTTATCAAAATGCTTGATAGAGTTACCTCCTCCTGTGTACAGATTGGGGGCAAGATGGTGAACAAGTGTGCAAAGTTTAAAAGCCATATGTCAATGAACTTTGAAAATATTTAAGGTGGTACGCAAACTTTTAACGTAAATTCTAAGTAGAAAAAGGGGCATAATTTTGTCAAAATGTTTAATAGAGTTACCTCCTCATGTGTACAGGTTGGAGGCATGATGGTGAACAAGTGTGCAAAGTTTAAAAGCCATATGTCCATGGACATTGAAATATCTGAGGTGGTACAAAAACTCTTACAAAAACTTTAACATAAGTGGTTACGCCGACGCTCAGGTGACTAGGATAGCTCTCATTCTTTGAATAGTCAAGCTAAACAATGTCATGGATTCTGGTTGGGTTTGGATACGCCGTTCTAACCAGCGAACACATCCAAAAAAGTAATATACATGTTCGCTGGAGTTCTTTAGCTATGCTGCCTCATGCACCAGTCAATTGTAACCACGGCTCCCCCTGGTCCGGGGGTATACCGGGGATAGTCGGGGAAAAGGGCCCTGTTTTTACATTACAGGTGCCCCCGCAGTGCCGGGTGACCGCATGGTTTTGTCACAACGCCAAATTTAGCAGAGATTGGGCTTTGGGTAAAATATGAATATAAACATTTTTATTCATTTCAAACATAAAATACCTCACTCAATGCAATTTCAATATTTTTGTCAACTCCCCGGTTTTTGAAATTCTGTTTAGACCTAAGGAATTGTAAGAATCCCGTATAACACGTCTATCATTTTAGACTTACTTAACCAGAACCACGAAAATACAGGAATTGCTTCGAAAATACAAACAAAGCATCCCAATAGTCCAAATAATTGTACGTTGGCGGATTTTTTTTAGATTTTTGATATGGCAAATCCTTCACGTGCAAATTGTTTAGTATCAGAAGTGGGTAGTTGTTCCGATCAGGATTCCGGGTTAAAGCATATAGCGTCTATAAAATATCATAAAAACAAGAAATATTACCAGATAATGTTATTTTATATTAGTTCCGTACACAAAAAATATATATCCAACTTATAATTATGAGTTTGACGGCTTTTCTTCATTTCATTCTGTCAAAACATAACGATATATACATGAAGGACACCTGCAAGGCTTCAGGGCACAGTTTTAAATCGCTCGGAACATTTCGGCCATGGCCGAGTTGTTACGATTGTAATACAAGGTCTATCTCGAAGCATTGTCGGAGGAGGCCGAGTTATAACAATTGTATCCAGTTGTTCCCCTTCGCATAATTGTTTTCTGTGTCAGTCAACATTGGTTTTATTGGAAAGGTAAACAACTTGTTTTAATGCATTAAATGCTTGTTTAGTGCAAAATAGCATTTCACTTACATGGTAAAATATGAATATAACTCTTTATGATCAATTTCAACCATAAAATACTTCACTTAAAACAATTTCAATATTTTTAAAACACCCCCGTTTTTTGCACATTCCCGTTTAGACGTTAGGGATTGGAAGAATCCCGTATATAACACGTCTAATATTTTAGACCAAGCATCCCAAATGCACAATTAAACAATGAAGGACCAATTGGCAATACATACCAAATAGCATAATGCTAAAACTCCTTACTCTTAAAGGTAAAATTCAAGATGTCTCCTAAAAGCATGTTTCAAGCGTGGTCATTTCACGAAACTCACGAAATGCCCGTGCATGAAACGCTAATTTCACAACATAGTATTTTATCAAGGAAACGATCAAAACGGCAAATTAGCACCGGGTTACATGGATCAACAAGCACTGAAGATCAAACCCATAAATGGAAGAATCAGTCAGGCCAGTTGAAAGCATATTTTTGATAGTTCAAATCATGTAAATAGATCACTATAAAAACTGTTTTTATTAGATTTACACTTTGTTATTTTCAAAATGAACGAGATAATAGGTAAGTATATCTATCAACTGGAGTAAGTATATTATATACGTATGTATAAACTCACTGGATTTGGCATAGAGACGATAATTGATCACATATTTCACAGAGTGGGCATCAAAAACTGTTTTAACTTTTGAGCAATAGCCACAAAAACGAGAACGCCAGATAATGTTCAAGGGACTGTACACCAGATTGGCTCCAAAAAAGTTTTTTTCTGTAACGAATCTCAGGACAATCATTTAATAAAATGTTTTACTTTTTGATATCATAGTTGTCCAAAAAAATAATACCAAAATGTATAAGGGACCGGGTTCGAACCGGCGTTGCCAAAATTGCAGACCAGTATTGTACCCACTGTGCTACGAAGGCTTACAATAAACAGCTAGAATATTTAAGCTATTAATCTAACTTGGTAATTTACCCTCCACTAGCCAATCGCGCATAAGGAATGGATTCTACTAGGTAGACATACCTAGTCATCTTATTTAAAGGAAAACTGCGAAAAAACTGCGAAAATAAATTAATTGTAAATTATGTGGTACTTCAGTTAGTAATTTCCAATGCATTGTACACATCGATACTAAGTTTATGTCAGTTTTCGACAATGTTCTCTCTTTTTTTGCTATTTCATCATACGAAGTGCAGCCCCTTTAACATAACATTCGAAATTACATGCATATATTCAATAGTCTAAGCTCCTGAGACAACATTAAAGGGAGATTATCACAACTAGAAATAAGACAAGTTCTTTTACTTTGAAGACGGTATTAAAGACGGTATCGTCAGAGCACATTTTTAGAATCCACATCTGATCCATGACTGAGGTGTGTCGAGAATACGCTTCTTTCTTTTAATCCATTACTCGATAGTATAATGGTAAGTATCCTCGCCTGTCACGCGGGAGACCGGGGTTCGATTTCCCGTCGGGAAGCCAATTTGAAGAAGGTCCGAGTTTGACAAAGACACTTCTCGGGGTTTGGGTTTATTTATTGTGGTTATTGAAACCTATAAACTTAACATGTATTATAGAAAACTAGAAACATAATATATTTAAATAGAACACAAGACAAGTGTTAAAAAGACATAATACAGGGTACAATACAATAACCACGCCCGTGTAATAGAACATAATATTAGAAATACAAATGTGTTTAATTATTTAGATATTATTTAATGCAAACTACTAATCTTTAACTGTGTAATGAAACAAAATAACTCACCAGGATATGATGCGATATACTTATAATATTTAAATTATGAAACAGTTTTGTGATAAACTGAGTGTAATACTGTATAGTGAAATACCGTCAAACTTTACAGTTTGAAGTTCAGATCAGGAGTGGTTAGAGGAAAAGAGAAAGTTAGCGTGGTGCGGTGAAGATATAAATATCGTCCAATGAAATTTTGAATTAAATATATAAAACCTGTTTAAACATCACCCCATACAGAACATTGTACATACATGAAGATAACATGGACTGAACGAATGACAATTACATGGACAGCACAAGTGACAAAACAAAACGGACTGCTGGGGTGGAGTTGACCCGTCTACAGAAATTTGTAATATCCATTCGTTTTGTCCCTCTTCTGCAAAACTAATAGCAGATATGCCAGTACTTGCCCGGTTATAAGTGACAGCCATGTAAGCAAATAACAATATTGTTTTTATGTTTACACAATCAACACATCAATTCATTTCCGTCTTTGTTTAATTCGGACTTTTTCTCTGACACAACGATTACTTCTCCTCTCTGATTTGCTCTCCTCCAGCTCGATGGAGGGCCATAAAACCATATGGACCGACCATTCAGGGTGTTCAGAGCTGGTGATTTTCTCCTCAGTTGCTATCGCAACAAATCAAGATTCTCGTATTATTGTACCACAACGTCTTAGCTGAGATACAGCGATAGCTTTGAATTCACCAAACAGCAGCATTCGGTAAACTCTTCAAAGAATTGTGTTAGCAAAGTGTTTGCTTCCTCTGAAGTCTTTCCATTTCCTTTAACATATCTTAATGATGGCGCGTCCCAAACGGCTTTAGTTATCTCCTGTAAATAATAAAACATAATTTGTTGTCCACAAAAAATGAAAACATATCGTCACATGAAGTATTAATTATCTTAGTAATTAATTTATCGCTGTTTCACCATTTTTCTATTTCTGATTTTTTTTTTATAAAATATTATTCAAATTCTCAACCTGAATCGGTTTTATCCCTAAGCAAATGGCCTTGAACCAAGTTTTCGTATGTGCAAATTTAGTTACGCTAACACGTACATATCTTAAATACTATTTCTAATTTAAGTACTAGTATACGTAACCTTTCCCACAGTAACTTAGCTGTGGATTACAGAAAGCAACCATTCGAAGGGATACGTGATCATGAAAGATGTAGGTAACTTTTCTATTTCTCGTTTCACCAGTACTTGTCCTGAAATTGTGTTTTTCTGTTCTCACTTAACAAGCTATTTTGTTTGGTTTACATCGATTTATAGTTCTTTGCGATAAAGAATGATTTATGTTTTACAAACTATTTTGTTGGGTATCAATGTCATGTTTCTTACGACCATTCTACCTTATATTCGGCCTTGTTACATAATTTCCACCCGAAAAACACTTGTTTATCCTTTCCTTCTGTGATATCTCGCAACCATTTAGCTTTTGGTTTGTGGTCACCAAGCCGGATAAGTGGGTTTTCTGCGGGTTCTCCGGTTTCCCCCACAACACAAGACCACACTATCGCGTAAAATCGTGCCAACGAGAGTGATTAATATAATGTTGTAATAACTTGTTTCACAATCGTTGTAAAAAAATATATGTTTAAACTAACTATTTAACTTCACGAAGAAATTCATATGTACAGGGAAACAAGCTACCAGCAATAACCCGCGGCTTTCCGCAAAAGTTTCCAAAAAGTTACAACAGTGGAAATTCTGTGTACCTGTTCCACCAGTTAAACTTTGAAAATCGGATGAAGGTCCTTGAAATCACAAAACTCCTGTATGAAACCTGTATGATTTTAATAAGCATTTAAGTAAATGATATCTTTCAAATGAATTGACAATGTACATTTGTGCTTATGTAAAAACACAACAACATGGATTAAAACTATGAGCATTTTGCTTAGAATGACGCTGTTAAAGAATTAACATTTGTGTTAGTCGTAGCTATGGTGACATTTTGTGTACAATGATTTAGACTTTTATGAGTCCTATAAACTTATTTTGTAAATGATATCTTTGAAATGATTATTCCTACAATTTGTAATTATCATTGTATACAGTCATGCACATACTTGAAATACTTGAATTTTAAACCAATGCTCATATGTGCTTATGTAAAAAACATGGTTTGACAGGAGACACGCTTCGTTGTAATGCACCAGTCAATTATAACCACGGCCTCCTCCAGGTCCGGGGGTATACCGGGGATAGCCGGGGAAATGGGCCGTGTTTTTACTTTCCAGGTGGCCCCGCAGTGCCTGGTGACTGCGGTGGTTTTGTCTTCACGCCAAATAGAGCGGGAAATTGGCCATATCTAGGGTCCCTTGGGTGCGGGGGCATTTGGCGGGGGTTTTACCAGCATATCGGCCCCGCAGGGCGGAGACTTTGCCCGGTCTTGGCTGGACTGAAAGTCAAAGTCCCCGCTATTCTCCGGACCTGGGGGCGTGGTTACAAATGACTGGTGCATAACCGAGGCACGGCTGGTTAGCGACAGTAAACTGAAGAAGACACAGAGAAAACGTGCAAAAGACATGAGCGGCAAGATATTCGAGAAGTAGGCACTTTATAACGAAAGTGTGTGGTAAAAAAATGTATTTATGTGGATTCATAATTGTGCTAGGGGGTCCGGGAGCATGTCCCCTCAGAAAATTTGAAAACCATGATGTAATCTGCATTTAGTCCTGGAAAATGGACAGTTTTAGGATAACATAGCCTAGTACGCATACTGTAAATTTGGCTCATGTTTTGTCAGAGCATGTGGGCTCAGTCGCGTTCTGGCGTATAAGCAACTACGCGCCAGGTCATAGGCTAAAATATCCACAATACCCAACATAGCCTAGTACGCATACTGTAAATTTGGCTCATGTTTTGTCAGAGCATGTGGGCTCAGTCGCGTTCTGGCGTATAAGCAACTACGCCAACTGCTGGGTTCGACTCAGCACAAGATGTAAACTGCAGGCGCCAATTCCTCAAAACTTCTTAAGTACCTTATAACAAGTTTAATCTAAACCCACCCTTTGAGTTATTCAATTATTTGTATTATATTCACCTATTTGAGTTTGTTTTATACTTTAGATAGAAGGTATCGTTAAGGGTTATCACAATTTACCATTTTCCCTTTATCAAAAGTCAACATAAGTATGTATTTTGGCTTGTTGAAATAAGCACCATAAGTCTGTTAAGCTTAAGAAGTTTCGAGAAATTAGAGTCAGAGTAATAAACCACAAGTGAAATTCAGACTCAATTATTTATGCATATCCTTTTCATGTAATAAAAATTAATGTCGGCGATAAGTAATACAATCCATAGTTTTAAACGAAATATTAATAATGCTGGCTGTAACGAATGAAACGAATGTAGTAATTTTCATAATTGACTTGCGCTTGAACTTATTTTACACACTCCATTGCAATTAACCATTCATACAGCTACGTTTTGTACAGGTAAAGGTACCCTGGGATAATAATCCATACATTTGTCCTCTTCTCAAAAACGCTTGCTCCACAGGGGGCCCACCTCTACTAATTGGTTCTCTATGTGTGTCACGGGCGACATAACATGCAGACATTGGAACAACGCCAGTGTTTCTTTGTTCAGTTTGGTGTATGTTGGCATTGGCTGCCTGACATATTGTCAACATCGGAATTCGAACTATTGGTTGGCATAACGACGTCATCGTCGTGGGGCCAATGGTGGCCAAATTGTAATCGAAGTTTTGGACTGCGCCAAAGTCTATGTATTCAGAAAGAAATGTATGTGATTCCATGTATCTGTGAAAATAATTATTCACTATGAAAGAAATTAATTCGTTTTAAATGCCAATAAACATGTACTTTAATGCAAATATGTTTTTGTACTAAGGTAAGCATTAGCTTCACTAAATTGAGGGGGCCGTGGTTACAATTGACTGGTGCATTATGACTCCCCGAAAGACGGCAGGTTAACTAGATCCAAAGTCATGCGTATAAAATCTACTCAGTTGAAAACACCTGAACCCCCTACTTATAGATACACACGACAGTTGTATGTTTCACATATCAGTTTTTTGGTGGCTTTCATTATTTGAACACGTTCGGCGTTCTCAGTTCATGTATATTCTCTGATACTTTTAAAGATGCACTATTACTCCCAAAAAAGATTTACCACAATTAATACAATTGTTTAAATAAACTAGAAAGGGTGAAAATATGTTGAAAACAATGGTTCTTATAAAGGATTCCGAGTTTAATGTGAAAGCAATGTGCAGAAAACACAGTATTTCTACCTTATGAGACGATAGTAGATCACTGTATATCTTTTAGCATTGACCAATCATTTAATATTTTTGGGTTTTCATCTATTAAATACACTCTTACAATATTGTTATCAGTAATTAATATTTTCCATAAATGCTTCATTTATTAAGTAGTTAAAGCTTAATCACTCGAAACGTATTTTGTTATGCATGTGTATGCATTGATTTTGAATAAGAGTGTCACTTTAAGAACATGTCATGAAAGTTATAGACAACAAATGACTGTCATTCCCAACACAAGCTGGAGGGTTCCAATGACGGCAAAACCTAAACTATAGAGTAATCTACCATCTGTGAAATTCAGATGCAATTACTCAAGTAATTTATTGATGGAGATAAACAATACAATCAGTTTTAAACGAAATATTGTTGCTGTTGGCATAGCTCAAGTACTAATATAAAAAACAACAACTTGGTATCCTTTAACCCAATACAGTACAGTTCACTATCCATACAGGTACGTATGTACAGGTACCGCTCCATACGTTTGTCATCTTTTCAGAAACTCTCGGGCCACAGAAAGATCTCCACCCAATCGGTTCCCTATGTGTGTTTCGGAGGACATAGCATGCTGACATTGGAACAATTTAATATTTTGTAGTCGGTTTGGTGTATGTTGCCGTTGGCTGCGTGACCTAGGGACAACATCGGAAATCGTGCGACTGATAATGGCAACACGACTTTGGTCCAAAGGTAGCCAAATTGTAATGAATTTTGTTTGCGGCAGGCTATAGACAGCGTCCAGGTCTATGTTATCAAAATGTAATGTAACGTGGTTGCATGTATATGTACACTATAAAAAATAATGTACTCGTTTTAAATACCAATAAACACATGATTAAATGCTGATATGTTTTAAGCATAATTATGCTTCACTGTATTCAATAAAAATAACATTGTATGTAAACAGTCGGTACTGACTAGTAGTGCTTAAAGTTTATAATAATAATAATAATAATAATAATAATAATAATAATAATAATAATGTTTATTAAGTTGCAGTGTTTTAACGTGTTATTTGTTATAAAAGTGATAAAGTTCAAAATTATTTCAAGTGAAGTGTATTCTTCCATATAAAATTAATATTTCTTAGTGTAAATAGTTCAAGAAGGATGTACAGTGAATAATCCCTTCAGATTTTAGGGGTTATGGATCTTTTTGTTTCAATAATATTAATGATTGAGTAAATGTTTATCCATGATGTACCCTCATATTAAAATGACTTTTCGTCTGTTTTATATTTCAGGTATAAAACAACCATTACTATTTTTTTAATATTCATCTGTACAATCATTATTGTTATCTTGAAAAGTGATAATGCTTTTGAATTGTGATAATTTTTATTTCTTTTTCGGTTTGTTATATAATCTATATGCGTTCTTTATCAAATGCATCGTATCGAAGTTGAAATAAATAGGACAACTAAATTTTATAATAAACATGAATGGTTACAGTTTTTAAATTTTTATATAATATAAAATCGTACGTCCTTTTATTGTGCAGAAAAATAAGTTGTTTATCTCTATTTAATGATGGCATAACTACTCTAAGTGATACTTATTTATTATAAAATGATACTGTTACGCTTGCAACTGGTCATCATGATTATATATATATCAAATAGTGTATACAATTACATGCACACGTGCATATTGAATACATTGTAAAACAGCACTTGTTACACTAGTTCATCTCGAATCGAAATAAAGAGAATAAATTTCAAAACAATGTATGAATTGTGCGTGTCTATATTGAAAACACATTTAACAGTATTGCTCTCTTATCATAAAAAATCATAGCAATAAATAATGCAACATAAAACGTAGGTCCGTTATCAATTTAATATATATTTACGAGTAGCCATTTGAATAAAACAAATAAATGTGACAAGTATCATGTCAAAACTGTGTTGTAAATGGCTTTACTGACTCTTTTTAAGGATATTTTGCCTTTATAAAACTGTTCTATTTTCGTTTATAATCAGAACATGCAATTTTAAAAAAGAGAGTAAACACGTTAAAACACTGAAGTCGGCAGTGATGTGAACATTGACATCAGTGGTGATGACTAAACGTGTAGAAATATTAAAGTATTTCAAATCAATGGTATCAAGTGTAGATTTTCTCAGAGAGCACCTTGTGGTAACGGCATCGGTCTTGACACAAGATAGTCAGAGAGCCACTCCGGTAAATGCCACAATAACCGGAACAGAATATTGGCGTCTAAACCAACAACATATCTGGAATAAAAGAACTCAAATAGTTAAGGGTTTAAAATTCGCTGAATGTGTGGTAAGGATCATAAAGCTAACTTTACAATCAAACAAAATAATTCAGAAACTTGACGGGCATATTGTCAAGAAAGAATCAAACGGTGAAAAAATTGCAGTTGAAAAGTTTGAATAAGAAAGGATTCATTCAGAAAATCATTGGTCCTACAGCATGTGAACCACACACAATATTCAGCAGTACGAGTCATATCTTTCAATTAAAGTATTTACTCCTACTCAAGAAAGATGAACATTCAGTTATATATACAATAACAAGATGTGTTCTAGTTCTTCTCCCACTAGTGAGCAAATTATCAACCATAGTAATTTATCCTCTATTTCGTTGATGAGCTTGCGACCATGCATTGTCACTGACGCTCATTTTAAGCAAATTCGCTCAATTGGTTTAATCTTGTATACATTAACCTGTTCATTTTCATGCATACCTTGGTTTTGGGAATTTCGCAAGAACCGCATGTTCATATGCATCCACTACTTTGTGAATTTTGGGGGACATAATAAGTCCAAGTAGTTTGGCTGTTGTCTCTTGGACTGAAAGAAACGACGACTTAATTGTAAACTAATGAGCTATCACATCAACATTAATGTTACATGTCACTGTCATTTAGCCATACACAAGATTACGAATGGTTAACGTAACTTATCATTAAAACTGTTTATGGTTTTAATCGCCATGTACTTAATAATTGATGAGTAGAATTCCATTATTAGTCCGTATGGTGAGCCAAAATAACTCGGAGTGTTCCGATAATTAAATTTTTCAGACCTTACAAAAAGAACTAAAAAATCATAACAGAAATGTTGATAAATGCATTTCTAATGTGTGTGCTATCATTAATACTTTCATAAACAAACGATATGGACAAGAAACTCGCTTGACTTACGTCCTTCAAGGTAATCCTTTCCGTAGTATTCTTTCACTTCCGGATCCGCTGTATCATATCGCATTTGAAAGTATTCCCGTAGTCGTTCTTCGTCCACAATTGTCGTACGGAAGTAGCCTGGTTCTATAATGTGTACACTAACACCGGTGCGATATATCTCGCGTCTGCAAACAGGAAATTGTTCAATTCTCAAAACAAAATATTGCATAGAATGTAATACAATTAGGTGTGATGGAACATATGGGGGGATATAAAGTACGTTATAGAAAATATTAAGCATATTACTTACATAGGTGCTGAAACAAAACTCGTTTAAAGAAATATTTAGCATGTTTGAGTTGCAGAACACATGTTTTGACCATTGAAGTCAGTAATAATCAGATAGGTGTAATGATATTATTGAATATAAATAATATCTAAGGGGCTTATCACCAGACTTGTACAATAAACTCAAATCCTTTTTCAAACTATAAAATAATCATGTTTTTTTGTGAAAGTACCTTTCAATTTATAATTGAATACATTTTATTGACTAAAACGTTTGTTTTCATCACGTATACACGCATAGTCTTGCTTTGTCATAAAATAATGTTTTACGATGAAATATGTAGTTTTATCAGTGAAATAACAACTTGATATTTTCAGTACAAACAAAAACATGAATATATCAACTTAAAGAACTATTTTTAAAATCATGGGTAGTTACTGATTTTAAAGTTATCCGTCATTCGTGAAATAAAAACGGTTTAACCCTGTAATCAACAAATATTCTCAATATATATCTTGCCTAAGTTGATCAGAGAATCCCTCTACAGCGTACTTCGATGCCGCGTAAGGGCCGGACGACATTGAGAACCGCCCCATGATGCTTGCCATGTTCACTATGCGCCCTCGTTCCCTTCGCACAAGGGGCAAAAAGGCCTTCGCAACGAATATGACGCCGAACATATTGATTTCCAGCACAGACCGGAAATCGTTTGTTTAAGCCATTCGATTGGTGCTACTACTCCGGACACTCCTGCGTTGTTTACAACTGCCCAAAGACCTGGAAACAAACACACACAAAATCAACTTTCCATATAAAGATAATAAATTATATGCTTTATATATTTTCAATAAAGTTTTACAAGCGCAAACGTTTACTAATAGGTATCAACGTAGATATATATGCCATCATAATAATTTGATGATAGCAAACTAATCGATGATATTCTGTCTAAATACGACGTCGTGTATGTGTTTTTTTTCGAAATGCATGCACACAATATATAACTGTATACCTTTTCCTTTGGGCAACCGTTTTTCCACGAAGAGTTTAGCTTTTGCGATACTCTCTTCATTTGTCACGTCTAAATTCAATGTATTCAGCCTTTTTGAACATGTCTCGCGCAATGCGTGTGCGCCATCTGACGTCAAGCAACCTGCAAAAACGTTGATGCCAAATCGATCAAGCCGTTTTGCAAGCAGATTCCCAAACCCTGTGTCACATCCGGTTATGAAAACGTATTTATCGGCATAGTTTCTGACACGAAATCGTCTTAATATCCATCTTATAAGGAGAAACAGGCCAAGGGCTGCTGCTAGCATGAGATTGGTTGACATCTTCTAAACTAGCAGTTGATGGGTCTCAAGTACCTACAAAACAAGGCCGAATAAAAGTTACAAAGATTAACCTATTAAAAATAATTTAAAAAGTACCATAAGCTTTATCACGTCAAAACAGTTTAAACTGTCAGGAACAATTTAAAGTATTTATATTAAGTTATCGTAATGCTATTTAACAAAACTAGGTAATAGATTTACGCCTTTTGAAAGCAATCGGAAACATCTGATAGTGTATAAGTTCATGAAATGTAACGACATTTAAATACCCACGGCTTCAATTCACTGAACTGAACTGTAAGAGCAAAGAGTATTATGTTTATATGCTTGAAGAGTTTTGTCATGGGTACCTTTAAAGCATGTTTTAAAACATTTCACATTTATCACAATATTCAATCAAACTTAATTTAAATAAACAAAAAATGTACTTACTGGCTCTGTGTAGCCCATGTAAACTTTAAACGAATGTTATCAAGGTGACTAGGCTTACGCTCATGTATAATCGTACCACATATTATTGTAAACATATTCATTCAGGTACAGGCGAGTTAAAAGCTTGATTTCGGATTGCGCATATTAAATGCCCTAGATCTATTGATATGGCAACAGCCATTTTATGCGCTAAGGAGCGAGTTGAATTTGACGCTCGCGTTGCGTAAAATCGTACGTCAAACTTTTACAATCATGAATTATGCATATGGATTGCTCAAGACAAGATGGCCGTAGCTCTGGAAAAATACCGACCCTCCTCGATATGTACGACCCCACCCCTTCAGTATATCAACCTACACACACAGCAAATAATTCTGCCACATGTCCCGTGTCGATAGATAGAAAATGTGACTAAAACATTATAATGATACTTACCATATTGCCTTTTTCTTCAAATTACTACATAAAGCATGTATGAACCAGTTAATAATCATTTCGAATATCTTCAATGCAATGAATAACCTGAATACCGTGGGTGCCAATAAATATGCACAAGCTAAAATTTATAATCATTTAAAGATGCACTCTTACTCCCAAATAAGATTTTCCACGATTAATAATATTGTTTAATATTCCAAAAAGGATGAATAAATGTCAAAAACAATGGTTCTTATGAAGGATATCGCGTTTGATTTGAAAGAAACTAGTATAAGACACAATATTTTTACCGCATGAGACTATAGTAGATTACAGTTATTTTTTTAGCATTCGCCAATCATTTAATATGTTTGCGCTTTCCGTCATTAAATTCACGGTTACAATCTTGTTATCAGAAATCGATATTTTCCATATGTCAGTTATGTCATAGGACCAGATCTCGGATTAATAGACACAAACATACTCGGTCTGAGTCTATACTAAGGAGTCATTTGATCATTGTATCAGATTGATCAGATCTTTTCGAAATTTTAATTAAAGCAAAGTACGACATTGTGTTAAAACACGATTTTAATTGCAATACATTGTGACACATATTTATTCTATAAAGAAGCTTAATTATAGAAGTATCTTATTATGGTCATTCAATCAAGAGTTTCCAAATAGAAGTGTATTGACAGTGTTTTATTCAGTTGTTTGGAAACTGACTAAGGGAGCTACGTATACAGTGTATTCCTAAAAAACCCACTCATCCAATGTCTGATACGAGGGTAGAGGATGCAAACATTACACCAAAAAGGCTTAATTACAAAACTTAATTTGGTTGAGTTTTGCCCAACCCAAATGAGGTAATCTCGTTTTCGAGAAAAACGGTTGCAAATATGACGTCATTAAATCATAAAATATATATCCAGTTATAAGTAAAGTAATGATGAATTCTTAAATCTGCAAATTAAATGATATTGCGTTTTTCATTTCAGGCAAATACTGATGTGTGAACTGTGGTTTTATTGAATTATTTTAATATTTCAGTTTTTTTTTGTTATTCACTAACGATAGGCAAACAGTTTCATGGATACATCTTATGATAACATCGTACGAGTTTTACGCAGTAGGTGGAGGCCAAGGTGATGTCGCACGATTCTTTAAAAGGATGGAAGATCACGTGAAACGGTTTTCGGGACAGATTTTGCAGGTTTTTACCATGCGAAAGATATAAATCGGATGGTGAACGGGAGATACGGGACGAATTTTGCTTAAAACGGCTGAATCGGAAAAATTTTTACCATGAGAAAGATACAAATCGGATTGAGAACCGAAAATTCGGGACGATTTTGGCTAAAAACGGATGCATCGGGTCTCTTCCTGAAAAATATCTGATTGTTGTCGTGATTTAATCAATGTTTTAATAAATTTAAATAAAAAAAGCATCGAATCACATTATCATGATCAGGCTTTTGGCAAATTTTAATCGGGAATCTTGAGTATGTGACTGAGACTTTTGAATGTTATTTTTTTATTTATATAATATGTTTTGTTTGAACGCTTCGAAACATGACGACTCGGTTTATGTTATGGTGATTAGTGTAGTAGTTTTGTTTTTGTATCCCATCTATTTGACGATTTAAAAGTACAGTGTATGAATTACCTAATTACTTTCGAATTATGTTAATTGTATTCATTTCTTAAACGTCAGAGGATGTTCTTATTACAATTTACTGTTCCTCCTGGTGCAACCCGTTCACGGAAAGTGACGATGTCAAATCATCGCATATTTTCGAACGGATTTTATAGAATCTTGAAAATGGTCATGTTTTTTTCTTACGACTTGAACGCGCTTTAGATAAGCAACGTGGGTTCCAACTCACTGAATCAAAACAATTGAATTTCATTATACTAGCTTTGAAAAAAATATCTGACAGTAATGCTGATAATTTTTACCGTTCTGATATAAAAAAAACTAACGCATAATCAGAAAATAAAACCACTCAGTAATATGGTTTCATATTATTGCATTTTTAATGTAGTTAGCAGTCCATCACATTTATGCTGCTATCAAAGCCGTCAGGAAGAAGGGTTCACTGCAAAAAACATGATGACCCCCCCCCCCCCCTCCTAATGGCAGATGGCAGCCAGTCAGAAATTTCGCATGAAATGTCTGAGGGGTAGTTTACGGTAATGGCCAACATCCGTTCCAAGTTTTTTAAAAAAACAACAATAAAACATGAATGTGTCGGCCTCCTGACAGCAGTGAATTAGATAAAAAACTAACTAATTTAAAGTTAAGGATAAGTGCAATGCAAGGTACACATTTAGATGATTAAATGTAAATAGAAGTGGTAACAAATATGTTTAAGGTAATAAGACAATGGTCAATGAAAAAAACATAATTAAATTAATGATTAATCATTGTATATTTTTAAATACCTGTTTTGAAATATGAACTTGACTGTGGTCAATCTGGTGACATTGACCTGTCAAAATACCAAATTTGTTAAGCAAAATTCTGACTGATGATTGATGTAGTGAACGTGTATATTATATCAATACAGTTCTAATTTAAGAGAGGCACGACCAATATATACTACATTTGATTAAAAAACGAAGTGCATTTAAAAAATAAACACATTAAATTTACAATGTTTATTTTTGGAATAAAATAAATGATACATGAACTTTAATTGTAAAGTATTCTCATAAAAAAGCAAAGCGTTTTATATAGTTTATGTGATCCAAACTTTAAAAGTAATAGTGAGTTGTTTTTTTTCATCAAGCATTACTTTACATTTGAAAACATAGAACTTCCGACCCACCTGAAAATGTTGCCTATACCAGTATCTGAATATATAAACAATAAAAGAGGTAAAAGCATCATGTGATTATGAAACTATAGGAATGTGTGCGTGTGAGTTGGGAGTAAGATTGTTTTTGATCCCAGGTGCATGTCACGATACGCTTTTTCCGTTCCGTAGTTTGGTAATACTTTATATGCGCTCATGCAACTGGTACGGATCTGTACGGACAATACCGCCGATTTCACATTCGGACTGTTTCGATTATCACCATATTCTGGATATTTTGTTTTGAAAAACATTGAAACAATCCACAAATAAAATGATATGGTAATAAAACAGTTGGTTTATACATCACTTTGTTAACAGTTGATTTCTATAATTTACATTGTAAATTTATGAGCGTGAAATAAAAACTAGTTTCTAAATCTTGACCAAGGTACTAGATCAGTACAGTATTTGTTAATTTGTTGACAATTTGTAAACAATATGTCAGGGAATGGGAGCAGGTATCCTGGACGGACGATCGTGGACTAGCCAGTATTGACTTCCAAACAATCATCAACTTTTCATTTATTTATTCACCCTACATCAATGGATTTAAGCCAGTACACAATGCAAAAGAAAACAACATGACACTTGTCTAAAATATTAGACGTTCAAAATGGATTCTTCTCATCTCTAAACAGTAACACTGCCAGTATCCCTTGTTTACACATGTAAACAGCATCATCTTGTTATTGGCCGTAAACGTTTACCAATTCTCAGACTATTTTATCTGTGTCATGTGTATTATGTAGTCTAAAATAGTAGACATTTTAAACTGGATTCTTTTAATCCCTAACGTCTAAACGGGTTGGTGCAAAAACAAAAACCTGGGGTGTTTTAAAAATATTGAAATTCTATTAGGTGAAGTTTCCAATAAAACGAAAGTTGACTGACACAGACAACAATTAATGCCAAGGGGATCAACTCGATCCAACCTTAATAACTCGGTCACCTCCAACAAGCTTCGAGATAGACCTCGTTAATACAATCGTAACAACTCGGCCATGGCAGAAATATTCCGATTGTTTTAAAATTGTGCCCGGAAGCCTTGCAGGTGCTCTTCATATATATATATATATTTATATATTGTTAAGTTTTGAAAGAATGAAATGAAGAAAACCTGTCAAACTCATAATTAGAAGTTGGATATTTATTTTTTGTCTACGGACTAATATAAAATAACATTATCTGGTAATATTTCTTGTTTTTATGATATTTTATAGATGCAATATGCTTTAACCCGGAATCCCGATCAGAATAGCTACTCACTTTTGATACTAAACAATTTGTACGTGAAGGATTTGCCATATCAAAATTTTTAAAAAAATCCATCAACATACAATTATTTGGACTAGTGTAGTATGTATGGAAAATATTAATTACTGATAACAAGGTTTTAACTGCGTTTTTATGTACTTAATTGCTGAAAAACAAATATCAAATGACTGGTGAGTGCTAAAAGATTTACAGTGATTAAATAGCATTCCATACGGTAGAATTACTGTGTTTGATGCACCTTCCCTTCAATTTAAACTTCATATTAGGGACCATTGTTTTCGATAATTACTCATCCTTTTCGGAAAAGTAAATAAATTGATAAAATTGTGGTAACGTACCGCTAATTTGGGAGTCAGAGTGCCTCTTTAAAACCCATTGCAACACAGTCCATATCCAAATGAAGTGACTTGATGGTTGGAATTAGCCAGCTACTTCATGTATTAAATTATCTTAAAGGTAGCTAAACATTACAATTTTGATAGAGTTTAAACAAAGAATAACACATTTTACAATTTTGTTAAACCAGTGTGATAAGACTGAAATGAACATTGTTAAAAAAAAAAAAAAATCCTGGTGCTCTTTTTACAAAGTCCTACTATCAGATTAAGCATTTCAGATATATATATATATACATGTAAATTACTTGTAAACAGCTTTTTCAATTGAAATTTTCATTGAATTAATCACTAATAGAGGATGTACATTATCCTAATTGCATAACTATTCTTATATTATTAAAAAAGGGATAATGCCTTCCACGACTTCATTAGGATGATCACATCATGTGACATTATAAAACGTTGTTAATGTTGTATATAAATAATATATTTATTGAAGGAAATGCTTTGTTGTGTAAGCCAAAATAAACTTCTCTTCTGTTTTAAGATGCTCCTCAGCACGGAAAATTACAATCTTGGAATGACCACGTGATACCTCTCTTTTTACTTTTGTGCTGAACTTTAAAAAAATAACTTGAATGAATAAGAAATAAAAACATTCTTTTGCAGAGTGACGATGATGCATGTTCCAGTGTTGGTGCTTTTTCTGGTGTCAGGTGTTTTCTGTGAAACTTTACATTGTAAGTACCGGTAGGCAGGTTTAATCAGTCATGTATTGTCAGATCATTTAGTTTAAACATACTAATTTTAAACGATTGTGAAACAAGTTATTACAACATTATATAAATCACTCTCGGTGGCACGATTTTACGCGGTAGTGTGATCTTGTGTTGTGGGGGAAAGCAGAGAACCCGGAGAAAACCCACTTGTACAGCTTGGTGACCACAAACCAGGTGCATGCGCACAAACTGGGAATAGAACCCGGGTTGCCTAGGTGAGAAGAGAGTGCACTAACCACTGCGTATTATCTGAACTGTATAGTTTTCTAAGCAACTGTTGTATACTTTGAACCTTATTCTAGTTATACATGTAGTAATGTACAGGATATAACAAGAGTGGTCATTCAAGAAGGAAAATATTAAACAAGTTTTTTAAAACTGATAAAAACAAGCCTAAGGAAGTTTATAGAAATTTAATAATAAATAAGAAATATCAACTGTATATAGGATAACCATTCATGTGAAATTCTACTTATATGATATACTAATCTCAAGATTTACAGCAATAAATATGTAAAACATCGCAATATACATGTAGCACGCACATGGTTAACACTATCCAGATACATAAATGGTGTCACGTAAGTTATTACACTAAGTATAAACATGTATCAAAAATGTATACAGGGATGGTAAAAATAAGGATTTATCCTGATTAACAGCCTTCAATTTTAGACTATCAAACAGTTGTATAGTTTATTTTTGCTAGATATTTCAGCTAGGATTTGAAAAGGAGTGGGTGCTAGGCCAGAAAGTGCACTTTTGATGATAGAATAACATTAATTGGGCACATTTAAGGGTTAATGTTCAATTTTGTCTATGTGTAGTAACTACTTTCAATACTAAAACTTTATGAAAACCTTAGCTGTTACATGTATCTTCACTGAAGTGTCAAAATTAAGTATTTCTATGCCCCTGAAGGTGGGGCTTAAAAAAAAACAACATTTGGTTCGGCTTACCCGACCCTACCTACGGAATAGGCGCAGACCCTACCATTTTTATAGTCAGTTTGAAAAAAAAAATGAAAAACAAAAAAAACAGTTTTTTTTTTTTTTAAATTGCTTTTCACTTTGTAGAACAGAAGATAACTTTAACACCATTATCCAATGATGAAAATGACATTCTTATATAAAGCCTAATAAAAAAATAAATTAAAAAAAGCCTACCTACCCTACCTATTTTTTAAAAGGATGTAACCCTAACCAAACAATTTTCTTTTTAGGCCCGGGCATATTAAAATTGCGCTGTCTGTCCGTGCTTCCAGCTCAACTTATCGTGTCCGGGCTTTAACTTTCTCTTGTATGGACAGATTTTAAAATAACTTGCCACATGTGTTCAGCATAATATAAAGACAATGTGTCCCGTACAAGACCTGTGTTCTTAACTTTAAGGTCAAGGTCATGCTTAGTGTTTGAATACTATGGAATGCTGCATATAAGGACATAGAGTATGGGTGGTCATGTCCGGGCTGCTACTTTCTCATGTATGGGGAAATTTAAAACAATTTGTCACATGTGTTTGGCATACAGAGACAATGTGTCGCATGCAAGACCTGTGTCCCTACCTCACAGGGCAAGGTCACACTTATTGTTTTAATACTATGGAATGCTGCATATAAGGACATAGAGTAAAGGTGGTCAAGTCCGCCCTGTAACTTTCACTTAAAAGTATGGACAGATTTTATAATAACTTGCCACATGTGTTTGGCATATTAAGATGATGTGCCGCGTACAAGACCTGTGTTCCAACCTCTAAGGGTAAGGCAGATTTAGTGTTTGAATACTATGGTGAGCTGCATATGAGACATAGAGTATATGTGGTAGTGTCCGGGATGTAACTTACTTATGTATGGACAGATTTTAAAATAACTTGTAACATGCATTTGTCACGTATTGTTATTTTTCAAGATAGTTTATGAAAATTGACTCAACAATATGTCCAATAAATATCAAATAAAGCTCATTATCATCAAAGGCTACTATGTCAAACAAATGTGCCCAGTGGGGCATAGTAAAAAGCAAGCAGGGTGATTGTAAAGGACAACAGGGAACTCTCCCCTACTATTCAAGCCTAGCTTGAGCATTGATATTTGCATTAAAAAGTACATTGAAATGGATATGAATGGCTTGTAATGACAAGTTCAACATGGGTTTAAGCCTTTAAACCCTTCTTTCCCTCATACTCAAACTAACTTTTCAAGATTGTGGATTTTGGTCTCTTAGTATTATCAGTCCAAATTATAATAATTTTGTGTAGATACTTCTTACAATGTACATTTCTGGTTTTGAAGAGATGTGTAAATAATGAACTTGGTGTAAAACACGCTGTATATATACATGTATGTATTTCAGACATTCTGGCCAATGACAGGACATGCAATTCGAATAACATAGTCACATACTGGATGGACGATGATGATATCGTCGTCGTTAGTGGAAAAACCAGTGATGAGCAATCTTACAAAGAATGCAACATCAAGCTGGGCCCGGCTACAAACTCGCAAAAAAAAATGGTACGAATGAAGATTCAAACCTACTACAACCAGGACTGTGGAGTGTTCCTTTCAGCTCAGCAGTCCCCCGCTGCATTTTTTGATCATGAAGTCAAATTAATGGTAAGCCTGTCAGCAGAGATGAGTTTAAACTTTATTTTGTAACTAAGATACCTTGGTCACAATAAAGGTTTTAAAACCCAAGCAAAAACACTGAGCACAGTTTTTAGCTCTACTGGCCAAAGGCCAGAAGAGCTTATGCGATGGTAATGTGTACGTAGTATGTGCATCCGTGCGGTCGTGCGTTCGTGCTTCTGTAAACAATTGCTTGTGAACACGATACAGTCTTCAGTTTTGATTGTATCTCGATGAAACTTGTACAGTATCTAGATATCCATTAGAGCTGGGTTCCTTTCGAAAACCAGCCAGATTCGCCCATGCATGCCTAGATTTTGGCCCTTGATAGTATAAAAAAAAATGCTATTGTGTAAACAATTGGTTGTGAACACGATACAGTCTTCAGTTTTTATTGTATCTCAATGAAACTTGTACAGTATCTAGATATCCATTACAGCTCGGTTCCTTTCGAAAACCAGCCAGATCCGCCCATGAATGCCTAGATTATGGGCCATGAAAGTTTTAAAGGAATGCTCTCTATTTTTAGCCAGGTCTGCATGAGCGAATTCTATTTTTAGCCAAGTTTACATGTACATGTAAATTCAAGTCTAGAGTTAAGGGAGACAATTTGCAAGTCTAGGATTTGAGAGACAATTTGCTTTTTGCTTCTGCAGCTGATTTTGTGATTTTCTCTGCCTTGTTCTTGTTGAAAGCCCAAAGGCCATTTTTTAGCTTTAAGTTCCGTAGTTTGCGCATTCATCTTAACAAAATTGGTTGTGAATGTTTAAGTTATGCACCTGGTGTCATTACTGGCCACACCCAGGGTTCACAGGTTTGGTAAACATAAATCTGGAAAGGCTTGAAAATCTTTTTGTGTGTTCGTGCATCCATCTCAGCACAATCGATTGTGAATGTTTGTTCAAATTGATCAATGTTGTCCTAGGATGCCCTTGACTTTGACCGTTTGACCAACTTTTTTTAACTTTTAAAACTACAGAAATTTTTACTATGAGTACAGTTTTGAAAGCATTTTTTTTTGTCAGATGACTTTTACTTGGCACATATTAAAATAGTTCATGGAACTAATCTGCTTACAATACTTTCTGGGCTCAGATGTTAAACGTGCTACGTTTTCAGGTAAGCCAAACACAAAACATAAACCATATGTCTGTTGCCTTTTACCCATACATACATGCTCTGGATTGATATGACCACAAAAGCCATGCCAGTAACGCATAGGCCCTTTTGGGCCTCTTGTTGGTGAAAGTCAACACATAATGTACATGTCCAGTATACCTCATCGTAACCATGGTCTACTGCCTTTTTCTGCTGCCTTGACAAATGTCCTCATGCTAAAGCATTTAGCCATATCGCTCTTTTAAGCGATTATATTTTACATACAAATGTACTCCCAGTTCAGTCGATACCAACCATCAATCGGTGTGAGTAGCGTCCCTTTGAAAAGAAATATTAACAAATATATTTCGGCTTGAAATGGACTCCGGAAAAGTGTCGAAAGGCCTATTACTGTATTTAAGACCCAATCAATTTATTTATAAGAATTCTTTGGGAAAAAAGTGTGTCCTATAATCAGTGATTTACGGTAATTGATGTATTTAATTTAATACTTTATTTGTTGTCTTGTCCATAATCTGCTAATAAACATTTCCAAAAGCATACATAATATTATAAATACAACCAGGGCCTGAGTCTGAAACTCAAGACATTAGTGAATCCAGACCCAGTTTCCTTCAGCATATCGTTCATGCATATTCTTATAAGCCCACATTTATTGATCATTTTTATTTGGTATTTTCAGTTCAATTATTCCTGCAGCTTGAGACCTGGAAATGACCTTACATTCTACTCTGATGCAGGAAATAATATTAAGATAAAGCTACAGAAGACGGACAACAGTGTCCTGAACTTCAACTTCAGGCTCAATATCTCCCTATCAGGTAAGATCTCTTGCTCCACAGAGAAATGAAAGACCTTTAACCTTGTCAATAGCTCAAAAAAACATTCACGACATTTCATTGAAACTTGGCACACGTTTGTTTTTTTATCTCAGTTTTAATCATTGTTGAGTTATACCCTATGTTCTATTTACAAAAACACAAAGTTCGCAACATTAACATCAAAGTTATGTGATATTTCATAGAAGTTGTTCGCAACATTAACATCAAAGTTATGTGATATTTCATAGAAGTTGTTCGCAACATTAACATCAAAGTTATGTGATATTTCATAGAAGTTGTTCGCAACATTAACATCAAAGTTATGTGATATTTCATAGAAGTTGTTCGCAACATTAACATCAAAGTTATAAATGTGATATTTCATAGAAGTTGTTTGCAACATTAACATCAAAGTTATGTGATATTTCATAGAAGTTTTTCGCAACATTAACATCAAAGTTATGTGATATTTCATAGAAGTTGTTGGCAACATTATGATTTTTTTTTCATTTCACAAAAGTTATTGAAAGAAACAAACATTTAAGTGTTGTTATCTTTCATAGAAGTTGTTACAACATAAACATCATATTTTTTTATCTTTCACAAAAGTTGTTCACAACGTAAACATATGATGTTCTTATTTTTCACAGAAGTTGTTCACAACACATGCATTCTTATATTTTCACAGAGCACCAAGTAGTTCAAGTCACAAATATCAAGGTGATTATCGGGGTCGCAGTCGCTTTATTCGTCGTCTCTTTGCTTGCCGGTGGGATGATATGGTACCTGTGTCATAGGAACAGAAGATGGTCACGAATATTGAAGCAGTCGGTGCCAAGTTCGGGAAGAGAGTCTCCGATTTCGGCGCGATATTCCGACTTCCCGCTACATGAAGTGCACCCATCTAGCTCTTTGCACAGTCAGACTTGTATTGTTGGTATGTATACAGTAGCCAAATATAAGTGTGCTACATTTGCATAAAGTTCACCCCATTTGTCATGTACCTTCACTTAAGTTCAACTTTCTAGTACCATTCATGTACACAGTCTAATGTGTATTGTTGCACTCAAATATCATAAGTCAAATGTGTATTGTTGGTAGCGTAAGTCAAATGTGTATTGTTGGTAACATTAATTGAAAGTGATTGACCGTGTGATTGACCATTGACCATAAGTCAAATGTGTATTGTTGGTAGCGTAAGTCAAATGTGTATTGTTGGTAGCGTAAGTCAAATGTGTATTGTTGGTAGCGTAAGTCAAATGTGTATTGTTGGTAGCGTAAGTCAAATGTGTATTGTTGGTAGCGTAAGTCAAATGTGTATTGTTGGTAGCGTAAGTCAAATGTGTATTGTTGGTAGCGTAAGTCAAATGTGTATTGTTGGTACCGTAAGTCAAATGTGTATTGTTGGTACCGTAAGTCAAATGTGTATTGTTAGTATCATTAGTCAAATGGTTTATTGGTAAATATACTGCAACCAAAATTAAAATAGTAAGTGTAGAATGGTATGTCTTTGGTGCACTGTTTGGAATTTTTGCTAGATGTACTGCTTGGAACTTTGTCGGTTTAATTGATTTTCTTAACGATATATGTATTGGATAATTTGGCATATTGATAAAATGTATATACATGTAGCTTGGTTTACATCTTGGTGCAAAACATAGAATTATGAAAGAACTGTAATAACAGTCCAAATTTGTATGATATGTGTTCTATCTTTCAGGGAGTGTCACAGCTGATGGCACATGCACTGTTTGTAATCGACAACATGACGATTTTGCTCATGTGATTGATATTGGACCAGACGGTCATGTGCGCGGAACCCATAGTCGGGCCAGCAATAGACAGGCTGATACGGACACCTTAGCAGATAATCAAACATCAACACCAAACTTACAAGGGTCCAGGGGGCAACACTTCACCCATGGATCTCACCCCTCGAATAACCATCGACGTGAAGCGAGACTTGTCCGACATCCTGGTGACGAGTATAGTGACACTCATGTTGCCATAGCAACAACAAACGGTTCTAGAGGTAGTGGAGATATCCATGATGTTGGTGTAGATGATGATGAGATGGATATCAGTGGCAATGACTTAATCCCACCTTCATACGACTTGTCTCCTCCGTCGTATGACGAGGCTGTGAACATGCCAATGCCAGATCATGATTGCTCACAAGGTGCTGGTCAGGCTCATGGGGATACAGAGATAGACCCCCTGTACCAAAACATTGATCATTCACCCAGAGATTCAAGTAACAGATAAAGTGGTTGATTGTGAAATTTATTGAATTCCATTCTTAAACCTTGTCTTTTCCATGATTTTTTTTTGTCAAAGTATTGTCATATCTTTGATGTTGTTGTTGGTGCCATAGTCATCCACATCATAACATTTAACATAGTTCATAATTCTTTTGTTACCCATGACTATATGCAGACGTGTTGCAAGGCCCATAACTTGCTTTTGTCATTTTTGAATTGTGTCCCTTTATTGACTGAGGAAAAACAACAGCGTTGGCATCCTTGTGGTGCTCTTGTTAAAAAAGTGTTCTAAGTCATGTAGTTTAGAGGTTTTTGTCTATCTGCAAAGTGCATTTTGTTACATAATTAATTGTAGTATTTCAGAATTTGTGGGGAAAAAAATCATAACATGAAGAACATACCGAGGGCTTGGCGCAGGACTGTTGTAAGGTCTTCTCATTTTATATTGAGTTACAACAGTTTCACACTAAGCCTGCGCTTTGTTATTAGTCTCGTTGCCATAAAGATTGAAACCAGTATAAGTAAGGTCAGTCATTGTTTGAATTATACGCAAGGTTTTAAAGCTCAGGATTATTCCTCAAACAAGGATTGAAAGATTTTAATGTCAGACTATTGAACAGTTGTAAAGATTGATTTTTGCTTGAATATTTGCTTCAAAAACAGAAAGAAGTACCGTGAAATGAATATAAAAGACTTTGGAAATAATTTTAAAAGTGGTCAATGCCTGTTTGCACTGCTTTGGAGTGATTCCCTGATATTCAAACAGACTCTAGCAGATTGACAATTATTAGCTGTTAGAGCCCCTGTTATGTACATGTCTGGCCCAGGTTGATTGAGGTTTCCAACTTTGAGAAGCCCTGTATGTACCTGTACATAAATGCTGTCATGCATATTCCAAAGTATGTTTAATAATCTCGGACTATATTTTGTATACTAGTTTTAATTAAGTTAGCTTTATGAGTTTAAATGTTCCAGTTAGTATTTATGTACGGTGTGTATATTAAGTATTCAACTTTTGCCAGTTTTTTGTTTTAATTTAAAAACGTGTGTTTTTTATTTATTTGATTTAGTTAGGTCGATAAAATGTTATTTTGATAGTTAGTTACATGTAGTCAGTCTGTTGGATTTTTTGGGACATTTTTGTTATACGATTGGATGAAATGTTTTATATGGATTATTTATGCAGAAAGGTTTACTAACTTAAATTGTTCCTATTCATGTCACAGGTGTCAAAAATGTAACTTTTTTTTCTTATTTGAGTTAAAATCGAGGATATAACAAGAGATTCAATACAAAGTTTTCTAAGATCGATTAAAACAAGGTTTTACAGGTTGTTATCAGTTTAAGAAATAAAGCAAGGTTAATAAGTGCAAATGTGATATATTAATTAAATGTATATGTATTATA